>NW_027361771.1:10175000-10487500 GCF_039654945.1 Dendrobates tinctorius
AGGAGTGGGACCACCTGATGTGATATTGAGGGATGTTTGTGACAGCCCTCAGGGACACGTCACTTAAGCAAGCCTTGTGGGAGAGCCTGCATGCTAAATTGCGTATGACCTTCTTAGAAATTGGGATGGAAGTGCATGTGAGAGAACAGGAGCAGGGGGCAGCAGACTTGGCAGGGATAGTCCGGAGCAATGAGGTTTCCCCCTCGCCCGTGTCTGAACCAGAATGGACCTGAGAGATCCGGAAGGAAATACAGGAAATGTGGGAAGAGTGGTCCAGCCTCAGAAGAGTCTCCACCGTAGCTCAAAATACGCCCCGAGACAGGAGTGACTCCGAGTCCCACTTGCTCGTCAAACATCGCCAGAGAATGGAACAATCCCATACAGAATGGAATCTGACTTGTTTCAATTGTGGGAATGCCGGACACTATGCCCGAGAGTGTGCAATATGGGGATGGTCCCTACCTTGACAGCAGTTAAACTAGTGGGCTCCGTGGCTGGGGGATGCCACCCGGAACCTGAGGGATCAAGGAGGAGAGAGGGTAGTCCTGAAAGTTTAATTTCTATGGTAGAACATCTCCGGCAGCTGGAGCAAGTGTTGAGTCAGCTGCAGAAGGACGGCTTGAAAGTGAAGCCCCAAAAATGTCACCTTTTTTACAAACAAATTGAGTACCTGGGACACCTCGTATCCACTGAAAGAGTGAGATCTGGGCGTGAAAAGATAGCAGCGATGCAAGATTGGCCCACCCCGAAAACAGTTCGGGCCTTTCTGGGGCTTATCAGGTACTACTGAAGGTTTGTAAAGAATTTCACCCATCTTGCTAATCTGCTGCTGGAACTACTAAAGGGAGTGCCATCTGGTTCAAAGAATCAAGCTATCCAATAAGGAAGTAGCCAGGAATAAGCCTTCAGAGCCTTGATAATGGCCTGGACAGAGGTCCCAATACTCGCTTATGCGGATTTCTCTCAGCCTTTCATCCTTCACACTGACGGAAGCCTACATGGTCTGGGGGCAGGAAGGGAAGGAACGAGCGATAGCCTATTCGAGATGGTCTCTTCATGACTCAGAATGGAACCTGGACAATTACAGCTCTTTCAAGTTGGAACTGCTGGCGTTGGTGTGGGCAATGACCGAAAAGTTTGCAGAGTATTTGTCAGGGTCCGAAGTCCTAGTGCGCATGGATAATAATCCTCTAGCCCACCTGGAGAATGCAACATTGGGAACCTTGGCAAAATGATGGGTGGTCCATATGGCGAAGAATCGGTACAAGATCGCTTATCAGGCTGGGACCGAGAATACGCACGCTGATGCTCTCTCTCTTGAGTGACTCATGAGCGGCCTGAATGCGACCGAGATGAAGAATTGGAGGCAGAAGAGATTCAAGGACAGATCGGAGAGGCATCTGGAGAACAGGTGCTGAGACGACCTCGATATGACTGGGTGCAACTCCAGCAAGCAGATAAGGAACTCGCCCAGCTGAGACAGTGGGTGGCTCTTAAGCAGCTTCCCTGCCGGCGAGAGAGAGATGCTCTGTCCCCAGAGGCTCTGCAGATCCTGAGACAATGGGAGAGGCTCCAGTTGGAAGATGGATTGCTTTACAGAAGAGTACAGCTAATATGGGAATTGGGGGTCACTTGGCAAGTAGTGCTCCAAGAGAAGTTGCTCCATGTGGTGGCTGTGGAGGCCCTTGAGAGAGGGGCTCATTTTGGTCCGGAGAAGATGTTCCAGTGGTTACAGAAGCTGGTGTATCACCCCCAATTAAGGACTGCAGTAGAGAAGGCTTGTCAAAGATGTCAGAGCTGTGAACTAGCTAAACCTAAAGAGCAAAGAACACCGACGCAGAGCATAGTAACTTCTGCCCCCTTAGAGCTATTAATGATTGACTGTTTAGCCATAGGCCTGGCACATCTCGGGTATGAAAATTGTCTGGTGATGACAGATCTCTTCAACAAGTTCACTGTGGTGACTGCAAACTGGGACCAGACTGCTGAGTCAGCTGCGCAGGCCATTTGTTGAGAATTCATCCAGGTATATGGTTGCCCGAAGAGGATCCATTGTAACAAAGGCGCTTGCTTCCAAGTTCGAGTGATGGAGGAGTTACGTCGTTTGTACCAGATTGAGAAGTCAAGGACTACGCCCTATCTTCCCCAGGGGAATGGAGCCTGCAAATGTTTCAATCGAATGTTGATTCAGATGCTCCAAACATTGGAGGAAGATGGGAAAATATGGTGGCCTGAGTTCGTGGCTGAATTAGTCTGGGTGTACAACAATCGAGTGCACAGTACAACAGGATACACTCCGTATACATTGCTGCTCAGGCGAAAGGGACGAGAGATCACGGAGCTGGAGTTGGATTCGGAAGAAGACTACCCACGGACGGGGGTGTCTTCCTGGGTCCGAGAACATCAACATCGACTACAGACTCTTCATCGGCTAGAACAGATGAAGTTCTGAGAAATCCAGCACCATGAAACGACGCCCATTCGAGGGACAGCTCTAAGGACAGGAGATCAGTTGTTGATCCGGGACAAGTGGCCCCGGGAAAAGCTGGAACATCGATGGGAGAAGACCCCGCATCAAGTGAAACACCGAGTCGGTTCTGATGGGCCGGTGTATGAAGTTCAACCTGAACGGGAAGAAGGAGCGCCTACCTGATTAGTCCACCGCAGTATGTTATGGCCCTGTCTGTCACAGGGTCCCAAGGAAGGAGAGAGAGTGCCGGATATCACCGAAGAGCCCACTACAATGGTTCTCGACTGTGATGAGGAAGAGTCACTCGCCTCAGCCCCAGACTTGAATAATTCACCGTCCACCGGCCCCAGGGAAGTGTCTGGGCCTGAAGCAATAGAGACAGCAGATTCATCAGATCAAAATATTATCTCGCCTCCTATCAGTCAACCTGAATTACGCTCGTCAGCCGGAGTACCTCCCACTCATTATGAACAAAACCAATTTAGTTGGCAACGAATTATTCAAAGAGTGGAAGAATGTGAACGCCTGATGAAGGAGCTCTCACCCATGGAATGGCGAGTTAAAAGAGGGCGGGAGTGTAAGGAGGAAGACCGGGCTGTGGGTACCTGTGCAATGCCGGGTCTGGAACTGTCAAGGCTGCATCCAGTGTTGCTGGGGGGAAAGAATGGGGAACAGGACAAGACCCATTACTTGGTGAGAGGGGGCGTGGCAACACCGAGGGAAAAGCAGGAGGAAGTGTGGGAGGTTCCCGCCAGTAGAGAGGGAAAGCAGGGGTGCGCCGCACTCTGCACAGAAAGAGAATGTGTGGAGCCAAGCCCCGGCAGGGGTTACGTGAGGGCCACTGAGAGTCAGTGAGAACGTAAAGTGTGAGGTACTCAGCAAAACAGTATGTGGTGCTTGCATTGAGAAGCGAGTGCCAGTTGCTGTATTGTGAAGTGTGTTCCCCCTCTTTGACAGGTGTGCAGTGGAGCACGCACCGGACAAAGACTTCTACAGCACATGCTGTCCATCAGTTTGAGTATGACTAGACCATTTCTTTCCACTCAAGTATCAACTTTGTGTTCTTTTTCAAACTTTAGCAACTAAAGTTTTTCAGCTGCAGCGCTTGTCCTTTTGATTCAATAACTATATAGCATAATAGTAGAAAAAATATCAAAATAATACTGGTTTTCATACATTTCTCAAGGTTTTATGTTTTCTCTTCAGATTTTATAGAAATGGATAACATTCACAGAATGAACCCTTGTATGTCGAGGTGGTTCTTTGTCTCATGAATCAAAAATGCCCAGCTGCGGCTCTGAATGTTTACGTAAAATCTCTTTATCTCCATGGGTGCATGTTTCTCCACATAGCACCCAAAAAGTGTTTGTCAGCTTCATATACTTGAAAAAATGATGAAACTGCTAATTTCCACGAGAATCAGCAGTGTATCAAAAGACTAAGCATCAAGACTTTGAGCTCTTCCTTTTCATCATTGCTCTGTATTGTATTACTTTTCTGCTTTCTTGTCACCTTCCCTTCATTTGCTTCAGTTAATGTTTGCTTGTCATTGTTCCTGCAGGCTTTCAGATAGTGAGCTCTTATCACATTTTGTAAAACTTTTTATATTCAGGATATAAATACAAAATATGCAGCTTGTTAAAAGGTCATTGAAAGAAATAGCAGATGCTAAACAAGTAAAACTGATCATAAAAGCGCCTTTCTCCAAAAATTAACATTTAAACTACAGTATATCACAGATTATTATAATATACATATTATTATATTAAGAATGGATAGAAAAAAAGCTGGATTAAGCAGTTGGCACCTTGCTTAGCATGCTCATGCCTCATCATGGTGTATGTAACGCTGACAGTAAGTGGCAACAATAAACCATTATACTTTATGTTCTACAGTGGGGCAAAAAAGTATTTAGTCAGTCAGCAATAGTGCAAGTTCCACCACTTAAAAAGATGAGAGGCGTCTGTAATTTACATCATAGGTAGACCTCAACTATGGGAGACAAACTGAGAAAAAAAAATCCAGAAAATCACATTGTCTGTTTTTTTTTCATTTTATTTGCATATTATGGTGGAAAATAAGTATTTGGTCAGAAACAAAATTTCATCTCAATACTTTGTGATATATCCTTTGTTGGCAATGACAGAGGTCAAACGTTTTCTGTAAGTCTTCACAAGGTTGCCACACACTGTTGTTGGTATGTTGGCCCATTCCTCCATGCAGATCTCCTCTAGAGCAGTGATGTTTTTGGCTTTTCGCTTGGCAACACGGACTTTCAACTCCCTCCAAAGGTTTTCTATAGGGTTGAGATCTGGAGACTGGCTAGGCCACTCCAGGACCTTGAAATGCTTCTTACGAAGCCACTCCTTCGTTGCCCTGGCGGTGTGCTTTGGATCATTGTCATGTTGAAAGACCCAGCCACGTTTCATCTTCAATGCCCTTGCTGATGGAAGGAGGTTTGCACTCAAAATCTCACGATACATGGCCCCATTCATTCTTTCATGTACCCGGATCAGTCGTCCTGGCCCCTTTGTAGAGAAACAGCCCCAAAGCATGATGTTTCCACCACCATGCTTTACAGTAGGTATGTTGTTTGATGGATGCAACTCAGTATTCTTTTTCCTCCAAACACGACAAGTTGTGTTTCTACCAAACAGTTCCAGTTTGGTTTCATCAGACCATAGAACATTCTCCCAAAACTCCTCTGGATCATCCAAATGCTCTCTAGCAAACTTCAGACGGGCCCGGACATGTACAGGCTTAAGCAGTGGGACACGTCTGGCACTGCAGGATCTGAGTCCATGGTGGCGTAGTGTGTTACTTATGGTAGGCCTTGTTACATTGGTCCCAGCTCTCTGCAGTTCATTCACTAGGTCCCCCCACGTGGTTCTGGGATTTTTGCTCACCGTTCTTGTGATCATTCTGACCCCACGGGGTGGGATTTTGCGTGGAGCACCAGATCGAGGGAGATTATCAGTGGTCTTGTATGTCTTCCATTTTCTAATTATTGCTCCCACAGTTGATTTCTTCACTCCAAGCTGGTTGGCTATTGCAGATTCAGTCTTCCCAGCCTGGTGCAGGGCTACAATTTTGTTTCTGGTGTCCTTTGACAGCTCTTTGGTCTTCACCATAGTGGAGTTTGGAGTCAGACTGTTTGAGGGTGTGCACAGGTGTCTTTTTATACTGATAACAAGTTTAAACAGGTGCCATTACTACAGGTAATGAGTGGAGGAAAGAGGAGACTCTTAAAGAAGAAGTTACAGGTCTGTGAGAGCCAGAAATCTTGATTGCTTGTTTCTGACCAAATACTTATTTTCCACCATAATATGCAAATAAAATGAAAAAAAAACAGACAATGTGATTTTCTGGATTTTTTTTTCTCAGTTTGTCTCCCACAGTTGAGGTCTACCTATGATGTAAATTACAGACGCCTCTCATCTTTTTAAGTGGTGGAACTTGCACTATTGCTGACTGACTAAATACTTTTTTGCCCCACTGTATACTTTTTTTTAAAGCGCCTATGAAGATTCCGTCATAATGCTCTACCAGAATGGTCAGGGTATTTTTTCATTGTAGTGTTACTCCAAAAGTAACCAAAAATCAATCAAGCATATATAGAAAAAAATTATATATTATAATATATTTATAGGGAACCTGTCACCCCCCAGGACGTATATAACCTATTAATATGGGCATACAGATAATAGAAATGTTAGACTAGTCATACCTGCATACCTCATATTAGTGGTCTTGTTGTTGAGAAATTTTATATTATTTTCTTATTTTAATGATATCTTCCAGGCTCTGGGGCGTATGGTGCCTGGAAGAAATCCCTGCCTCCTCTCTTCAATACAATACTACCCCCCCTCCCATGCACGTCAATTATGGCCCTGGAATCCCGAGCCTGCAACCTGCACTCCCTCAGAAATACCTCATCCTTCTTTCTATGGATGTTGCATTCAGGGATCTTCTCCGGAGGCGCCAGCAATATCTGCTCCAGTGACCTTCAGTGTGCGCGCCGATAAGTTGCTCTACCCACTTCCTCCCTGCATAGTCATCGCTATGTAAACATGGTTTCTAGTGATGACTGTGCAGGGAGGAAGTGAGGATAGCACCTTATCTGCGCTCACGCCGGAGGTTACAGTGACTCACTGGCGCATGCACAGAAGATCCCTGAATGCAGCACCCATAGAAGGGAGGATGAGGTATGTGTTTCTGAGGGAGTGCAGGGCACAGGCGCGGGATTTCGGGGCCATAACTGACGTGCATGGGAGGGGGGTGGTGAAGCGATGGCCGGGGGACCACCACAATGCAGGGAGACTACGGTACACAAGATGAGGTGCAAACAACAAAGGGTTAATTTATTTACAGGCAAGGAATGCAGTGTTAGGAAAGTGTAAACAGGGGTATGCAATGACTTAAAGCAATTTACAAAAGTGATATTCTCTAGCTGGGCCGTACAAATGGCACGGTGCACCAACTATAACAGATCAGTGTATTCTTTCAAAAGGCAAAACAATACAATAAAGCACAGTATGCTGCTGCTCTAACTATAGCCTGACTGGCTGCTGCTAGTTTGGCCACACGGCTACCGTGCTCTGTCTATTGCAGCCTATCCTAAGCCCTAAATATGTTTGCACATGAGGTTAACACTCACGGTAAAGTTGGTGTCTCAGTTCCTTCCTGGGGGCCTCCTGCAGTTCGCTGCAAGATGATGCGAAGTCCTCCCTGAAAGCTCTGTGCAAAGTGGTCTTATCCTTGTGTGACGATTCTGAACCTGTTTCTAGAAATGGTGAACTCCCTCTTCCGAATTCCTTCCTTGTAGATCTTCGTGGCTCCTCGCAGTAACACAGGAAAACCAACTCCATTATCCCCAGAAGGGTATACACAATCCCACAGGTTAAGTCAGTTCTAAGCTGCAGGTTTTTCTCCTCACATCAGTCTCCTGCAGACTCCCAGCTCCAAATACTCACAGCTAGAGTTGAGCGAAACGGGTCGAAAAAATTCAAAAGTCGCTGACTTTTGGCAAAGTCGGGTTTCATGAAACGAAACCCGACCCTAGGATGAGGTCGGCCACGAGGTCGGCGACTTACGCGCCAAAGTCGCGTTTCAAAAGTTTGTTTTGCGCTCTTTTTCAGCCAATCAGGATCCACGGACACTGTGGGCAACGTGATGACATAGGCACGGGTCACCACCATCTTTCAGAAGGGCATGCAAGTGATTGGCTTGCTTTGGTGGGCGTCACAGGGGGTATAAAAGGGCGTGCACGCCGACCGCCATCTTACTTCTGCCGATCTTAGCATAGGGAGAGGTTGCTGCTGATTCTGTAGGGAGAGCGTTAGGCAGGGAAGAAGACAAAAAAACTGCTTCTGCTGCTAGCGATTTGGCCTGCACAACACACCAGTCACTGTGTGTGCAGTGCAAGGGGAGGCTATATAGTGGTGTATCAGTGGTGTTGGTTGTTGGGCTGCCTTTTAAGGCTTCCTGACAGGCTGGCATTGCTGTTTATCCACTGCTCCGCAAACTGCTTTTTTAAAAGCAATCCAATCTCCCTTATCCTCTAGTCACTTTGGTCACAGCTGTGCCATCGAGCCTGTCACATAGCGCTCAGATATTCATTGGGCCTCACACAATCCAAAAGTGTCCAGTGTCCAAAAGTGTGTGCAGAGATTCAAAATCTCCCTTATCCTCTAGTCACTTAGGTCACAGCTGTGCCATCGAGCCTGTCACATAGCGCTCAGATATTCATTGGGCCTCACACAATCCAAAAGTGTCCAGTGTCCAAAAGTGTGTGCAGAGATTCAAAATCTCACTTATCCTCTAGTCACTTAGGTCACAGCTGTGCCATCGAGCCTGTCTCATAGTGCTCAGATATTCATTGGGCCTCACACAATCCAAAAGTGTCCAGTGTCCAAAAGTGTGTGCAGAGATTCAAAATCTCCCTTATCCTCTAGTCACTTAGGTCACAGCTGTGCCATCGAGCCTGTCACATAGCGCTCAGATATTCATTGGGCCTCACACAATCCAAAAGTGTCCAGTGTCCAAAAGTGTGTGCAGAGATTCAAAATATCACTTATCCTCTAGTCACTTAAGTCACAGCTGTGCCATCGAGCCTGTCACATAGCGCTCAGATATCAGTGGGCCTCACACAATCCAAAAGTGTCCAGTGTCCAAAAGTGTGTGCAGAGATTCAAAATCTCACTTATCCTCTAGTCACTTAGGTCACAGCTGTGCCATCGAGCCTGTCACATAGCGCTCAGATATCAGTGGGCCTCACACAATCCAAAAGTGTCCAGTGTCCAAAAGTGTGTGCAGAGATTCAAAATCTTACTTATCCTCTAGTCACTTAGGTCACAGCTGTGCCATCGAGCCTGTCACATAGCGCTCAGATATCAGTGGGCCTCACACAATCCAAAAGTGTCCAGTGTCCAAAAGTGTGTGCAGAGATTCAAAATCTCACTTATCCTCTAGTCACTTAGGTCACAGCTGTGCCATCGAGCCTGTCACATAGCGCTCAGATATCAGTGGGCCTCACACAATCCAAAAGTGTCCAGTGTCCAAAAGTGTGTGCAGAGATTCAAAATCTCCCTTATCCTCTAGTCACTTAGGTCACAGCTGTGCCATCGAGCCTGTCACATAGCGCTCAGATATCAGTGGGCCTCACACAATCCAAAAGTGTCCAGTGTCCAAAAGTGTGTGCAGAGATTCAAAATCTCCCTTATCCTCTAGTCACTTAGGTCACAGCTGTGCCATCGAGCCTGTCACATAGCGCTCAGATATCAGTGGGCCTCACACAATCCAAAAGTGTCCAGTGTCCAAAAGTGTGTGCAGAGATTCAAAATCTCACTTATCCTCTAGTCACTTAGGTCACAGCTGTGCCATCGAGCCTGTCACATAGCGCTCAGATATCAGTGGGCCTCACACAATCCAAAAGTGTCCAGTGTCCAAAAGTGTGTGCAGAGATTCAAAATCTCACTTATCCTCTAGTCACTTAGGTCACAGCTGTGCCATCGAGCCTGTCACATAGCGCTCAGATATCAGTGGGCCTCACACAATCCAAAAGTGTCCAGTGTCCAAAAGTGTGTGCAGAGATTCAAAATCTCACTTATCCTCTAGTCACTTAGGTCACAGCTGTGCCATCGAGCCTGTCACATAGCGCTCAGATATCAGTGGGCCTCACACAATCCAAAAGTGTCCAGTGTCCAAAAGTGTGTGCAGAAATTCAAAATCTCCCCTGTCCTATAGACACCTTGTACCTTGTTTTACATACTATATAGTTTGTTGGATTTTGTCTACATTTCTACCAAAAATGAGGAAGGCTGGTGGAAGAGGCCATGGAATTGGGCGGGGGTTGGCAGCTGGTAATGATGGTGTTGGTGGTGGATCTGATGGTAGTGGCAAGAGCAAAATAGGACCGAATGCAGGAGGTGTTGAGCCTGCGTCATCATCTGGCTACATAAGGCCTCGAACGCTTAGTTTTCTAGGAGTTGGCAAACCGCTTTTAAAGCCAGAGCATCAGGAAAAAGTTTTGTCTTACATTGCTGACTCAGCCTCCAGCTCTATCGCCTCCTCTTCTTCAGTTGTAAAAAGTAAAAGCACTGAGTCGTCATTGGAGGCTCATGTTCATGAACCACACCTTTCCTTGTGTCCTTCACCCCAACCAAGATTGAAGGATGACGCAGGCCATACTACTGATTACTCCATGGAGCTGTTTTCACATACCATGCCTGGATTATCAAGTGAAATGGTGAATTACCCAGGCCAAGATGAATCTGACATGGAGTGCACTGATGCACAGCCGCTGATGGATGATTCTGCTGGTACATTCACTCAGAGCACTACATTGTCCTCGCAGTGTACAGAGCCAGATTCTGACCCTGATGAGACTCAGGTGCCCCTTCCCGCACACTATACCACCATACACGGTGACACAGAGGAAGGTGCACATGACATAGAAGAGGAGGTGATGGATGACCCAGTTGTTGACCCAGATTGGCATCCATTGGGGGAAGAGGGTGCTGCTTCCAATAGCTCAGATGAGGAGCATCCACAGCAGACATCGACATCACAACAGCTGTTATCTGGCAGGCCCGGAGCACTCCAAAGACAGGTTCCAAACATCAAAAGAGTTGCTGGACAGCTTGTCCAGAGGGTCAAAAGATCACAGTGTGCTAGGCCGCAAAATGTCTGCCAAAGTAGGAAGAGTGCAGTGTGGCACTTTTTTGAACAAAATCCTCATGATCAGGCCAAGGTTATCTGTAAGAAGTGCGCAAAGACCTTTAGCCGAGGGAAAAATCTGAAAAATTTGAATACCAGTTGCATGCTTAGACATTTAACCAGCATGCACTTGCAAGCGTGGACACAACACCAAACCTCAAGTGCCACATGTGCAACTGATCACAACGAAGGTAGTCAGCAACGCTACATTGTTTCCCCCACTGTAAGCCCAACGGTTAGCACAGCAGCAAATGTTGAGGTGTCGTTGCAAGACCACAGCAGTCAGGGAATCCCACTGTTATATCAACGAAAGACTGATTCTAGGCCATCAGAAAGAACACCAACTCCATCACCATCATCAACCCTCTCTCAGTCCGCCCTGTCCACCGCTACTTCCACCATATGCAGCTCTCAAGTCCAGCTCACCCTCCCAGACACTATGAGTAGGTCAAGAAAGTACTCAGTCTCTCATCCGCGTACACTGGGTTTGAACGCCCACATTGCCAAACTAATCTCGTTTGAGATGATGCCCTTTCGGTTGGTGGAAAGCACAGCTTTCCGCGAACTCATGGCCTATGCAGTACCACGCTATGACCTACCCAGTCGCCACTTCTTCTCTCGCAAAGCCATCCCAGCCCTCCACCATCATGTGAAAGACCGCATTGTCCATGCACTCAAGCAGTCAGTGAGCGGAAAGGTGCACCTCACTACTGATGCATGGTCCAGTCGGCATGGCCAGGGCCGTTACGTGTCCATCACTGCGCACTGGGTTAATGTGGTGGATGCAGGGTCCACAGGGGACAGCGGTGGTGGGACAGTGCTGCCTAGCCCACGGTATAGGAAACAGTTGGCTGTAGGCGTTCCACCCTCCTCCTCCTCCTCCTCCAGAAGCGAAAGCTCGTCCACAGAGCGCAGTCGTACGAGCACTCCATCTGCAGCTGCCACTGTTGCACACGATGTGTCCCCCTATCGAGCAGCTAGTGGAAAGCGTCAGCAGGCTGTGTTGCAGATGATGTGTTTGGGCGACAGACATACCGCCGTGGTGCTGGCCCAGTATTTGAAGCGACAAACTGAGTCATGGCTGGGCAGTGTACATCTTGAGGCAGGCAAGGTAGTTAGTGATAACGGCCGTAATTTTGTGGCAGCCATAGCCCTTTCAAAACTCAGCCACATACCTTGCTTGGCTCACACCTTGAACCTGGTGGTGCAGTGCTTCCTCAAAAATTATCCGGAGTTAACAGCCCTGCTCCAGAAGGTGCGAAGACTGTGCGCGCACATCCGCCGGTCGCCTGTACACTCCGTTCGTATGCAGAAGCTGCAGCGATTGCTCCACCTTCCCAACCACCGCCTCATTATCGACATTGCAACAAGGTGGAACTCCACCCTGCACATGGTGGAGCGGCTGTGCGAGCAGAGGCAGGCCATAATGCATTTGTGGGAGGATACACGGCCAGGCACTTTGAGAGCAGACATGGAGTTGACAGGTGTGCAGTGGTCGAAGCTGAAAGACCTTTGTAAAGTCCTTCAGTGTTTTGAGGAATGCACACGGCTGGTAAGCGCAGACGACGCCATCCTAAGCATGAGCATCCCACTTATGCGTCTGCTCATGCAAACTTTGACGCACCTTAAGGAGCAGGCGTCTGCAGCCAATGTTGATGAGGTGGAAGAGGAGGAGGGAATCCTTGATGACATTCAGCCATTGTCTGCTCAGGGACCTCTCCTGGACGAGGTGGAGGAAGAAGAGGAGGAGGAGGATGATGATGGGGATGATTACTTAGGGGAGGAGGATGCATCTCGTGGGGCAAGTGAAAATGTTGGCGTGGCAAGGTCTGGTACAGGGTTTGTGCGTGACTGGAGGGATGTGGATTTGCCAGAAAGTGCTCCTCCAACCAGCACTCGCAGTGCATCATTGACACCGGGAACATTGGCCCACATGTCAGATTATGCCTTGCGGATCCTAAAAAGGGACCCCCCGCATTGCCAAAATGATGAACGATGACGACTACTGGTTGGCCAGCATCCTGGATCCACGCTATAAAGGCAAATTACAAAACATCATGCCACAGGAGAACATTGACCTAATATTGGCTAATAAACAAGCAACTCTGGTAAATCGGTTGCTTGAGGCATTCCCAGCACACAGCAGCGGTGATGGTTCTCACACGAGCCGTACGGGCCGGGGGCAGCTTGGCAGAGGTGTTCGTGGTGCACACAGCAGAAGTGGCGTTGGAGACAGGGGTTTCATGACAATGTTGTGGACTGATTTTTCAAATACCGCTCACACAACTGGTAATACTGCATCGATGGAAAGTGACAGGAGACAGCAGTTGTCAACCATGGTTACAAACTACTTTTCCTCCCATATCGATGTTCTCCCACACAGGTCATTCCCCTTTGACTATTGGGCCGCTAAACTGGACACCTGGCCTGAATTGGCCCAATATGCCTTACAGGAGCTCGCTTGCCCAGCTGCAAGTGTGCTATCGGAAAGAGTCTTCAGTGCAGCTGGATCAATCCTGACAGAAAAAAGGACCCGTCTGTCAACCCAAAATGTGGATGATCTAACCTTCATTAAAATGAACCATGCATGGGTTTCCAAGGATTTTGTCCCACCTTCCCCTGATGACACATAGGGTGACAGAAAAATGGCTTGCTTTGGTCCACCTCTTCCTGGGACTTGACCTATTTCGCCTTTTGCATCAGCTGAATGTCCAACATCAACATATGCCACTTTCTAAAACTCCCTAACTGTGCTGCCTCCCCCCCATGGCCGGGGTCACCACCTAGCGCACGACACCGTGCGAGTGCCGTTGCCCTGGACAGGTGGGTAGGCTGACTCTTGGGCGCGGGCAAGTGTCTCTGACGGTGGTGGTGCACACCCGCCGTCAGACACACCACTGTACTATGAGGGGCCCAGTGCCAGTACCGACGCCCACGAGTGGGCCCCCCTTGCTTGGGCAGGGCCCCAGCATTTGCAATCTTTACCTCTCCCTGCTCCTCCGCTGTGTAATCTGGGCCGTCAAATCCATACTGTGCCTGACACCGTCTGAGCCTGCCTCCTGAGACATATATTTTGAATGTGTACGCTATCCATACATGTTATCCGGGGATACGGTACCCTTTCTAACCTTTGTGCAATCACGTGCAATCCATACTGGGCCTAACACCGTCTGAGCCTGCCTCCTGAGACATATATTTTGAATGTGTACGCTATCCATACATGTTATCCGGGGATACGGTACCCTTTCTAACCTTTGTGCAATCACGTGCAATCCATACTGGGCCTAACACCGTCTGAGCCTGCCTCCTGAGACATATATTTTGAATGTGTACGCTATCCATACATGTTATCCGGGGATACGGTACCCTTTCTAACCTTTGTGCAATCACGTGCAATCCATACTGGGCCTAACACCGTCTGAGCCTGCCTCCTGAGACATATATTTTGAATGTGTACGCTATCCATACATGTTATCCGGGGATACGGTACCCTTTCTAACCTTTGTGCAATCACGTGCAATCCATACTGGGCCTAACACCGTCTGAGCCTGCCTCCTGAGACATATATTTTGAATGTGTACGCTGTCCATACATGTTATCCGGGGATACGGTACCCTTTCTAAGCTTTGTGCAATCACGTGCAATCCATACTGGGCCTAACACCGTCTGAGCCTGCCTCCTGAGACATGTATTTTGAATGTGTACGCTATCCATACATGTTATCCGGGGATACAGTACCCTTTCTAACCTTTGTGCAATCACGTGCAATCCATACTGGAACTAACACCGTCTGAGCCTGCCTCCTGAGACATATATTTTGAATGTGTACGCTATCCATACATGTTATCTGGGGATACGGTACCCTTTCTAACCTTTGTGCAATCACGTGTAATCCATACTGGGCGTGAGAACGGCTGGCGAGCTGTTAAGCAAGCTACAGCACCTGTGGTTTGCACACGTAAGTTTTTCATTTTTTCAGGAATGACGGTTAGGCCTAATTCCGGAACTGCAGTTGACCTGCACTTACTGGGAAATCATTGTTCGCGGGTAATAATTGTAATCAGTGATCCCCATCACTAACGTTGTTCAGCGGGTTATCTGCACCTGTAAGCGACAAACGCTGGCCTTTTCAGTGTAGTGCACATGCAGCCACGGACATGTAAGGGCATGACACACCAGTTATTGGCCAATCTCATGTTCCAGAGCCTCACGTGTCCCTCTAGTAAGCCGGACTCGGACCGCGGGGCATGACGGAGTCTCGTTCGTTAACGGAATTAAGCTTGCAATGTGTGCATCTGTTCTGTAGCTGGCATGGTTGAGGTTTCCCAGGTGGAGTCGAATTTAACCGTAGGCTCCACTCCTGGTGGTGCCCTTCTGGACATTCCTTTAAGGTTCAGCTTTGCAACCATACTGCCCACGTAAAACAAACAATTTGCCTTCATGAACGCTGTTTGGAGGGTCATGACTCGTGGGAATAACGCCGCCCAATCAGTTAACCTGCTAGAGAGATCCTTCGTTGCTCCCAAGCATGACATCACACTCCCTAGGAGAAAGGTAATGCCACTGTGGCGACCGTACTCCTGGGGGAGACACAAGTGCTCTGATACCCAGCCACTGCTCGATGAATCTGCTGGTACATTGACCCAGACCACTACATTCCCCTCGCACGCTACACGGCCTGAATCTGACCCTGATGAAACTCAGGTTACCCTTCCCATATACAGTTCCATCTTACACGGTGACAAAGAGGAAGCTGCAGATGAAAGTGCAGGTTCGGCCCACCCGCCATCAGACACACCACCGTACTATTAGGGGCCCTGTGCAAGTGCCGTCGCCAACGAGTGGGCCCCCCCTGCTTGCTGAGGATCACAGCACTTGCAAGGTTGAAATACTGTGCAGTGAGATGGAAGATGGGGACGACGAGGAGTCCAGACTAGTACAGGGATTCCCTAGCGAGGAGACTTGTTTGATTGTTTTCAATGTTGGGACAGCAATTTTTGGGGAGCACGTTACTCTGGAGAATGATAGATGGGGCCCACCATACACTGGAACATTCCAAAGGTGGACATCAGACACTGGAGCAGCATTTACAGGGCCCATTATACACTAGAGCATTAGAAATGGGGCCCATTATGTTTGGAGCATTATTTGGGCCCATAAGACAGTGGAGCTTCATCCATGGGGACCAACATATACTGTAGCATTATGTGGAGCTCATCATATACTGTTTCAAACATTATATGGGACCAATGATTCTGTATGGAGAAATAGATGGGCCTCGTCATGAGATGTAAAAAGTGAAGTATTTTTCATTGTACTATACCGCTATTTCTCTGCCGTATCGGAGCATGATGAGTTTTGGTATGTGTTAAAGGGGCGCTCTTTCGCCCAGGGCACATGAAAACCTGGAGCCAGCCCCCCCCCCACAACTTTAGCCAAATAACCCCCATTTTTCAGTGCGTAACTTGTATTATGAAGTTAATTAAGGTTGACAAGCTTAAGTAGGAAGAATTGATGCTTTTGGCATTCAAATGGGCACTGTAGGTGTGTTTCCTGTCCTCCTCTCACTGACGACTTTTATTCCCTATTGACTTACATTGGGTTTCGTGTTTCGGGACGACCCCGACTTTTCCCTATAATCGGACGATCTTGCTCGACCCGACTTTTGGAAAAGTCGAGTTTCACGAAACGAAACGCGACCCTAAAAAAACAAAAGTCGCTCAACTCTACTCACAGCCCCTCCTGTTATGAATGAGTCACCGTAGGAGGCAAAAGCAGAAATACAAGCTAAGTCCAGAAAACCAGAGAAGTTGGCAACTATCAGATTGCAGACCCCTGAACCTATCAACACAACTAGCAGTAGCCGTGGGGGGTTCCTACGATGCCCTAGACCCCTCGATCACAGCCGGAGAAATACATAGGCCTAAAGAAAGAAAGGGGAAATCTAAACTGCCCCAGAGCAGACCCCAAAGCAATAGGCAGTCCCCAACATATAATGACGGTGAAGCAAGATGAACATACTAACATAGACAGAAAGATTGACTGAGCAAAGACGGGGCCCCAAAACTACCTAGATAGGAAAGGACAGGAAGGCTGCTGTCTGCAATCTGCCAAAACCCTATCAAAGACATAAGCCAACCAGCTGATATGAAAAAGGCCCTGAAGCAGCTAGGCTTCAAAAACTGAATCGGCACTCAGGTATTTTCAGAAGACAGAGCTAAATGAATTCAGCACACCCCAGCAGGGAATGGCAGAAATCCAGAAAAACAAAGCAAAAGCAAAGTCAAAGCACAAAAGCAAAAGGCCGAGCAGCAAACTTAGCTTTGGAGGAGCAGGAATTCAGACTGGTCTCCAAGGATCCCACAGAGAAATCACCCGCAGGGCAGAAGGGCGTTGGCAGCATTATATCCAGTCCGTAAATCCACTCAGCCAGTCACAATCATCAGCCTCAGGTGTTTGGCAACCAGGCTCACTACCTTTCTTTACCAGAAGAGGGAGTTCCTCGGGCCTCAGTAATGAAGGGGAAAATGAACTCACAACAGTACCTCCCCCTTGAGGAGGGGTCACCGAACCCTCAACTATGCCACCAGGGCGATCAGGGTGAGCCCGATGAAAGGCACGCACCAATCGTTTGGCATGAATATCAGAGGCGGAGACCCAGGAATTATCCTCCTGACCATAACCCTTCCACTTAACCAAATACTGGAGTCTCCGTCTAGCCAGACGGGAATCCAGTACTTTCTCTACCTCATACTCCATGTTACCTTCAACCAATACAGGGTCTGGAGGTGCCACCCCCGGAACAACAGGTTCAACAAACCTCTTCAACAAAGATTTATGGAACACATTATGGATTTTAAATGTGACAGGAAGAGCCAAACGAAAAGAGACCGGATTAATAATCTCCAAAATCTTGTAAGGTCCAATAAATCTAGGCTTAAACTTAGGAGAAGCCACCTTCATAGCAATATTTTTTGATGATAACCACACCATATCACCAACCTTAAACTGGGGACCAATGGTCCTATGTCGGTTGGAAAACCGCTGGGCCTTTTCCTGGGAGAGAGATAACTTATCCACCACTTGGTCCCAGATCTGGTGCATTCTCTCCACCACAGTGTCAACACCTGGGCAGGCAGAGGGCCTCACCTGCCCTGAAGAAAATCGAGGATGAAACCCAAAGTTACAAAAAAAAGGTGACATCAAAGTGGCAGAACTAGCTCTATTATTCAAAGCAAATTCGGCCAAGGGCAAAAATGAAACCCAATCATCCTGATCAGCAGAAATAAAACATCTCAAATATAACTCCAAGGTCTGGTTTGTTCTCTCTGTCTGCCCATTGGTCTGAGGGTGAAAAGCAGAGGAGAAGGACAACTGAATTCCCAGCCTGGAACAGAAAGTTCTCCAAAATCTAGACACAAACCGCACTCCTCTGTCAGATACAATGTTCTCAGGAATCCCGTGCAAACGAACCACCTGTTGTAAAAACAGGGGCACCAACTCAGAGGAAGATGGCAACTTAGGGAGTGGTACAAGATGAACCATCTTAGAGAACCTATCACAAATCACCCAAATAACAGTCATCCTCTGAGAAACAGGCATATCAGAGATGAAATCCATTGAAATATGGGTCCATGGCCTCTTGGGGACAGGCAAAGGCATCAACAACCCACTAGAGCGAGAACACGATTTAGACCGGGAGCACGTCCCACAGGACTGCACAAAATTCCTGACATCACGAGACAAGGAGGGCCACCAAAACAACCGACTCACCAGATCTCTAGTACCAAAAATACCTGGATGACCAGCCAAAGCAGAGCAATGAACTTCAGACATCACTCTCTTCTTCCACTGGTCAGGAACATACAACTTTCCACTGGGACAACGCTCAGGTTTGTCCTCCTGGAAGTCTTCCAGAGCACGTCTCAAATCGGGCGAGATGGCAGAAAGAACTACCCCTTCGCCTAAGATGGTAGCAGGCTTGGTCACCACAGGAGAATCAGCAAGGAAGCTCCTAGAGAGGGCGTCTGCCTTGACATTCTTTGTTCCAGGAAGAAAAGAAACCACAAAATCAAAACGTGTAAAAAACAAGGCCCACCTAGCCTGTCTAGGGTTCAAGCGCTTAGCCGACTCTAGATAAATCAAATTCTTGTGGTCAGTGAGGACCACGACTTGATGCTTAGCTCCCTCCAACCAATGTCTCCACTCCTCAAATGCCCATTTCATGGCCAACAGTTCCCTATTCCCCACATCATAGTTACATTCAGATGGAGAGAACTTTCGGGAAAAGAAAGCACAGGGATTCATTTTAGATGTTACAGGATCCTTTTGGGACAAAACAGCTCCTGCACCAATCTCAGAAGCAGCCACCTCTACCTGGAATGGAAGTGAGACATCAGGTTGCCGCAAAACCGGGGCGGAGGTGAATCTTCGCTTCAACTCCTGAAAGGAAGAAACAGCCTCCGGAGACCAATTTAACACATCAGCACCCTTTTTAGTCAAATCAGTCAATGGCTTGGCAATACTAGAAAATTTTGCTATAAATTTCCGATAAAAATTAGCAAAACCCAAAAACTTCTGGAGGGCCTTCAAAGAAGTGGGCTGAACCCAATCGTGAATGGCCTGTACCTTAGCCGGGTCCATTTCAATAGTTGACGGGGACAAAATAAATCCCAAAAAAGAAATCCTCTGTACTCCAAAAAGGCATTTAGATCCCTTGACATACTGGGAATTCTCCCTCAAGATCTGGAACACAGTCCGTATATTTCCACATGAGAATCCCAATCCTTGGAGAAGATCAAAATATCATCCAGATAGATAATCAAAAATTTATCGACAAAATCTCGGAAAATATCGTTCATGAAGCACTGGAAGACAGAAGGGGCATTAGTGAGCCCAAAAGGCATCACCAGGTACTCAAAATGTCCCTCCGGAGTATTAAACGCCGTCTTCCATTCATCCCCATGCTTAATGCGAATAAGATTATATGCCCCCCTGAGGTCAAGCTTGGTAAACCAGCAAGCACCTTTAACTCTGGAGAATAGATCAGAAATCAGGGGTAACGGATACTGATATTTAACAGTAATTTTGTTGAGGGCACGATAATCAATACAAGGTCTTAATGATCCATCCTTTTTGGCTACAAAAAAAAAAACGGCACCCAAGGGTGACGAGGATGGTCTAATATGACCCTTCTCCAATGCCTCCTTAATATAGGATCGCATAGCCTCGTGCTCGGGTACAGATAAATTGAAGAGCCGACCCTTGGGAAATTTACACCCCGGGCTCAGTTCAATTGCACAGTCATAACTAGTGTTGAGCATTCCGATACCGCAAGTATCGGGTATCGGCCGATACTTGCTGTATCGGAATTCCGATACCGACTTCCGATATTTTTTCAATATCGGAATTCGGCATCGGAATCGGAAGTTCAGTTGATTGACGGCCTGACGTCATCATGATGCGCAGTGTGTGCGCATCATGATGCGCCGTCATTTCGGGCCTTCCGGGGGTCTCTGCCGGCCTGCCGGGGGGCTGTGCCGGCCTGCCGGGGGGCTGTGCCGGCCTGCCGGGGGGCTGTGCCGGCCTGCCCGGGGTCTGTACCGGCCTGCCGGGGGGCTGTGCCGGCCTGCCGGTGGTCTGTGCACCCTGTGGGGGTCTGTACCGGCCTGCCGGGGGGCTGTGCCGGCCTGCCGGGGGGCTGTGCTGATGTCCGGGGGTCTGTGCAAGCATCGTCCGATGGGACTACAAGTCCCATCGGGCGATGCCTGCTACCATGACAGTGATTGACACATTAGCCAATGATGGGACAGTAGTAGTCCCATCATCCGGCTAATGTGTTAAATGTTAAAAAAAAAAAAAAAAAAAAAAAAATACTACATGCATGCTACATACATACTACATGCATGCTACATATATACTACATACATACTACATATATACTACATACATACTACATACATGCTACATACATACTGCATGCTACATACATACTACATACATACATACTACATACATACTACATACATGCTACATACTGCATGCTACATACATACTACATACATACTACATGCATGCTACATACATACTACATATATACTACATACATACTACATACATGCTACATACTGCATGCTACATACATACTACATACATACTACATGCATACTACATATATACTACATACATACTACATACATGCTGCATGCTACATATATACTACATGCTACATACATACTACATGCATGCTACATACATACTACATATATACTACATGCATGCTACATACATACTACATACTACATATATACTACATACATACTACATATATACTACATACATACTGCATGCTACATACATGCTACATACATACTACATACATACTACATACATACTACATGCATGCTACATGCATGCTACATACATACTACATGCATGCTACATACATACCACATACATACTACATGCTACATACATTCATACAATACATACATAGACATACAGTACATATAACATAGAGTAACATACTTACCAATACTTGTCACATTGTTCCCCGAAGCCATTGTCTATTCCGGGATAAATATTAACATAACAAACCACAAAAATACTCACCCACGATCCGAAGCAGTCCACGAGTGTGTCCCACGACGATCTTGGGTAGAGAACTGCAGCATCAGATGATGCTGCCGTTCTCTACGGGCTGCAGGAATCCAATGACGGAAGGTAGGTATCCTTCCGCACTGTATTCCTCCGCCACTTAAAAAAAAAAAAAGTCCCTAGTCTCACTTTATGCCATTGCTGTGTGGGAATTTCCCACACAGCAATGGCATAAAGTGAGACTAGGGACTTTTTTTTTTTTAAGTGGCGGAGGAATACAGTGCGGAAGGATACCTACCTTCCGTCATTGGATTCCTGCAGCCCGTAGAGAACGGCAGCATCATCTGATGCTGCAGTTCTCTACCCAAGATCGTCGTGGGACACACTCGTGGACTGCTTCGGATCGTGGGTGAGTATTTTTGTGGTTTGTTATGTTAATATTTATCCCGGAATAGACAATGGCTTCGGGGAACAATGTGACAAGTATTGGTAAGTATGTTACTCTATGTTATATGTACTGTATGTCTATGTATGTATTGTATGAATGTATTGTATGTATGTAGTATATATGTGGTATGTATGTAGCATGTAGTATGTATGTGGTATGTATGTAGCATGCATGTAGTATGTATGTAGCATGCATGTAGTATGTATGTAGTATGTATGTAGTATATATGTAGTATGTAGTATGAATGTAGTATATATGTAGTATGTATGTAGCATGTAGTATGTAGCATGCATGTAGTATATATGTAGTATGTATGTAGTATGTATGTAGCATGCATGTAGTATATATGTAGTATGTAGCATGTAGTATGTATGTAGCATGCATGTAGTATGTAGCATGTAGTATGTATGTAGCATGTAGTATGTATGTGGTATGTATGTAGCATGCATGTAGTATGTATGTAGTATGTATGTAGTATGTATGTAGTATGTATGTAGTATGTATGTAGTATATATGTAGTATGTAGTATGAATGTAGTATATATGTAGTATGTATGTAGCATGTAGTATGTAGCATGCATGTAGTATATATGTAGTATGTATGTAGCATGTAGTATGTAGCATGCATGTAGTATATATGTAGTATGTATGTAGTATGTATGTAGCATGCATGTAGTATATATGTAGTATGTAGCATGTAGTATGTATGTAGCATGCATGTAGTATGTAGCATGTAGTATGTATGTAGCATGCATGTAGTATATATGTAGTATGTATGTAGTATGTATGTAGCATGCATGTAGTATGTATGTAGCATGTAGTATGTAGCATGCATGTAGTATATATGTAGTATGTAGCATGTAGTATGTATGTAGCATGCATGTAGTATATATGTGTTATGTATGTAGCATGTAGCATGCATGTAGTATGTATGTAGTATATATGTGGTATGTATGTAGCATGCAGTATGTATGTAGCATGCATGTAGTATATATGTAGTATGTATGTTGCATGTAGTATTTATGTAGTATGAATGTAGCATGTATGTAGTATGTAGTATGAATGTAGCATGTAGTATGTATGTAGTATGTATGTAGTATTTTTTTTTTTTTTTACATTTAACACATTAGCCGGATGATGGGACTACTACTGTCCCATCATTGGCTAATGTGTCAATCACTGTCATGGTAGCAGGCATCGCCCGATGGGACTTGTAGTCCCATCGGACGATGCCTGCACAGACCCCCGGAGCCTGCACAGACCACCGGCAGGCCGGCACAGCCCCCCGGCAGGCCGGCACAGCCCCCCGGAGCCTGCACAGCCCCCCGGCAGGCCGGCACAGCCCCCCGGCAGGCCGGCACAGCCCCCCGGAGCCTGCACAGCCCCCCGGCAGGCCGGCACAGCCCCCCGGCAGGCCGGCACAGCCCCCCGGAGCCTGCACAGCCCCCCGGCAGGCCGGCACAGCCCCCCGGCAGGCCGGCACAGCCCCCCGGAGCCTGCACAGACCACCGGCAGGCCGGCACAGACCACCGGAGCCTGCACAGACCCCCTGGCAGGCCGGCACAGCCCCCCGAAAGGCCAGTACAGACCCCAGAGAGGCTGTACAAGGGCAGGAAAGGGTTTTTCTTATTCCGATACCGGAAGTCCCATAGACTTGAATGGGACTTCCGGTATCGGAATCGGCGATACCGATACTTTTTTTAAAGATCGGCCGATACCATCCGATACGATACTTTGAAGTATCGGACGGTATCGCTCAACTCTAGTCATAACTCCTATGAGGAGGCAGAGACGCAGACTCATTCTCACTAAATACATCATAAAAGTCCGCCAAATAATCAGGAACATCATGCGACTGAGGAGAGGTGGAAAACACCGGAGCCTCACTAAAGGCACACCGACAACCCCAACTCACCACAGACACAGATTTCCAATCCAAAACTGGATTATGAATCTGTAACCAGGGAAACCCCAGAACAACAGTATCATGCAGATTATGCAACACCAGAAATCTGCAATTTTCTTGATGGTCTGGGGCAACCCGCATTACCACCTGGGTCCAAAACTGGGGTTTATTTTTAGCCAAAGGAGTAGCATCAATTCCCCTCAAAGGGATAGGCGTCTGCAGAGGTGTCATCGGAAATCCACAACGTTTAGCAAAATCCAAGTCCATTAGGTTTAGGGCTGCTCCCGAATCCACAAACGCCTTGGCAGAAAATGTGGACAGGGAGCAGATCAGAGTAATAGCCAGAAGAAACTTAGGTTGAACACCCCCAACAGAAAACGTGTGTGCAAAGCGTTTCTCTCGTTTGGGACAGACAGAAATAATATGCGAGGCATCTCCACAGAAAAAACACAACTTATTACGCCTTCTGAACTCCTGATGCTGCTCTCTGGAAATAACTCTATCACATTGCATAGGTTCAGACATTTGTTCAACAGGTGGCAACACCTCTCGTGCAGCTTTGCGTTCGCGCAAACGCCGATCAACCTGAATGGCTAATGACATAGAATCGTCAAGACCAGAGGGAACAGGAAATCCCACCATAGTATCTTTTACGGCTTCTGACAACCCCTTCCGAAAGAGAGCAGCCAAGGCATTATCATTACAGGTAGTAAGTACTGCCCACTTTTGGAATTTTTTACAGTACAATTCTGCAGAATCACGACCCTGGCTCAATGCCAGCAGGGTCTTTTCAGCCTGATCAATGGCATTAGGTTCGTCATACAACAACCCCAAGGCCTGAAAGAATGCGTTCACATTAGTCAGAATAGGATCATCTAGTTTCAAAGAAAACGCCCAATCCTGGGGATCGCCACGCAGCAAAGAGATGACAATTTTAACCTGCTGCGCGGAGCTCCCTGACGAGTTAGGCTTCAAGGCAAAAAATAATTTACAATTATTTTTGAAATTCAAAAATTTAGACCGATCCCCAAAAAATACATCAGGTGTAGGAATCTTTGGTTCAGCAGCATGTGAATGAGCAAGGTAGGCGGAAATTCCCCGCACTTCCGCAGCGAGCTGCTCCACACGATCAGACAATTGCTTTATCTCCATTGAGAGAAAAAAAAAACTCCCCCTACGGCCTCAGAGATATAGAGGAAAAAATATACACACTTTTTTTTTTTTTTCTTTTTTTTTTTACAATTCTTTCCTGCTATTGAGTACCCTAGAATCTGCGGTTTGGCGGGTGATTCTGTTATGAATGAGTCACCATAGGAGGCAAAAGCAGAAATACAAGCTAAGTCCAGAAAACCAGAGAAGTTGGCAACTATCAGATTGCAGACCCCTGAACCTATCAACACAACTAGCAGTAGCCGTGGGGGGTTCCTACGATGCCCTAGACCCCTCGATCACAGCCGGAGAAATACATAGGTCTAAAGAAAGAAAGGGGAAATCTAAACTGCCCCAGAGCAGACCCCAAAGCAATAGGCAGCCCCCAACATATAATGACGGTGAAGCAAGATGAAAATACTAACACAGACAGAAAGATAGACTGAGCAAAGACGGGGCCCCAAAACTACCTAGATAGGAAAGGACAGGAAGGCTGCTGTCTGCAATCTGCCAAAACCCTATCAAAGACATAAGCCAGCCAGCTGATATGAAAAAGGCCCTGAAGCAGCTAGGCTTCAAAAACTGAATCAGCACTCAGGTATTTTCAGAAGACAGAGCTAAATGAATTCAGCACACCCCAGCAAGGAATGGCAGAAATCCAGAAAAACAAAGCAAAAACAAAGTCAAAGCACAAAAGCAAAAGGCCGAGCAGCAAACTTAGCTTTGGAGGAGCAGGAATTCAGACTGGTCTCCAAGGATCCCACAGAGAAATCACCCGCAGGGCAGAAGGGCGTTGGCAGCATTATATCCAGTCCGTAACTCCACTCAGACAGTCACAATCATCAGCCTCAGGTGTTTGACAATCAGGCTCACTACCTTTCTTTACCAGAAGAGGGAGTTCCTCGGGCCTCAGTAATGAAGGGGAAAATGAACTCACAACACCCTCCCCTCTCCATAGCTAGAAGAGCAAACCAAAGCAGTCTTTTGAAGGGTAGAATTGAATGTACGATCGCATCAGCCAAGGGGGTGCTGTCTCTTAAAGGGGCAGCGTGTCTCTGCTGTCCATAACAATGTCAGCCCCTTATATGCCTCCCTACTTAAAGATGGTCGTCCTTGGCTATCATAGCATCAAGGTTGCAGTGAAATGAAGAAAATTGCAAAGCAGGAACAGCACCTATAGAGGATGCAACAAAATCGGTAAAACAGACAGAGAACACTGTTCTACGTATCGGACTGGTGGAACCCCTGCAGTAGACCTCTGGGATCTCCGGAGCTCTTGACTGTCTTCCAGAGGAACACTTCCTGCAGGAGTTGTAGTAGGTAGAGTTGAGCGAAACGGGAGGAAAAATTTCAAAAGTCGCCGACTTTTGGCAAAGTCGGGTTTCATGAAACGAAACCCGACCCTAGGATGAGGTCGGCCACGAGGTCGGCGACTTACGCGCCAAAGTCGCGTTTCAAAAGTTTGTTTTGCGCTCTTTTTCAGCCAATCAGGATCCACGGACACTGTGGGCAACGTGATGACATAGACAGGGGTCACCACCATCTTTCAGAAGGGCACGCAAGTGATTTGCTTGCTTTGGTGGACTTCACAGGGGTTATAAAAGGGCGTGCACGCCGACCGCCATCTTACTTCTGCCGATCTTAGCATAGGGAGAGGTTGCTGATTCTGTAGGGAGAGCGTTAGGCAGGGAAGAAGAAAAAAAAACTGCTTCTGCTGCTAGCGATTTTGCCTGTACAACACACTAGTCACTGTGTGTGCAGTGCAAGGGGAGGCTATATTGTGGTGGATCAGCGGTGTTGGTTGTTAGGCTGCCTTCTAAGGCTTCCTGACAGCTGCATTGCTGTTTACCCACTGCTCTGCAAACTGCTTTTTTAAAAGCAATCCCAATTTTTTTTTTTGTCCTGCTGAGGTACTGAGCGTGCATTTTTTCACACCATACAGCGTCAGTGGACCTCACACAATCCAAAAGTGTCCAGTGTCCACTAGTGTCTGCAGAAATTCAAAATCTCCCTTATCCTGTAGTCACTTTTTTCACACCTGTGCCATCGAGCCTGTGACATAGCGCTCTGATATTCAGTGGGCCTCACACAATCCAAAAGTGTCCAGTGTCCACTAGAGTCTGCAGAAATTCAAAATCTCCCTTATCCTGTAGTCACTTTTTTCACACCTGTGCCATCGAGCCTGTGACATAGCGCTCTGATATTCAGTGGGCCTCACACAATCCAAAAGTGTCCAGTGTCCACTAGTGTCTGCAGAAATTCAAAATCTCCCTTATCCTGTAGTCACTTTTTTCACACCTGTGCCATCGAGCCTGTGACATAGCGCTCTGATATTCAGTGGGCCTCACACAATCCAAAAGTGTCCAGTGTCCACTAGTGTCTGCAGAAATTCAAAATCTCCCTTATCCTGTAGTCACTTTTTTCACACCTGTGCCATCGAGCCTGTGACATAGCGCTCTGATATTCAGTGGGCCTCACACAATCCAAAAGTGTCCAGTGTCCACTAGTGTCTGCAGAAATTCAAAATCTCCCTTATCCTGTAGTCACTTTTTTCACACCTGTGCCATCGAGCCTGTGACATAGCGCTCTGATATTCAGTGGGCCTCACACAATCCAAAAGTGTCCAGTGTCCACTAGTGTCTGCAGAAATCCAAAATCTCCCCTGTCCTATAGACACCTTGTACCTTGTTTTACATTACTATATAGTTTGTTGGATTTTGTCTACATTTCTACCAAAAATGAGGAAGGCTGGTGGAAGAGGCCGTGGAATTGGGCGGGGGTTGGCAGCTGGTAATGATGGTGTTGGTGGTGGATCTGATGGTAGTGGCAAAAGCAAACTAGGACCGAATGCAGGAGGTGTTGAGCCTGCGTCATCGTCTGGCTCCACAAGGCCTCGAAGGCTTAGTTTTCTAGGAGTTGGCAAACCGCTTTTAAAGCCAGAGCTTCAGGAAAAAGTTTTGTCTTACATTGCTGACTCAGCCTCCAGCTCTATCGCCTCCTCTTCTGAAGTTGTAAAAAATAAAAGCACTGAGTCGTCATTGGAGGCTCATGTTCATGAACCACACCTTTCCTTGTGTCCTTCACCCCAACCAAGATTGAAGGATGACGCAGGCCATACTACTGATTATTCCATGGAGCTGTTTTCACATACCATGCCTGGATTATCAAGTGAAATGGTGAATTACCCAGGCCAAGATGAATCTAACATGGAGTGCACTGATGCACAGCCGCTGATAGATGATTCTGCTGGTACATTCACTCAGAGCACTACATTGTCCTCGCAGTGTACAGAGCCAGATTCTGACCCCGATGAGACTCAGGTGCCCCTTCCCGCACACTATACCACCATACACGGTCACACAGAGGAAGGTGCACATGACATTGAAGAGGAGGTGATGGATGACCCAGTTGTTGACCCAGATTGGCATCCATTGGGGGAAGAGGGTGCTGCTTCCAATAGCTCAGATGAGGAGGAGCATCCACAGCAGACATCGACATCGCAACAGCTGTTATCTGGCAGGCCCGGAGCACTCCAAAGACAGGTTCCAAAAATCAAAAGAGTTGCTGGACAGCTTGTCCAGACGGTCAAAAGATCAAACCGTGCTAGGCCGCAAAATGTCTGCCAAAGTAGGAAGAGTGCAGTGAGGCACTTTTTTGAACAAAATCCTCATGATCAGGCCAAGGTTATCTGTAAGAAGTGCGCAAAGACCTTTAGTCGAGGGAAAAATCTGAAAAATTTGAATACCAGTTGCATGCTTAGACATTTAACCAGCATGCACCTTGCAAGCGTGGACACAACACCAAACCTCAAGTGCCACATGTGCAACTGATGACAAAGAAGGTAGTCAACAACGCTACATTGTTTCCCCCACTGTAAGCCCACCGGTTAGCACAGCAGCAAATGTTGAGGTGTCGTTGCAAGGACACAGCAGTCAGGGAATCCCACTGTTATATCAACGAAATACTGAATCTAGGCCATCAGAAAGAACACCAACTCCATCACCATCATCAACCCTCTCTCAGTCCGCCCTGTCCACCGCTACTTCCACCATATGCAGCTCTCAAGTCCAGCTCACCCTCCAAGATACTATGAGTAGGTCAAGAAAGTACTCAGTCTCTCATCCGCGTACACTGGGTTTGAACGCCCACATTGCCAAACTAATCTCGTTTGAGATGATGCCCTATCGGTTGGTGGAAAGCGCAGCTTTCCGCGAACTCATGGCCTATGCAGTACCACGCTATGACCTACCCAGTCGCCACTTCTTCTCTCGCAAAGCCATCCCAGCCCTCCACCATCATGTAAAAGACCGCATTGTCCATGCACTCAAGCAGTCAGTGAGTGGAAAGGTGCACCTCACAACTGATGCATGGTCCATTCGGCATGGCCAGGGCCGTTACGTGTCCATCACTGCGCACTGGGTTAATGTGGTGGATGCAGGGTCCACAGGGGACAGCGGTGGTGGGACAGTGCTGCCTAGCCCACGGTATAGGAAACAGTTGGCTGTAGGCGTTCGACCCTTCTCCTCCTCCTCCAGAAGCGAAAGCTCGTCCACAGAGCATAGTCGTATGAGCACTCCATCTGCAGCTGCCACTGTTGCACACGAGGTGTCCCCCTATCGAGCAGCTAGTGGAAAGCGTCAGCAGGCTGAGTTGCAGATGATGTGTTTGGGCGACAGACACACCGCCGAGGTGCTGGCCGAGTACTTGAAGCGACAAACTGAGTCATGGCTGGGCAGTGTACATCTTGAGGCAGGCAAGGTAGTTAGTGATAACAGCCGTAATTTTGTGGCAGCCATAGCCCTTTCAAAACTCAGCCACATACCTTGCTTGGCTCACACCTTGAACCTGGTGGTGCAGTGCTTCCTCAAAAATTATCTGGAGTTAACAGCCCTGCTCCAGAAGGAGCGAAGACTGTGCGCGCACATCCGCCGGTCGCCTGTACACTCCGTTCGTATGCAGAAGCTGCAGCGATTGCTCCACCTTCCCAACCACCACCTCATTATCGACATTGCAACAAGGTGGAACTCCATCCTGCACATGGTGGAGCGGCTGTGCGAGCAGAGGCAGGCCATAATGCATTTGTGGGAGGATACATGGCCAGTCACTTTGAGAGCAGACATGGAGTTGAAAGGTGTGCATTGGTCGAAGCTGAAAGACCTCTGTAAAGTCCTTCAGTGTTTTGAGGAATGCACACGGCTGGTAAGCGCAGACGACGCCATCCTAAGCATGATCATCCCACTTATGCGTCTGCTCATGCAAACTTTGACGCACCTTAAGGAGCAGACGTCTGCAGCCAGTGTTGATGAGGAGGAAGAGGAGGAGGGAATCCTTGATGACATTCAGCCATTGTCTGCTCAGGGACCTCTCCTGGACGAGGTGGAGGAAGAAGAGGAGGAGGAGGATGATGATGGGGATGATTACTTAGGGGAGGAGGATGCATCTCGTGGGGCAAGTGAAAATGTTGGCGTGGCAAGGTCTGTTACAGGGTTTGTGCGTGACTGGAGGGATGTGGATTTGCCAGAAAGTGCTCCTCCACCCAGCACTCGCAGTGCATCATTGACACCGGGAACATTGGCCCACATGTCAGATTATGCCTTGCAGATCCTAAAAAGGGACCCCCGCATTGCCAAAATGATGAACGATGATGACTACTGGTTGGCCAGCATCCTGGATCCACGCTATATACTCTGGTAAATCGGTTGCTTGAGGCATTCCCAGCACACAGCAGCGGTGATGGTTCTCACACGAGCCGTACGGGCCGGGGGCAGCTTGGCAGAGGTGTTCATGGTGCACACAGCAGAAGTGGCGTTGGAGACAGGGGTTTCATGACAATGTTGTGGACTGATTTTTCACGGATCGCTCACACAACTGGTAATACTGCATCGATGGAAAGTGACAGGAGACAGCAGTTGTCAACTATGGTTACAAACTACTTTTCCTCCCATGATGTTCTCCCACACAGGTCATTCCCCTTTGACTATTGGGCCGCTAAACTGGACACCTGGCCTGAATTGGCACAATATGCCTTACAGGAGCTCGCTTGCCCAGCTGCAAGTGTGCTATTGGAAAGAGTCTTCAGTGCAGCTGGATCAATCCTGACAGAAAAAAGGACCCGTCTGTCAACCCAAAATGTGGATGATCTAACCTTCATTAATATGAACCATGCATGGGTTTCCAAGGATTTTGTCCCACCTTCCCCTGATGACACATAGGGTGACAGAAAAATGGCTTGCTTTGGTCCACCTCTTCCTGGGACTTGACCTATTTCGCCTTTTGCATCAGCTGAATGTCCAACATCAACATATGCCACTTTCTAAAACTCCCTAACTGTGCTGCCTCCCCCCCCATGGCCGGGGTCACCACCTAGAGCACGACACCGTGCGAGTGCCGTTGCCCTGGACAGGTGGGTAGGCCGACTCTTGGGCGCGGGCACTGGCACAGGGTCCCTCATAGTGCAATCAAGTGTCTCTGACGGTGGTGGTGCACACCCGCCGTCAGACACACCGCCGTACTATGAGGGGCCCAGTGCCAGTACCGACGCCCACGAGTGGGCCCCCCTTGCTTGGGCAGGGCCCCAGCATTTGCAATCTTTACCTCTCCCTGCTCCTCCGCCGTGTAGTCTGGGCCGTCAAATCCATACTGTGCCTGACACCGTCTGAGCCTGCCTCCTGATGTATAGACATATATTTTGAATGTGTACGCTATCCATACATGTTATCCTGGGATACGGTACCCTTTCTCACCTTTGTGCAATCACGTGCAAGCCATACTGGGCCTAACACCGTCTGAGCCTGTCCTCCTGATGTATAGACATATATTTTGAATGTGTACGCTATGCATACATGTTATCCTGGGATACGGTACCCTTTCTCACCTTTGTGCAATCACGTGCAAGCCATACTGGGCCTAACACCGTCTGAGCCTGCCTCCTGATGTATAGACATATATTTTGAATGTGTACGCTATCCATACATGTTATCCGGGGATACGGTACCCTTTCTCACCTTTGTGCAATCACGTGCAAGCCATACTGGGCCTAACACCATCTGAGCCTGCCTCCTGATGTATAGACATATATTTTGAATGTGTACGCTATCCATACATGTTATCCTGGGATACGGTACCCTTTCTCACCTTTGTGCAATCACGTGCAAGCCATACTGGGCCTAACACCGTCTGAGCCTGCCTCCTGATGTATAGACATATATTTTGAATGTGTACGCTATCCATACATGTTATCCGGGGATACGGTACCCTTTCTCACCTTTGTGCAATCACGTGCAAGCCATACTGGGCCTAACACCGTCTGAGCCTGCCTCCTGATGTATAGACATATATTTTGAATGTATACGCTATCCATACATGTTATCCGGGGATACGGTACCCTTTCTCACCTTTGTGCAATCACGTGCAAGCCTTACTGGGCCTAACACCGTCTGAGCCTGCCTCCTCATGTATAGACATATCTTTTGAATGTGTACGCTATCCATACATGTTATCCTGGGATACGGTACCCTTTCTCACCTTTGTGCAATCACGTGTAATCCATACTGGGCGTGAGAACGGCTGGCGAGCTGTTAAGCAAGCTACAGCACCTGTGGTTTGCACACGTAAGTTTTTCATTTTTTCAGGAATGACGGTTAGGCCTAATTCCGGAACTTCGGTTGACCTGCACTTACTGGGAAATCATCGTTCGTGGGTAATCAGTGATCCCCATCACTAACGTTGTTCGGCGGGTTATCTGCACATGTAAGCGACAATCGCTGGCCTTTTCAGTGTAGCGCACATGCAGCCACGGACATGTAAGGGCATGACACACCAGTTATTGGCCAATCTCATGTGCCAGAGCCTCACGTGTCCCTCTAGTAAGCCGGACTCGGACCGCGGGGCATGACGGAGTCTCGTTCGTTAACGGAATTAAGCTTGCAATGTGTGCATCTGTTCTGTAGCTGGCATGGTTGAGGTTTCCCAGGTGGAGTCGAATTTAACCGTAGGCTCCACTCCTGGTGGTGCCCTTCTGGACATTCCTTTAAGGTTCAGCTTTGCAACCATACTGCCCACATAAAACAAACACTTTGCCTTCATGAACGCTGTTTGGAGGGTCATGACTCGTGGGAATAACGCCGCCCAATCAGTTAACTTGCTAGAGAGATCCTTCGTTGCTCCCAAGCATGACATCACACTCCCTAGGAGGAAGGTAATGCCACTGTGGCGACCGTACTCCTGGGGGCGACACAAGTGCACTGATGCCCAGCCACTGCTCGATGAATCTGCTGGTACATTGACCCAGACCACTACATTCCCCTCGCACGCTACTCGGCCTGAATCTGACCCTGATGAAACTCAGGTTACCCTTCCCATATACAGTTCCATCTTACACGGTGACAAAGAGGAAGCTGCAGATGAAAGTGCAGGTTCGGCCCACCCGCCATCAGACACACCACCGTACTATCAGGGGCCCTGTGCCAGTGCCGTCGCCAATGAGTGGGCCCCCCCTGCTTGCTCAGGATCACAGCACTTGCAAGGTTGAAATACTGTGCAGTGAGATGGAAGATGGGGACAACGAGGAGTCCAGACTAGTACAGGGATTCCCTAGCGAGGAGACTTATTTGATTGTTTTCAATGTTGGGACAGCAATTTTTGGGGAGCACTATACTCTGGAGAATGATAGATGGGGCCCACCATACACTGGAACATTCCAAAGGTGGACATCAGACACTGGAGCAGCATTTACAGGGCCCATTATACACTAGAGCATTAGAAATGGGGCCCATTATGTTTGGAGCATTATTTGGGCCCATAAGACAGTGGAGCTTCATCCATGGGGACCAACATATACTGTAGCATTATGTGGAGCTCATCATATACTGTTTCAAACATTATATGGGACCAATGATTCTGTATGGAGAAATAGATGGGCCTCGTCATGAGATGTAAAAAGTGAAGTATTTTTCATTGTACTATACCGCTATTTCTCTGCCGTATCGGAGCATGATGAGTTGTGGTATGTCTTAAAGGGGCGATCTTTCGCCCAGGGCACATGAAAACCTGGAGCCAGCCCTACCCCCCCACAACTTTAGCCAAATAACCCCCATTTTTCAGTGCGTAACTTGTATTGAAGTTAATTAAGGTTGACAAGCTTAAGTAAGAAGAATTTATGCTTTTGGCATTCAAATGGGCACTGTAGGTGTGTTTCCTGTCCTCCTCTCACTGCTGACTTTTATTCCCCATTGACTTACATTGGGTTTCGTGTTTCGGGACGACCCCGACTTTTCCCTATAATCGGCCGATCTTGCTCGACCCGACTTTTGGAAAAGTCGGGTTTCACGAAACGAAACTCGACCCTAAAAAACCAAAAGTCGCTCAACTCTAGTAATAATAATAATGGTATTTAGTAACCATATGTTTATGTTTACTAAATACCCTTATTATTATTATTACCTTTATGCATTATTTGCAGTTTATTTTTTTACTTTTTAGTTCAGCATATTTGAGTTTTTTGCTTTCTGTTTTCTCTGGTTAATGGTCATATGTTAATATGCACTTACATTGTGCATACACATTAACTTACTTTTCTCCAGGTTTTCATGTGCCCTGGGCGAAAGAGCGCCCCTTTAACACATACCACAACTCATCATGCTCCGATACGGCAGAGAAATAGCAGTATAGTACAATGAAAAATACTTCACTTTTTACATCTCATGACGAGGCCCATCTATTTCTCCATACAGAATCATTGGTCCCATATAATGTTTGAAACAGTATATGATGAGCTCCACATAATGTTACAGTATATGTTGGTCCCCATGGATGAAGCTCCACTGTCTTATGGGCCCAAATAATGCTCCAAACATAATGGGCCCCATTTCTACTGCTCTAGTGTATAATGGGCCCTGTAAATGCTGCTCCAGTGTCTGATGTCCACCTTTGGAATGTTCCAGTGTATGGTGGGCACCATCTATCATTCTCCAGAGTATAGTGCTCCCCAAAAATTGCTGTCCCAACATTGAAAACAATCAAATAAGTCTCCTCGCTAGGGAATCCCTGTACTTGTCTGGACTCCTCGTCGTCCCCATCTTCCATCTCACTGCACAGTATTTCAACTTTGCAAGTGCTGTGATCCTGAGCAAGCAGGGGGGGGCACACTCGTTGGCGACGGCACTGGCACAGGGCCCCTGATAGTACGGTGGTGTGTCTGATGGCGGGTGGGCCGAACCTGCACTTTCATCTGCAGCTTCCTCTTTGTCACCGTGTAAGATGGAACTGTATATGGGAAGGGTAACCTGAGTTTCATCAGGGTCAGATTCAGGCCGAGTAGCGTGCGAGGGGAATGTAGTGGTCTGGGTCAATGTACCAGCAGATTCATCGAGCAGTGGCTGGGCATCAGTGCACTTGTGTCGCCCCAAGGAGTACGGTCGCCACAGTGGCATTACCTTCTTCCTAGGGAGTGTGATGTCATGCTTGGGAGCAACGAACGATCTCTCTAGCAGGTTAACTGATTGGGCGGCGTTATTCCCACGAGTCATGACCCTCCAAACAGCGTTCATGAAGGCAAATTGTTTGTTTTACGTGGGCAGTATGGTTGCAAAGCTGAACCTTAAAGGAATGTCCAGAAGGGCACCACCAGGAGTGGAGCCTACGGTTAAATTCGACTCCACCTGGGAAACCTCAACCATGCCAGCTACAGAACAGATGCACACATTGCAAGCTTAATTCCGTTAACGAACGAGACTCCGTCATGCCCCGCGGTCCGAGTCCGGCTTACTAGAGGGACACGTGAGGCTCTGGCACATGAGATTGGCCAATAACTGGTGTGTCATGCCATTACATGTCCGTGGCTGCATGTGCGCTACACTGAAAAGGCCAGCGTTTGTCGCTTACAGATGCAGATAACCCGCTGAACAACGTTAGTGATGGGGATCACTGATGACAATTATTACCCGCGAACAATGATTTCCCAGTAAGTGCAGGTCAACCGCAGTTCCGGAATTAGGCCTAACCGTCATTCCTGAAAAAATGAAAAACTTACGTGTGCAAACCACAGGTGCTGTAGCTTGCTTAACAGCTCGCCAGCCGTTCTCACGCCCAGTATGGATTGCACGTGATTGCACAAAGGTTAGAAAGGGTACCGTATCCCCGGATAACATGTATGGATAGCGTACACATTCAAAATATATGTATATACATCGGGAGGCTGGCTCAGACGGTGTTAGGACCAGTATGGATTGCACGTGATTGCACAAAGGTAAGAAAGGGTACCGTATCCCCGGATAACATGTATGGATAGCGTACACATTCACAATATATGTCTATACATCAGGAGGCAGGCTCAGATGGTATTAGGCCCAGTATGGATTGCACGTGATTGCACAAAGGTTAGAAACGGTACCGTATCCCTGGATAAAATGTATGGATAGCGTACACATTCAAAATATATGTCTATACATCAGGAGGCAGGCTCAGACGGTGTTAGGCCCAGTATGGATTGCACGTGATTGCACAAAGGTTAGAAACGGTACCGTATCCCTGGATAAAATGTATGGATAGTGTACACATTCAAAATATATGTCTATACATCAGGAGGCAGGCTCAGATGGTGTTAGGCCCAGTATGGATTGCACGTGATTGCACAAAGGTTAGAAAGGGTACCGTATCCCCGGATAACATGTATGGATAGCGTACACATTCATAATATATGTCTGTACATCAGGAGGCAGGCTCAGACGGTGTTATGCCCAGTATGGATTGCACGTGATTGCACAAAGGTTAGAAAGGGTACCGTATCCCTGGATAACATGTATGGATAGCGTACACATTCAAAATATATGTCTATACATCAGGAGGCAGGCTCAGACGGTGTTAGGCCCAGTATGGATTGCACGTGATTGCACAAAGGTTAGAAAGGGTACCGTATCCCCGGATAACATGTATGGATAGCGTACACATTCAAAATATATGTCTGTACATCAGGAGGCAGGCTCAGACGGTGTTAGGCCCAGTATGGATTGCACGTGATTGCACAAAGGTTAGAAAGGGTACCGTATCCCTGGATAACATGTATGGATAGCGTACACATTCAAAATATATGTCTGTACATCAGGAGGCAGGCTCAGACGGTGTTAGGCCCAGTATGGATTGCACATGATTGCACAAAGGTTAGAAAGGGTACCGTATCCCCGGATAACATGTATGGATAGCGTACACATTCAAAATATATATCTGTACATCAGGAGGCAGGCTCAGACGGTGTCAGGCACAGTATGGATTTGACGGCCCAGTTTACACAGCGGAGGAGCAGGGAGAGGTAAAGATTGCAAATGCTGGGGCCCTGCCCAAGCAAGGGGTGCCCACTCGTGGGCGTCGGTACTGGCACTGGGCCCCTCATAGTACGGCGGTGTGTCTGACGGCGGGTGTGCACCACCACCGTCAGAGACACTTGATTGCACTATGAGGGACCCTGTGCCAGTGCCCGCACCCAAGAGTCAGCCTACCCACCTGTCCAGGGCAACGGCACTCGCACGGTGTCGTGCGCTAGGTGGTGACCCCGGCCATGGGGGGGGAGGCAGCACAGTTAGGGAGTTTTGGAAAGTGGCATATGTTGATGTTGGACATTCAGCTGATGCAAAAGGCGAAATAGGTGAAGTCCCAGGAAGAGGTGGACCAAAGCAAGCCATTTTTCTGTCACCCTATGTGTCATCAGGGGAAGGTGGGACAAAATCCTTGGAAACCCATGCATGGTTCATTTTAATGAAGGTTAGATCATCCACATTTTGGGTTGACAGACGGGTCCTTTTTTCTGTCAGGATTGATCCAGCTGCACTGAAGACTCTTTCCGATAGCACACTTGCAGCTGGGCAAGCGAGCTCCTGTAAGGCATATTGGGCCAATTCAGGCCAGGTGTCCAGTTTAGCGGCCCAATAGTCAAAGGGGAATGACCTGTGTGGGAGAACATCGATATGGGAGGAAAAGTAGTTTGTAACCATAGTTGACAACTGCTGTCTCCTGTCACTTTCCATCGATGCAGTATTACCAGTTGTGTGAGCGGTATTTGAAAAATCAGTCCACAACATTGTCATGAAACCCCTGTCTCCAATGCCACTTCTGCTGTGTGCACCACAAACACCTCTGCCAAGCTGCCCCCGGCCCGTACGGCTCGTGTGAGAACCATCACCGCTGCTGTGTGCTGGGAATGCCTCAAGCAACCGATTTACCAGAGTTGCTTGTTTATTAGCCAATATTAGGTCAAGGTTCTCCTGTGGCATGATGTTTTGTAATTTGCCTTTATAGCGTGGATCCAGGATGCTGGCCAACCAGTAGTCGTCATCGTTCATCATTTTGGCAATGCGTGGGTCCCTTTTTAGGATCTGCAAGGCATAATCTGACATGTGGGCCAATGTTCCCGGGGTCAATGATGCACTGCGAGTGCTGGGTGGAGGAGCACTTTCTGGCAAATCCACATCCCTCCAGTCACGCACAAACCCTGTACCAGACCTTGCCACGCCAACATTTTCACTTGCCCCACGAGATGCATCCTCCTCCCCTAAGTAATCATCCCCATCATCCTCCTCCTCTTCTTCCTCCACCTCATCCAGGAGAGGTCCCTGAGCAGACAATGGCTGAATGTCATCAAGGATTCCCTCCTCCTCTTCCTCCTCATCAACATTGGCTGCAGACGCCTGCTCCTTAAGGTGCGTCAAAGTTTGCATGAGCAGACGCATAAGTGGGATGCTCATGCTTAGGATGGCGTCGTCTGTGCTTACCAGCCGTGTGCATTCCTCAAAACACTGAAGGACTTTACAGAGGTCTTTCAGCTTCGACCACTGCACACCTGTCAACTCCATGTCTGCTCTCAAAGTGCCTAGCCGTGTATCCTCCCACAAATGCATTATGGCCTGCCTCTGCTCGCACAGCCGCTCCACCATGTGCAGGGTGGAGTTCCACCTTGTTGCAATGTCGATAATGAGGCGGTGGTTGGGAAGGTGGAGCAATCGCTGCAGCTTCTGCATACGAACGGAGTGTACAGGCGACCGGCGGATGTGCGCGCACAGTCTTCGCACCTTCTGGAGCAGGGCTGTTAACTCCGGATAATTTTTGAGGAAGCACTGCACCACCAGGTTCAAGGTGTGAGCCAAGCAAGGTATATGGCTGAGTTTTGAAAGGGCTATGGCTGCCACAAAATTACGGCCGTTATCACTAACTACCTTGCCTGCATCAAGATGTACACTGCCCAGCCATGACTCAGTTTGTCGCTTCAAGTACTCGGCCAGCACCTCGGCGGTGTGTCTGTTGCCCAAACACATCATCTGCAACACAGCCTGCTGACGCTTTCCACTAGCTGCTCGATAGGGGGACACATCGTGTGCAACAGTGGCAGCTGCAGATGGAGTGCTCGTACGACTGTGCTCTGTGGACAAGCTTTCGCTTCTGGAGGAGGAGGAGGAGGAGGAGGGTCGAACGCCTACAGCCAACTGTTTCCTATACCGTGGGCTAGGCAGCACTGTCCCACCACCGCTGTCCCCTGTGGACCCTGCATCCACCACATTAACCCAGTGCGCAGTGATGGACACGTAACGGCCCTGGCCATGCCGACTGGACCATGCATCAGTTGTGAGGTGCACCTTTCCGCTCACTGACTGCTTGAGTGCATGGACAATGTGGTCTTTCACATGATGGTGGAGGGCTGGGATGGCTTTGCGAGAGAAGAAGTGGTGACTGGGTAGGTCATAGCGTGGTACTGCATAGGCCATGAGTTCGCGGAAAGCTGTGCTTTCCACCAACCGAAAGGGCATCATCTCAAACGAGATTAGTTTGGCAATGTGGGCGTTCAAACCCAGTGTACGCGGATGAGAGACTGAGTACTTTCTTGACCTACTCATAGTGTCTGGGAGGGTGAGCTGGACTTGAGAGCTGCATATGGTGGAAGTAGCGGTGGACAGGGCGGACTGAGAGAGGGTTGATGATGGTGATGGAGTTGGTGTTCTTTCTGATGGCCTAGAATCAGTCTTTCGTTGATATAACAGTGGGATTCCCTGACTGCTGTGGCCTTGCAACGACACCTCAACATTTGCTGCTGTGCTAACCGGTGGGCTTACAGTGGGGGAAACAATGTAGCGTTGCTGACTACCTTCGTTGTGATCAGTTGCACATGTGGCACTTGAGGTTTGGTGTTGTGTCCACGCTTGCAAGTGCATGCTGGTTAAATGTCTAAGCATGCAACTGGTATTCAAATTTTTCAGATTTTTCCCTCGGCTAAAGGTCTTTGCGCACTTCTTACAGATAACCTTGGCCTGATCATGAGGATTTTGGTCAAAAAAGTGCCACACTGCACTCTTCCTACTTTGGCAGACATTTTGCGGCCTAGCACACTGTGATCTTTTGACCCTCTGGACAAGCTGTCCAGCAACTCTTTTGATGTTTGGAACCTGTCTTTGGAGTGCTCCGGGCCTGCCAGATAACAGCTGTTGCGATGTCGATGTCTGCTGTGGATGCTCCTCATCTGAGCTATTGGAAGCAGCACCCTCTTCCCCCAATGGATGCCAATCTGGGTCAACAACTGGGTCATCCATCACCTCCTCTTCTATGTCATGTGCACCTTCCTCTGTGTCACCGTGTATGGTGGTATAGTGTGCGGGAAGGGGCACCTGAGTCTCATCAGGGTCAGAATCTGGCTCTGTACACTGCGAGGACAATGTAGTGCTCTGAGTGAATGTACCAGCAGAATCATCCATCAGCGGCTGTGCATCAGTGCACTCCATGTCAGATTCATCTTGGCCTGGGTAATTCACCATTTCACTTGATAATCCAGGCATGGTATGTGAAAACAACTCCATGGAGTAATCAGTAGTATGGCCTGCGTCATCCTTCAATCTTGGTTGGGGTGAAGGACACAAGGAAAGGTGTGGTTCATGAACATGAGCCTCCAATGACGACTCAGTGCTTTTACTTTTTACAACTGAAGAAGAGGAGGCGATAGAGCTGGAGGCTGAGTCAGCAATGTAAGACAAAACTTTTTCCCGATGCTCTGGCTTTAAAAGCGGTTTGCCAACTCCTAGAAAACTAAGCGTTCGAGGCCTTATGTAGCCAGACGATGACGCAGGCTCAATACCTCCTGCATTCGGTCCTATTTTGCTCTTGCCACTACCATCAGATCCACCACCAACACCATCATTACCAGCTGCCAACCCCCACCCAATTCCACGGCCTCTTCCACCAGCTTTCCTCATTTTTGGTAGAAATGTAGACAAAATCCAACAAACTATATAGTAATGTAAAACAAGGTACAAGGTGTCTATAGGACAGGGGAGATTTTGAATTTCTGCAGACACTTGTGGACACTGGACACTTTTGGATTGTGTGAGGCCCACTGATATCTGAGCGCTATTTGACAGGCTCGATGGCACAGCTGTGACCAAAGTGACTAGAGGATAAGGGAGATTTTGAATTTCTGCACACACTTGTGGACACTGGACACTTTTGGATTGTGTGAGGCCCACTGATATCTGAGCGCTATGTCACAGGCTCGATGGCACAGCTGTGACAAAAGTGACTAGAGGATAAGGGAGATTTTGAATTTCTGCACACACTTGTGGACACTGGACACTTTTGGATTGTGTGAGGCCCAATGATATCTGAGCGCTATGTGACAGGCTCGATGGAACAGCTGTGACCAAAGTGACTAGAGGATAAAGGAGATTTTCAATTTCTGCACACACTTGTGGACACTGGACACTTTTGGATTGTGTGAGGCCCAATGAATATCTGAGCGCTATGTGACAGGCTCGATGGCACAGCTGTGACCAAAGTGACTAGAGGATAAAGGAGATTTTGAATTTCTGCACACACTTGTGGACACTGGACACTTTTGGATTGTGTGAGGCCCAATGAATATCTGAGCGCTATGTGACAGGCTCGATGGCACAGCTGTGACAAAAGTGACGAGAGGATAAGGGAGATTTTGAATTTCTGCAGACACTTGTGGACACTGGACACTTTTGGATTGTGTGAGGCCCAATGAATATCTGAACGCTATGTCACAGGCTCGATGGCACAGCTGTGACAAAAGTGACTAGAGGATAAGGGAGATTGGATTGCTTTTAAAAAAGCAGTTTGCAGAGCAGTGGGTAAACAGCATTGCCAGCCTGTCAGGAAGCCTTAAAAGGCAGCCCAACAACCAACACCACTGATACACCACAATATAGCCTCCCCTTGCACTGCACACACAGTGACTGGTGTGTTGTGCAGGCCAAATCGCTAGCAGCAGAAGCAGTTTTTTTTTCTTCTCAGCAGGACAAAAAAAAAAAATGGGATTGCTTTTAAAAAAGCAGTTTGCGGAGCAGTGGGTAAACAGCAATGCAGGAATGTCAGGAAGCCTTAGAAGGCAGCCCAACAACCAACACCACTGATACACCACTATATAGCCTCCCCTTGCACTGCACACACAGTGACTGGTGTGTTGTACAGGCCAAATCACTAGCAGCAGAAGCAGTTTTTTTTTCTTCTCAGCAGGACAAAAAAAAAAATTGGGATTGCTTTTAAAAAAGCAGTTTGCGGAGCAGTGGGTAAACAGCAATGCAGGAATGTCAGGAAGCCTTAGAAGGCAGCCCAACAACCAACACCACTGATACACCACTATATAGCCTCCCCTTGCACTGCACACACAGTGACTGGTGTGTTGTGCAGGCCAAATCGCTAGCAGCAGAAGCAGTTTTTTTGTCTTCTTCCCTGCCTAACGCTCTCCCTACAGAATCAGCAGCAACCTCTCCCTATACTGATATCGGCAGAAGTAAGATGGCGGTCGGCGTGCACGCCCTTTTATACCCCCTGTGACGCCCACCAAAGCAAGCCAATCACTTGCATGCCCTTCTGAAAGATGGTGGTGACCCCTGCCTATGTCATCACGTTGCCCACAGTGTCCGTGGATCCTGATTGGCTGAAAAAGAGCGCAAAACAAACTTTTGAAACGCGACTTTGGCGCGTAAGTCGCCGACCTCGTGGCCGACCTCATCCTAGGGTCGGGTTTCGTTTCATGAAACCCGACTTTGCCAAAAGTCGGCGACTTTTGAAATTTTTCGACCCGTTTCGCTCAACTCTACCTTGAGATAATATTGGCTAACAAACAAGCAACAATGGAAGAGGTGTTGGTGCACACAGCTGAAGTGGCGTTGGAGACAGGGGTTTAATGACCGTGTTGTGGAATGATTTCTCAACTACCGCTCACACGACTGCTTATACTGCATCGATTAAAAGTGACAGGAGACAGCAGTTGTCAACTATGGTTACAAACTACTTCTCCTCCCATATCAATGTTCTCACAGGTCATTCCCCTTTGACAGTTGGGCCTCTAAACTGGACACCTGGCCTGAATTGGCACAATATGCCTTACAGGAGCTCGCTTGCAAAGTTGCTTGTGTGTTATCTGAAAGAGTCTTCAGTGTTGCTGGCTCAATCCTGACAGAAAAAAGGACCCGTCTGTCGACCCAAAATGTTGATGATCTAACCTTCATTAAAATGAAGCATGCATGGGTTTCAAAGGATTTTGTCCCACCTTCCCCTGATGACACATAGTTTGCCAGAAAACTGCCTCGCTTTTGTCCTCCTCTTCCTCGGACTTGCCCAATTCCACCCTTTGCAGCAGCTGAATGTCCAGCCAACACATCAACATATGCCATTTTTTAAACCTCCCTAACTGGGCTGCCAACCCCCCCCCAAGGGCTGGGGTCAACATCTGGTGCACCCGGGCAAGTGCCATTGCTCTGAACAGGTGGATGGGCCCACTGATGGCCGACGGCATTGGCACAGGACCCCTCATAGTACAATACAGTGTCTCTGATGGTGGGGGTTCCACTCGCCGTCAGACACACCAGCGTACTATGAGGGGCCAGTACCGTTGACCACGAGTGTGCCCCCCCTGCTTGGTCATGGCCACAGCACTTGCAAGTTGCAATACTTACCTCTCCCTGCTCCACCGCTGTGTAGTCTGGGCAGACCACTAGAAATTTGGTGTATTGATCAATGATGGTTAAGATGTAGGTATGGCCTGTCCTGCTGACCTCTACGTTCAGATGATCAATGGCTACCATTTGTAATGGACATCAACTTACAAGCGAATGCAGTGGTGCTTTATGATCACCATTCACAGTTGTTATAGTCACAGACGTGTGACATTCCTGCCACCATTTTTCAATGTCTCCTCTCATGCCAATCCAGTAGAATCGCCTACGGCCTGTGGCCTCTGTCTTTTGCACTCCAAAATGACCAGACACATCATGATAGGCAGTGAGGACCATGTCTACATCTCTCCCTGTGATCACAAATAGATTGGAGACGAGTATTGGTGATGTGATCCACGCTGCTGCGATAAAGCAATCCTTTCTTCACAAAGAACCGTTTTTGCTGTAATTGAGGGTCTGCATCGCCTCTGCAACATCTACCGGGAGGTTTTCCCGCGATAAGTAATTCCCAAATTTCTGCTAACACACGACTTTCCGTCTGTACTTGTATCCTTGTAGTTTCCAGTAGAGGAGAGTGTGGACTGGCTTACTGAGATTGAAATAAATACGAAGATTTAAAAGTACCACAACACTGTATACTGTTGTATGCTTCGACTACCTTTCCCTTTTTCTACTTTTTAAATTCTGGTGTAATACATAGAGAGCCTGTGAGTGTCTGTGTCTGACTCTGGAAATATAGATGGAAATTAAACAATTACCCCTAGACTGGATACACCTGGTAAGTGCTGATACAGTACCTTTGTTCAAAATTTTGTATTACGGTATCATCCATAGTGAGTGAGCGTGTGAAGTTTACTCCTTATTATATATATATATATATATATATATATATATATATATACGGTGAATTGGAGATACCAATTTTTACCCTATACTCGATACAGCTTGTATCTTGTTATACAGTACCTATGTTCGACATTTAGTATTGCGGTCAAATCCATACTGAGTAAGCATCTGAGAGTGACTACGGGAGTATGTATACGGAGATTTCAATTGTACCCTATAATATATATATACTTGCTATCTTGTTATCCAGTACCTTTTTTACAACATTTTTTATTATGGTCAAACCCAGACTGAGTGAGAGTCTGAGGGTTACTCTGGAAATATATACCGAGATTTAAAATTTGGCCAACATTGTATACAGCTATACGCTTCTGATACAGTAACATTTTTAGCTATTTAGATTCTGTTGTAATCCATAATGAAACGGTGAACGTCTGTCCGTTACTCCGGCAATATATTTGGAGCTTTAAGATTACCCCTACACTGTATACAGCTGTACGCTTGTGTTACATTACCCATTTACAGCTTTTCATATTCTTGTGTAATCCATACTGGGCCTGAGAGCGTTGTGTCTGCCTCCTGAAATGTATACGGAGATTCAGAATGTTTACACTATACTATATATACCTTTTATCTGGTGATACTGTACCCCTTTTCAACTTTTTATTTTATTGGGTAATCCATACTGAGCCTGTGAGCATCTGTGTATGACTCATGAAATATATACAGAGATTTACTGTTATCCATAGACTGTATAGAGCTGTACGCTTATGATACAGTACCATATATCTGCTGGTATTTTGGGTCCATTTTCAAAAACATGAGGAAGTATGGTGGAAGAGGTCATGGACGTGGGGGGCCACCTGGTACTGAGGGTGGTGGTGGTGCATCTGCTGGTAGTGCCAAAAACACAATAGCAGCTAAGGCAGGAGGTGTTGAGCCTGCATCATGGTGTAGCTCTGGAAGGCCTGTAAGGCTCCCTTTTCTGGGAGTAGGTAGACTGCTTTTAAAGCCGGAGTATCAGGAACTGTTTGTGGCTTACATTGCTGAAACAGCCTCCAGCTCTATCGCCTCCTATTGTGAAGTTATAAAAAATGCAAGCACTGAGTTGTAATTGCAGGCTTCTGGTCAGGAGCAACCCCTTTCCTTGTGTCCTTCACCCACACCAAAAGTGAAGGATGCGGCAGCACACACTTCAGATTACTCCATGGATATCTTTTCACATACCATGCCTGGGTTAATTAAAAATGGGGCCCATCATATACTGGAGCATTCCAAATGGGGGACATCAGACACTGGAGCAGCATTTATGGGTCCCATTATACACTGGACCATTAGAATTGGGGCCCATTATATATGGAGCATTATTTGGGCCCATCATACACTGGAGCATCATCCATGAGGCCCATCATGTACTGGAGCATTGTAAATGGGGCAGATCAGACACTAGAGCAGCACCTATGGGGCATTTTATACAGTGGAGCATTAGAAATGGGCCCATTATATATGGAGCATTATTAGGGCCCATCAAACACTGGAGCATCATCCATGAGGCCCATCATATACTGGAGCATTCCAGATTGGGGACATCAGACACTGGAGCAGCATTTATGGGGCCCATTATACACTGGAGCATTAGAAATGGGGCCCATTATATATGGAGCTTTATTAGGGCCCATCATACACTGGAGCATCATCCATGAGGCCCATCATATACTGGAGCATTCCAGATTGGGGACATCAGACACTGGAGCAGCATTTACGGGGCCCATTATACACTGGAGCATCATCCATGAGGCCCATCATATACTGGAGAATTCCAGATTAGGGACATCAGACACTGGAGCAGCATTTACGGGGCCCATTATACACTGGAGCATCATCCATGAGGCCCATCATGTACTGGAGCATTGTAAATGGGGCAGATCAGACACTAGAGCAGCACCTATGGGGCACTTTATACAGTGGAGCATTAGAAATGGGCCCATTATATATGGAGCATTATTAGGGCCCATCAAACACTGGAGCATCATCCATGAGGCCCATCATATACTGGAGCATTCCAGATTGGGGACATCAGACACTGGAGCAGCATTTACGGGGCCCATTATACACTGGAGCATCATCCATGAGGCCCATCATATACTGGAGAATTCCAGATTAGGGACATCAGACACTGGAGCAGCATTTACGGGGCCCATTATACACTGGAGCATCATCCATGAGGCCCATCATATACTGGAGCATTCCAGATTGGGGACATCAGACACTGGAGCAGCATTTACAGGACCCATCATACACTGGAGCATCATCCATGAGGCCCATCATATACTGGAGCATTATAAATGGGGCAGATTAGACACTGGAGCAGCATCTATGGGGCCCATTATACACTGGAGCATTAGAAATGGGGCCCATTACATATGGAGCATTATTTGGGCCCATCATACACTGGAGCATCATCCATGAGGCCCATCATATACTGGAGCATTGTAAATGGGGCAGATCAGACACTGGAGCAGCATCTATGGGGCATATTATACACTGGAGCATTAGAAATAGGACCCTTTATATATGGAGCATTATTTGGGCCCATCATACACTGTAGGGGTGACAGATTCCCTTTAAAGGGGAGCACTGACACTCTTTGGCCCAGGGAACCCGAAAACCTGGAGCCAGCCCTACCCCCTCTCAACTTCAGCCAAATAACCACCAGTTTTCAATGTGTAACTATTATTATGAAGTAAATTAAGGTTGACAAGCTTCAGTAATAAGAATTGATGTTTTGGGCATTGGAATGGGCACTGTAGGTGTGTTTACTGTCCTCCACTCCCTGCCGACTTTGCTTTCCCATTGACTTGCATTGGGTTTCGTGTTTCAGTCGGCCTCCGACTTTTCGCTATAGTCGGCCGATTTCGTTCGACCCGACTTTTGCGAAAGTCGGGTTTCATGAAACCCGACTCGACCCTAAAAAAGGCAAAGTCGCTCATCTCTACTACTAACACTAGTATTCTTGCCATTGCTGCCTTCTGCCTGCATCTTGGTGATAGCCACCCTGCTCGCAGCGTCACTTGAAGCGATGGCCGGGGGACCACCACAATGCTGGGAGACTACGGTACACAAGATGAGGTGCAAACAACAAAGGGTTAATTTATTTACAGGCAAAGAATGCAGTGTTAGGAAAGTGTAAACAGGGGTATGCAATGACATAAAACAATTTACAAATGTGATATTCTCTAGCTGGGCCGTACAAATGGCACGGTGCACCAACTATTACAGATCAGTGTATTCTTTCAAAAGGCAAAACAATACAATAAAGTACAGTATGCTGCTGCTCTAACTATAGCCTGACTGGCTGCTGCTTCTTCGGCCGCACAGCTACCATGCTCTGTCTATTGCAGCCTATCCTAAGCCCTAAACATGTGCGCACACGGGGTTAACACTCATGGTAAAGTTGGTGTCTCAGTTCCTTCCTGGGGTCCCCTGGAGTTCTCTGCAAGATGATGCGACATCCTCCCTGGAAGCTCTGTGCAACGTGGTCTTGTCCTTGTGTGATGATTCCGAACCTGTTCCTAGAAACGATGAACTCCCTCTTCTGAATTCCTTCCTTGTAGATCTTTGTGGCTCCTCGCAGTAACACAGAAAAACCACCTCCGTTATCCCCAGAAGGGTATACACAATCCCACAGGTTCAGTCAGTTCTAAGCTGCACGTTTTTCTCCTCACATCAGTCTCCTGCAGACTCCCACCTCCAAACACTCACTGGGAAAACAGCCCCTCCCCTCTCCATAGCTGGAAGAGCAAACCAAAGCAGTCTTTTGAAGGGTAGAATCGAATGTACCATCGCATCAGCCAAGAGGTTGCTGTCTCTTCAAGGGGCAGTGTGTCTCTGCTGTCCATAGCAATGTCAGCCCCTTACAGTGGTATTGTAATGAGGACAGGTGTCAGGGACTTCTTCCAGGCACTGCACACCTGAATGACATTATTAGCATAAGGACAGAACATAACTTATCATTTCTCATCAAGATAACCATTAATATGAGGCATACAGGTAGGACTAGTGTAACATTTCTATTACCTGTATGGCCATAATAATAGGTCATATATGTCCCAGGGGTGACAGATTCCCTTTAGTTGATGTACACTGCTACACAATAAAATACAAATTATAAATTGATAGGTAAAATAAGTTAAGCATTGCTTCATGATTTTAATTATTAATTTTTATTTTATTGTGTAGTTGTGTCCTTCAATAAAACATTTATTGTTTATATACATTGTGAGGTAGCGCTGTCATTCAAGGTTGGGGGACACTCGCTTGCAGCGATAAAAAACACATCCGGCACAGGATTTTCCAACAAATCATAGTCCATGAGGTTTATTCATCCTTCATAAACCTCCAGCAGTAACATGCAACAGTCTTATAGCAGACAGCAGGGTATCTTCACACTGGAGCTCTGCTCCCCTATAGCCCTCCTAGTCACACAGGCTGTGCTTCATCTAGCCAGCAGGCTATACAGTCTCTCAGTAGCAGTCCCGTCTCTGGGTTACCTTGCATGCTGCTTTACACTGCAAACGTTCCTTCCCTCTCCCTGGGAACGGTCAGGCACACATTGCCATTAGTCACAGCGTCCACACGTGCTGTTAGTGAGGAGATCCTTCTCCTCACGGGACCTTCCAAACTGGACCAATCAGGTCCCAGCATTCACCCACATGTGACCAGACCTCAGACCATATGGTCCATAACCACACCCACAGGTGATCAAATGGCTATGACCTCACCCAAGGTCCTATTGCAGACAACCACACACAAGCTTCCCTGACCCATTGTAACAGAACGTACTAGTCAGCAGTACCTCTGCTGATCATTATGATCTTTCAGTATCCTACACCTATCAGGGCAATGGAAATGTTTATACGGCTGTCCTGTGACACCCACACAGCGCCCCCTAGCGGACACAGCGGTCACTGCACCACATACCTCCCCCCTATGTTCAAACCTGTGGGGTTGAACACACAGCACAACCCCCGGCTCTCGAGACTGGGCACTCACTACACCTTGCCCACCAGGTCGAGAGAACCGTCTCCATTTGTCATACGGCCTCATCTCTACGTTAGGCCTCCCCCGCTCCCAGCGGTCATAATACCGGTCATTGTCTTTGACCCCCCAGTCACGGTTTGTCTGCGTCATCAGACACTCTCTAGTCTCCACCTTTCTGCAGTACGCTTCGTCACGTGATCTTTCTCTCACTGACCGTCTCTTTCGGTTGGTGCGGTCATAAGTCTTAGTAGAGCCTGCTGTCTGGTCTGAGTCTGACTCAGTCAGTGTCTCACAGGAACTATGGTCTTTCAACGTCATCCTGCCAGTCGAACTACCCCTTGCTGACACTCTTCTGCCATCTGCCCTGTCACTTCTTGGAGGAACCGTTCGGGTCCTTACATCTTGGGTTGGAGGTGGCCGCCACCTGGTATTCTGTATTTCTTTATTAATTCGCCGACGGTCCAGCCTCAACTGCTCAATTCCTTGCAGGTACTCCACGAGCATCCGAAAGTCTCTCAGGCTTTCCACGGAGCCAACCACCATGATGGAAATCCTATCCACTTCCCTGGATACCTGGTCATCATCAGGAGGGATCCTCACCCTCACCACACCGGAGATATTCACAAGGTCTTGCATTACCTTCCCAGACCATCCAATGATTCTCCCAATCAGAGTTTTGGGTACCGGAACCACCTCTTTCCTCAAACCCAACCGATCCATAGCCTGTCTTGCTATCTCTAGGCGTCGGGCAGCCTTCATATTACTTTGCCTAACCAATTGTTTGACACGTAGACACTGCAAATGCATCTCTTTCAGGACAGCTGCTTGGTTTGATGTATCTTCCCTGGCTGATACTATCACCAACTGCCGAGTCTCAGGTGCCCAGTGCACCTCACACGCTTTGACCGACTCTTTGAAAGCCTCATGTACCCCTTCCTCCGCACAGGCTTCTTGCATGTTTTCGGGTACCTCGATCACAGATTTGAAGGTCGTGGTCTTGCTCTCTTCCTGGACAGAAGACTCTGGCTTTACCACAGCCACTTCCCTCACTACAGTTGACCCGACCAGGTGACTGTCTTCTTCGGCTCTTTGCTCACCAACTTCAGGAGATTTTATCTCTTTGCGAGCCTTTGCCAAGATAGGTACCGGCAGTTCCGTCTTGTTATCACTCGGACCCAGCTGCTGCACATCTCCGTCCAAGCTCTTCTCCCGCAGAAGACCTTCTACTACTCCTCTGAGTTACTCAATCTCTTCCTTAAGGCTCTTGTTCACACTTTGCCAGGTGGACAGGTGACCTCTGAGCTCCAAGACTTCTTTCTCGAGCCCCTCCACCTTGTGCTCGGCCAATTGTCTCAAGATTCTCTCTTGTTTGACATGTTCTTCCACTGTCTCTTTTATTAGTTGTATCTCCTGATCTTGTTCTCTTTTGGCCAGCACATGTCGCACCACTAATTCTTTAACTATATCATCAAAGGGTACCACTGAGTCAGTCCTATCAGTCAAGTGAACCCCCCGGTTACCCTCTGACTGTGTTTCTATTCCCGTTATCTTCTCGATCAGGTTACCACCAGTCCTGTCATGAGTTTCAGTCAGCACAGCATTAGATTCTGTCCTAGTGGTGGCTACTGGCAATAACACGTCACAGTCACACCACACCGTAGGGTGAACCCCCAAGACACTCTCTATCCGTGTGTCAGCTCCGCTCTTTTTGTTTACCACACCATTCTCATTCACACTGTGGAACGCTTCAGGTGACGTCAGGTCAGTAAATTCGTCTGACGCAATTCTTTCTTCGGTCGCCCTTACGTCTGGCCTTTCCACGTTAGGAGGCGTCAGTGTCTCAGTGTCTGCTAGCCCTACAGTAGAAACGTCTCTATCCTCCTGCCCCACATCTTTAAACATGACAAAGTCCCGGCGCCTCTCAAAGGTATGCACTAAGTTTGGTGGCATACTACCACCTTGGCACTCCCCCTTTGTCATCTCAATTAGGACTCTGTCCACCTTATAATTCACGATGACCCCGTGGAGGCAGGAGAACTCTGACGTTTTTCTCGGTCAGAGCTAAAACGAGCGGAGTTCCTGTGAGAGTCACCTGACTCTTTGAGTCCAGCCTACCAGGGACTCCTTCCCGATGCAGCATCACGGTACACACCTGCGGCCCAATGTCACTATCCGGAAAGGATATCCCACATTCTGACCAAGTCATACACACACACTGCGGTACTCCAGACATACCCACTGAGTCATCTAGTGCTGTCATTTCTTCAAACTTGGCCCTTTTCTGGACCACCACCCCACTTTGGGTTGCCGCCCCCTTTTGTGCTATTACCCCGATTTGGGTCACCAACCCCTTTTGGGACTCCACCCCCTTTCGGGATCTCCCCATGTCTGTTATACCGGTCTTCTCAGACCACAGTTCACACCACACAGTTTGTGTCTCTTACGATACCACACAAGTCTTTGTTGGTACCACCACAGCTCCTGCTGTCACCGATCACCGGCACCACCGGCTGCTGTTCACACACAGCTGCTGTTGACACTGCAGCTCCTGCTGGGCCGTCTTCGTGGACCCGCCGAAACACCGGAAGCCGCTTGTCCCCTTCGTAACCCCACTGGGTTACCGGAAGCCGCTTGTCACCCTCGAAGATAAAAGAAACCACAAAAGCGCGCCCATAGGGCCTTACCAGTGCAGGTATAATGGATATAAAGAAATAATACAGGGTACTCACCCTTAATAGTTGTGTAAAGCCACAACTACTGTATCCGCTTAGTCACATGCAATAAAGCTGCAGCAGGATGGTGTAGACAGACAGCGTCTGCTACCAATGCTCAAAGAGGAGATCCCAAAAAAGAAAAACACCAGGTCCCTGTGCTGCAAGACCTTCGTGACCCCACTGAGCCACAGCAAGCACCTTCAGGTTTTGCAGAGGAAAAAAAGAAAAAACACATGCACGAAAAACTCCAAAAAAACTCACGTATCCTGTCTGTGCGCTATTCAGGATGTACCGTCTCCACTTGAGACCGTCCAACACACAGGGTACACCGGGTGCTATTTAGGGAGCCGACCCTCCTCCCAGGGTCTCCCAACACACCGGCCTCACCAGGTCCCAGGTCATATCACGTGTTCCAGGGATCCAATTCCTCTCCCAGAACCTCCCAACACTGACCGTCCAGGACCTTGCTCACTGACCCAGGTCAGTACAACAACGAACACCTGTCCGTTACCTGTGTCGGCCACACAGGTCCTCGGGTACCTCTTATCCGCAGAGGCACCCTAGTAATCACCAGTCTCTTTCACTGAGCTGCTGTCAGTATACAGCTTTTCCAACAGTCAGCCCTCCTGGCTCAGCGTTGCCGCACTGCAACATGTGCTGTTGGAACCGCAGCCCTTAGCAACAAAGTTTTTTTTTTTTTTTGGAAGTCCTTTTCCGTTGCCCCCAGCAACAAGGCTACTATATTGCCCTTAGCAATTCTCCACCATTTGTGAGGTAGCGCTGTCATTCAAGGTTGGGGGACACTCACTTGCAGCGATAAAAAACACATCATTCCAACAAATCATAGTCCATGAGGTTTATTCATCCTTCATAAACCTCCAGCAGTAACATGCAACAGTCTTATAGCAGACAACAGGGTATTTTCACACTGGAGCTCTGCTCCCCTATAGCCCTCCTAGTCACACAGGCTGTGCTTCATCTAGCCAGCAGGCTATACAGTCTCTCAGTAGCAGTCCCGTCTCTGGGTTACCTTGCATGCTGCTTTACACTGCAAACGTTACTTCCCTCTCCCTGGGAATGGTCAGGCACACATCACCATTAGTCACAGCGTCCACACGTGCTGTTAGTGAGGAGATCTTTCTCCTCACGGGACCTTCCAAACTGGACAAATCAGGTCCCAGCATTCACCCACATGTGACCAGACCTCAGGTACCTTATATGGTCCATAACCACACCCACAGGTGATCACATGGCTATGACCTCACCCAAGGTCCTATTGCAGACAACCACACACAGGCTTCCCTGACCCATTGTAACAGAATGTACTAGTCAGCAGTACCTCTGCTGATCATTATGATCTTTCAGTATCCTACACCTATCAGGGCAATGGAAATGTTTATACGGCTGTCCTGGAACACCCACACAGCGCCCTCTAGCGGACACAGCGGTCACTGCACCACAACATGTTTGATTCTTTGTTAATTTTGGAGTGACACATGATATTTTAGGCTTATTCTGGTGCTCATTCACATTGGAATAACTTTTTGGATTTTAGGATTCTTGATTACATTGTCCTAAAGAGGACCTGAAGACCCCATGTTTTAATACATTGCAATTATCCAAAAATATAAATTATTTAAAGAGAACCTGTCAGCATGATTTAGCACTATAAGGCATGGCCATAATGGCGCTGTTATGTTCATTGAATTGATACCTGTAGGAAAAAAATTTGAACAGCGGTTGTTGTTTAATTAGCCTCTAAAGCTTTCTTCTGTGTATTGGGGTGGACCTAGGGGACAGGTCTTTTCTGCTCCTACGTATCTCCTCCAGCCTCCTATGATTCTTTTACCTTTTTGAAAATCTGCCATCATTGGGGTGGGCAGCGTGTGTGCCGTGTGATTCCACAGTCTTCAGGTTTTCAATAAAATGATGCCATAAACAAGGAATGTGCAGATGCCAATTTTGACTTAATAAAGATGCCACTGAGCCAAGATCTTGATGTGCACATGCACTGCACCCTGTGCCTTTAGGCCACTGTGTTCTCTGCACCCCATGTTTGTGAGAGTTCTGTGCCTTTAACACACTGTGGGTACTCTTCAACCGTGTCTGTGGGAGTTCCTTTAAGTTGCAGTGTGTTTTCTAGTTGTGTTACAAATAAATAAATGGCATCAGCCATCTCGTTACCATTTGTAGGCCGAAGAAATAATTTTTATGGACCGCATTGTGTTTTTTAGCAGTCTGGAAAATAAATAATTGGCATCAGCAATCTTGTTACCATTTGTAGGCCAACTAAATAATTTTATCTGGACCACTGTGTTTTTTCAGTAGTGTTGTAAATATATAATTGGCATCAGCCATCTCGTTGCCATTTGTAGGCTAAATAAATAATTTTTCTGGTCCCTTGTGTACTTTCTAGTAGTCTTGGAAATGCATAATTGGCATTAACCATCTCAGTGTGATTTGCAAGCCAAAGAAATAATTTTTCTGGACCGCTGGATGTTTTTTTAGTAGTGTTGCAAAAAAATTATTGGCATCAGCCACCTCGTTGCCTTTTGTGGGCCAAAGAAATAATTTTTCTGAACCGCTGTCCGTTTTTTAATAGTATGGCAAATAAATAATTGGCATCAGCCATCTTGTTGCCATTTGTAGGCCAAAGAAATAATTTTTCAGGTCTGTTGTGTTTTTTCTAGTATTCTGGCAAATAAACAATTGGCATCAGCTATACTCTTGCCATTTATAGGGTAAATAAATATTTTTTCTTGACCACTGTGTGTTTTCTAATAGTGGTGCAAATACATTTTTGGTATCAGCCATCTCGTTGCCATTTGTATGCCAAAGAAATAATTTTTCTGGACCGCTGTGTGTTTTCTAGTAGTGTTGAAAATAATGAATTGGCATCAGCTGTCTCTTTACCATTTGCAGTAAACAATTTTTTTGGACTGTTATGCATTTCTGTTAGTGTGGCTAATAAATAAATCCAGGGTCGGACTGGGGAGCCTAGAGCCCACCAGGGGAATTGACTCTAGGGGCCCAACCTATGGCTATCATAAACGGTTTTATTATGTGTTCATTTTTCACCTAGTGGTTCAATTGCAATTTGTATTCATTGTTTTCTAAGTCAAGGTTCTACCATTAACACCAAAAACCAGCTATCAATACTAGATTTCTTGCAATACCTACCCTGTATCACTGTATAACTGGCTACCAACTGATCTGGTGGTCTACACAGTAGTCTCGGCTCTTGCTTGTTCACATTGCACAGCATTCACATTGGTCCTACATATAAGAACATGTAATACTATTATTTCATTCATTGTAAAGAGGAATATGTTTTGTATTATTTTATTTCGCAATTGTTAAAGATGCAGCATACTTTTAGCTGCAAAGTGGATGTTCATGATAAATTATTTTCTAGCAAGTGCCCTCAGCATGCTTCTCTAAACAGAAGCTTCGTACTTAGTCACCGTTCACATTTCTGTGTCAGTCTGAGGTTTGTGAAAAAAATGTGTACATGTTTCATCCATGAAGGGTCTGCTTCACATCTGTGTGCTCTCCGTGTGTCATCCATATTCCATGGACACTGCTGAGCTGCTAATTAACTTATAATTAGTGTTGAGCATTCCAATACTGCAAATATCGGGTATCGGCCGATATTCGCGGTATCGGAATTCCGATACTGAGTTCCGATACTTTTAGCATATCGAATACCGGAATCGGAAGTTCCCATAATGCTATGAGCCAGTTTGATTGATTCAGTCAATGAGGAATCCTAAGAAGTGTGGGCACATCCTGTTAGGCATGTAGGCATGTGAACTAATGGCATGGTTGTGATTGGCTGCTGAAATGATGTCATGATGCACTATAAAAGCCGCTGCCGCCATTTTGGGTTCACTCTGCTGTGAATTCAGTTAGGGACAGGACGCTGCTCTTCTGACTCTGAGGGACAGTTAGATATAGCGATTTTCTATATTGTGCTTTACCCAAGCTACTTTAGCAACCCCTGTGTGAAGCTTTCTTTTGCCTTGCAGCGCTGTTCACAGCTGTCTGCAAGGTCTGTGTGTGTGAGTGCAGCTCACGGTGTAGTGTGTTCTGCAGCCACCTCTGGTTGTAGGCCGCTCAGCGTGCGTCACTGCCTCATACGTTTTTTTTTTTTTTTGCCGCTCATTTTTACTGATTTCTCCTATTAGTGTGCTTCCATCCATATCCATCTACATTGGTTGCAAACACTATTTAGGAGTAGATAGCGGAGCCTTTCTGCAGCCTTTCAGTGCTACTGCACAGTTCTCTGCACTGTTCATGGCTGTCTGTGAGGTCTCTGTGTGTGAGTGCAGCTCACGCTGTAGTGTGTTCTGCAGCCACCTCTGGTTGTAGTCCGCTCAGCGTGCGTCACTTCCTCATACATTGTCCTTTTTTGCTGTAGTGTTGCTTATTTTTCCTGAATTTCTCCTATTAGTGTGCTTCCATCCGTATCCAGCTAGATTGGTTGCAAACACTATATAGGAGTAGAGAGAGGAGTCTTTTTGCTGGCTTGTGCCCTGCAGCCCCAGCCAGATTAGTATTAGCCTATTTTTTGGAGCCTCATCTATTGCATTGTAGGTTACCTTCCTGCATTGTAATAGCTTCAAAAAGTTTGTGATACTATTGCTTTTACATCTTTGGTCACATCCTTTTTGTTTTTTGAAAAAAAAACACGTAAATAAAGTTCACCAAACACTCCACTATACAGTTGTGTAGGCCACATTAGCTCATATTAAAGTGTAGTCCACACACTTTATAAAATTAGTGTTTCTTATACCTGTTAGTAGCTGTTCAGGAATAAGCACACCAAGCCCTTAGTACTTTTCTGCCTATCTTTATCAGTCTACCAAGATGAAGAAGGCAGGGAGTAAAGGCCCCGTCACACTAAGCGATCTCGGTAGCGAGATCGCTGATGAGTCACAACTTTTGTGACGTAACAGCGATCTCACCAGCAAGATCGCTGTGTGTGACAGCGATCAGCGAGCAGCCCCCCTGCCGGTATCGCTGATCACTGGAAGAAACCTCTGGACATTTCTTTGGTCACTGGTCTCCCGCTGGCCAGCACGCATTGCTGTGTGTGACAGGCGGGAGACCAGCGATCAGGTGTAAAAAATAATAAAAAAATAAAAAATATAGTTATTCTCACCTTCCAACATCCTGTTCAGCCATCCTGCCTCTCTTCACGCTCCGGTCCCAGTGATCCTTTGCACGAATGACCGCGAGACTTTGTTATCCCTCGAGACCGTGACATCTCGCAGTCATTCTCGCAAAGGATCACTGGGACCGGAGCGTGGAGAGAGGCAGGATGGCTGAACAGGACGTCGGAAGGTGAGAATAACTATATTTTTTATTTTGATTCTATTTTTTACAGGGATGGCCAGCGATGCCGGGCGCTTGGCATCGCTGTGCTGATCGCTGGTGAAGCTGTCTGTGTGACAGCTCACCAGCGATCACATAGCGACTTACTAGCGATCCTGACACCTTGGTCGCTGGTAAGTCGCTTAGTGTGACGGGGCCTTAAGGCACGTGGTCATGGGCGTGGAGTTTCAGCAGGGAGAGGACGTGGGGATTCTGTGCCTGCTGTGGGCACCAGTGACTCAACATCCCCCAGATTTAACAGGGAACAGTCCTTTATGCGCAGCTTTGTAGGAGCTCGCCGTACCCCACTGCTGCGGGAGGAACAAATTGAAGCCATTGTCGGATGGATGGCAGCTAATGCAGCGGTTTCAATTACTTCCATATCCTCTCAGGGCCAGAGCACTGAAGAGCAGCCATCTGTCTCTTCACCACCTGCCAAATTGCCCAGGCAGTCAGAGAGCCCTGGACAGGAGCCATCTCATTCTCTACTTCTGTTCTCTGAATCTGTTGGCTTGGAAAGAGGGGGTCAGCCAAGCAGCATTCTAGAATGTGAAGAAGAGGGAGTATGCAGTGATGCGCAACAGTTTTGTCTCTCTGAATCTGAAGAGGCGGGTGGGCCAGTGCCTATGGTCAGCACACCTCAGTACGCATCTGATGATGAGACTCAGGTGCCACTTTCTGGTGCGTACTGTACTGGCGAGACTACCCAGGAGAAGCAGGTGTTTGAAGAGGGTAGTGTAGATGATGAGGTCCTTGACCCACCATGACGTGAGGAACAGGAAGGTGGTTGGAGCAGCTCTGAGGAAGAGATTCCCAGAATGGCCAAGACAGGAGGGAGAGGGAGGGGGCAGACTTGGTTGCCTGTAGCCTCCAATTCGGCACCCATTGGGAGCATTCCTCTTCCAAAACCCAAAATGGGCGCTCCCAGAACTTGCAGTACGTGGTCCTTTTTTTACACAGTTGCAGATGACATTTGCTTTGTCAAATGCAAGCTGTGTCATCAGAAAGTGAAAAGAGGGAAAAGTGTCAGCAACCTCAATACCACAAATATGTGGAAACATGTGCGGACCAAGCACGTGGTGGAGTTACAAAGACACACTGAAGACGTAGGCCAACCTACAGCACCACCTACCACCTCTTCAGCTCGTGTTGTAGCCTCTTCCTCCAGCTCACACACAGCTGGTTCGGCTTCCTCACGGGATTGCCATGGAAGAACCTCTGGCACTGTTGTACAGAGACCCAGTGTAATTCCACCCAAAGCACCACGTTCCCTGTCATCCTCACACTCCCAGGCCACTCTCCAGCCATCGGTAGCACAGGCATGGGAGACAAGGCGGCCATACTCGGCAAACCATCCCCGAGCACAGGCTCTGAATGCTGGCATTGCAAAACTATTGGCCCTTGAAATGCTCTCATTCAGGCTGGTGGAGACTGACACCTTCCGTAACTTTATGGCATTGGCAGTCCCACAATACAATGTGCCCAGCCACTTTTATTTCAGCAGTCAAGCCGTCCCTGCCCTGCAAAAGCATGTGGAGGGAAAAATTAAACATGCGCTACTAAACGCCATCAGTAGCAAGGTCCACCTGACCACCGATGTGTGGACCAGTAACCATGGACAGAGGCGGTACTGCCCATTGGGTAAATGTTGTGAAGCCGGGTACAGATCTTGAGAGTGGCGCTGTACATGTTCTGCCAACTCCAAGGATTGCAGGAATCCAGTCTGTACACATTGACTCCTCCTCATACTCCAGTTCCTCAGAATCAGCGTTGCAGGAGCCGTCACATTTGTATTGTAACGGTTCCAATGGATTGTGATGAATAAGAAAATGCTCACACAAGAATTGAATTTACTAAATTGATTTACTTAATAAGTGATAAGATCAAATAATAAACAGTATAAAACTATAAATACATATGCATTAATCAGAAACAAGCATTATTTATACGTTACATTATTCATATAGACGTCGACCACTCATCCTCCAGGAGGCAAAAGAGACCGAGCACATGTGTCCTGGTTCTTTTAAATGTCCAGCTAAAAGGTGTGTCCAGCCCCACCATGTGGGGAATGATGTCACAAGTCTATTGTCCATTGGCTATAAACACATCCCCTCAATACCTGTTTTAACCAGTATATAATATAATACAGGAAGCTAGAGGAGGGGGCCTCATGTGTGCCACATGGCAGAAATACAGCAAACTGGAGGCGGGGCTTCGGAGCACATGTGGGGGAATTATTTATATATATATATATATATATATATTAGTAAAATAATTAATTGGAGTGTTGAAACCATTAAAAATAACTTGTACTATACATTTCACCCCTGGTTTCAATCACTTTAATTAATTAACCTGCCACTAAACTATACCATTTATCATTTATTGCATTGTTCCTATATATATTTATTTATTTGCTACCAATAGAAAACCGCTTTGGTAAGAAACAACATCCTAGGCTTAAAACGGAAAAAATCAAAACAAAAACAACATTGGACCAGCAGGTGCTGAAATATCAAATGTCTGTAGAAATCTTCTTTCTTCGGATCTTCTTGACTGCAATTTTTAAATGGGTCTCTGTTGCAGGGAAGCACGGGGAGTATTATGCCCTCATCACTTGGCCTAAGTGACTTCACTACATTCCCTGGTTAGCAAAAGAACAGACTCTAAAGAGCAATCTGTCCCTGCCCTTCATGACATTAACCCCTCGGTGCTGGTGTCCAATGGCTGAGCATAAGAGTACCTTTATCTTCTATTGCTGCCGCTGTTCAGGGCCTTATACACCCTGGTGACGCTTTAGCAGCGTCTGGGCTCAGACTCAGTGCTCAAGTGGACATCTTCAGTCTACACTCAAGACACAACCTGCACTGTGGGAAAGTGAAATTCAAAGTCATACTTGAAAAAGTTCCAAAGTCTTGGCAGAGCTAACTCAGTCCAAAGCAACAGTCCAAAATAACTTAGTCCATGATATATTCACAGCCCAAGATAGAATAACTTGTTCAATATAACTCAGTCCTGGTGGCTTGTTTTCCACCCCTTGATCAAATGAATCAAACAAAATTACTGTAGGTTTGTTGGTCCAAATTAGTTGTGCCCAGAATGACCTTTGAAATTTTCTACTGTAGCAAATATTTCTACTCTAGATAATAACTACTACATAAAATATATCATATGTGTATGGACTTATACACTGAAATAAATCATAATATCAAAATATCAGATACCAGTTATCAAACACATCAAATTCATGTCAATCACATTTGCATAATAACGATGATCATAATTACCAGTACAATCATGTTCATGGAGATCACAAAATAATGTTACTACTAATCAGAATCAGTACAATTACGTGTTAAGGAAAACAGAACCGAAACCAATTTGCTATTAACCCAATTCTAGCAAATTATTATTTTTACATAAAAATATACACATTACATCAACACACAAACTCTGGCTTCACCTAATGCATTCATTCAGTAAGCAGGAGAGATTCTCATTTGCATATAGACAAACACACACTTTGGGTACCCACACATTTGCATTGCATGACTCAGGTGTAGGTGAACAAAGCTATATCGAGAACAAAAGACTGACATTAACAAACTAGCATTCATTGAAATCATTTAACATATATGTTCTTCAAAACCCAATTTGCATGGGAGCTTCCAAAAAATAAAAAATGTTAAACCTCAAAAATAAGTCATAAAATATCATCTTATATTAGGTAGATGGACTCCTTTTTCACTTCTGCAGAAATGAACTATTTTACTGTGCACTGTATTTACATGTTAATTAAATGGCCAAGGTTTCTTCTTTTACTCCTGCAAACAAAAGGTTAATTACACACCCCACCCCCCAATCCAACATGTAGTGGACTGAAAAGAGAAAAAAAATAATTCCTTTAAAAACCAAGAATGCTATACACAGTACAATTAAAATTCAGAAAATGAGCTCATAAAAAATAAAAATATACCAAATAAAAAGTAAAAATAAAAATACCACATGGATACACAAAGCACATACTGAGACAAAGACAACACTTAGTACAAATAAGTCATCTATTATCTTGTCAACCCACCAGTATATTATCAGTCATCTAACTTTAGTTCAGTCTTAAATTCATTGTCTGTACTGTCACCCCCTCTTTTCCTTTTATGTTTCTCTCACATGGCTCCCACATACAGAATCATCTTATATCTGCTGTGGTCTTTTGCCTTTTAAAACATCAAGGTGTATTACAAACCCTCAGGTGAGGAATGCACATTTATGCATCACCAAGACCAAACCCAATTCATCATATATCAGCCAGTGCATACTTCATAGTATGCTCACAGGAGTATTTCTCTTCATATATCAGCCAGCGCATACTTCATAGTATGCTCACAGGAATATTTCTCTAAGAAACTCTAGAATGAAAACAAACATCATTAGACATCAAAAAATGTCAAAACTGTTCAAACAACAATTTTCAGGGATATTCCACAACTTGTATCTAAAATCTGCATTTAAAATTAGTCCATGAGGGAATCATGGCAGGGGGTGTAGTATGCCATGGTATTGGAAGAGTGCAAGGGGCGGTTACAGTGGGGGCTTTGCATTCCTCCATCAGGTGTCCCACCTCTATCTTTCCAACCCCCTATCTCATTTGTCGCCACCCTCTTGGGTCTGGCGAGTTGCAATTTACCTTTTCTCCTCAGATCTTGCCATCTCCTCAACAGGTCACTTGTAGAGATCCCATCTATCTCCTGGAATAGAACTCCACTAGCTATCAGGTCACAAAACAACTCCTTCCTGCTCCTTCTTATTTGAGTATCATCCTCTTTTCTCCTTGCTTGATCTACTCTCTCTACTGCACTATTTTTTGATACTTTTGCTCTCTCTAGAGCAGATAGCTGGGAGATTAAATTGCATGCTGTGTAGACATTAGTGGAATTTCCCATAAGTGCACTGAACATAGTGAACAATGGGGCTTTGTAAGCAGCTGGGGCACCTTCTATGAACTTATTCTTCATCAATACTGTCAATATTGCAGCATCTGGTCCCTTCCAATCCTCTACAACAGCAAAATGATCATTCAAATCTGGCAAAGGATTGCGAGTTATACCTCCTATACCTGCGATTTCTCTCAATCTCTGAACTCCATCTGCAAGAGTCTCCCATGGTGTCTGTGGTATTAATTCCATGGGAGAGTCATACACTTGTGCCACAGAATCCCTCACCAAATGCAGCAAAGAGATTGTCCCTGTAGTGTCCCTTGCACGTCTCATTTTTAAATGCACCATAGGATCAATACAAATACTACAAAGTCCTACTGCCTCAAGACGGTTCAAGATTATAGTATCGGCTCCCTGATCCCATAATCTGAGAATCCATGCTAACAAAGGTTCTCCTGCTTGGTGCCTGTACCTGGTAGCTAATTCTGTTAATTCTCCGTCTGTATAATTCCTAGTCTCCTCGGTCATTGAAGCTTCTGCTCCTGTAGCTGCGTTTCCTGCATCCATCCTATCTCCACTACACTGTGTGACTTCTCTCCTAGTTTAAGTAGTCACAATTGGTCTGGCTTGCTTTTCTTCCTCATCTGTCTCACTGTTACAGCCTTCACATTCTAGCAAATCTGACCATTTCTCATGTGCAATCATGGTCCTAATCTGTGCAGTACAAATATCTGACACTGACTGCTGTCTCCTCCTGCGCCTATTCTTATTCACATTTTTCATTACATAAGCTTCAAAATTCCTTTGCGTATTGTCATGCTGTTTCATTTGGTCTCTCAAGGCTGATTGCAAGCTAATCCTTTGCTCTAAAACTGTATGCAGCTCTAAATGCAAATTATCTATCTGTTCCTGTAAGCTTTGAGACACTTGCACACAGATCCATCCAACGGCTGTGCAGCTTTCTGCTCTTTTGCATCATACCTTGAGAAATCAAATTTGGCAGCCACATCCTGGGGATTTGATAAGCGCTGTCCCTCCATATATTTGTTATATTCCTGTGCCATTGAGGTCCACTTTCCTGGTAACACCCATTCTGGCAAAAATCTGACACTACTCTCAACTGCTTTCCTACTCTTAACAAACTTATTCAATTTTGCAAACATTTTTATTCAAAACAATCCCACTTCTGACACCAATTTGTATTGTAACGGTTCCAATGGATTGTGATGAATAAGAAAATGCTCACACAAGAATTGAATTTACTAAATTCATTTACTTAATAAGTGATAAGATCAAATAATAAACAGTATAAAACTATAAATACATATGCATTAATCAGAAACAAGCATTATTCATGTTACATTATTCAGATAGACGTCAACCACTCATCCTCCAGGAGACAAAAGAGACCGAGCACTTGTGTCCTGGTTCTTTTAAATGTCCAGCTAAAAGGTGTGTCCAGCCCCACCATGTGGGGAATGATGTCACAAGTCTATTGTCCATTGGCTATAAACACATCCCCTCAATACCTGTTTTAACCAGTATATAATACAGGAAGCTAGAGGAGGGGGCCTCATGTGTGCCACATGGCAGAAATACAGCAAGCTGGAGGAGGGGCTTCGGAGCACATGTGGGGGAATTATATATAGATATATATAGATATATATTAGTAAAATAATTAATTGGAGTGTTGAAACCATTAAAAATAACTTGTACTATACAGCGGTCTACCTCCACATGGACCCGTGAACGCTTACCTGTTACGACCGATATGAGCACAGCCGTGGCCAAACGTTAAAAAACAGGCCGTACTGAAATTAATTTCTTTGGGGAATCGAAGCCACACAGCGCAGGAGCTCTGGAATGCCATCAAGCAGGAGAGCGATGTGTGGTTTGTGCCAGCGAATCTCCAGCCAGGCTTGGTAGTGTGTGACAATGGCCGAAATCTGGTGGCAGGTCTGGGCCTAGGCAACCTCACTCACATCCCATGTCTGGCACATGTGCTCAACTTGGTCGTGCAGAGATTTTTGAGGGACTATCCGGATCTTGATGCACTGCTGCACAAGGTCCGCATAGGGTGCGCTCACTTTTGGCGTTCCAGCATGGCAAGATCGCGCATTGCAGCTCTGCAGCGCCGATTCCACCTTCCGGAACATCGCATCATATGTGACCTACCCACCAGATGGAATTCAACGTTACATATGTTGGAGCGGTTGTGTGAGCAGCAGGCAGCAGTAATGGAGTACCAGCTGCATCAGGCGCAAACAAGTCGCACTGCACGCCGTTCACACTTCACCACCACTGAGTGGGCCTCTATGAAGGACATCTGCCACGTTTTGCGTGCCTTCCATGATTCCACGCAGATGGCGAGTGCAGATGATGCACTAATCAGCATGACTGTCCCACTTATCTGCCTGCTTCAAAAAGCACTGCAAGCACTAAGGGAGGAGGTTTTGGAAGAGGTGGAGGATGAGGAGTCACAAATGCCATCTGCTTCTGGACAGTCTGTGCAATGTGGTTCCTCACAAAGGCCTAGGCAGGGGACACTTTGTGAGGAGGATGAGGAGGAGTCAATGGAGGAGGAAGACATCTCTCCAGAGGAGGGAGATACACAATGCTCTAGTAGTCAGTATGTAGAGCGAGGGTGGGGTGATGCAGAGCAGGCAGAGATGACGCCTCAAGCAGGGGACATTGTTTCTTGGCCAGTTGGCAGTCTGCAGCCCATGGTTGATTTCATGCTGCAGTACCTAAGAAATGATCGCCGCATCGCCCACATTCTCAACACGGCTGATTATTGGGTGTACACCCTCCTAGATCCTCGCTACCGGGACAACTTACAAAGCCTCATAACACCGTTGAACCGGGAGTGTAAAATGCGGGAGTACCAAGACACACTGGTGCATTCCACCATGTTCTCCATTCCACCAGAGAGCAGTGCTGCTAGTGCTTTACAAAGCAGCTCTGTGTGTTGAGTCAGTGGAGGAAGCTCTGTACAAAGAGGGAGCAGAGGCAGCGCCTCAGCACAAGGCAAGACCAGTATGGCCCAAATGTGGCAAAGTTTTGTTTGCCTGCCACAATTGTCTACACCATCACAGACGGCTCCAGTCAGCAGGAGGCACCGTTTCCGTCAGGTGGTGACAGACTACATGTCTTGCCCTCTCAGTGTACTCACTGACGGCTCTTCCCCCTTCAAGTTTTCGGTCTCTAAGCTGGATACATGGCCAGAGCTTAGCCAGTATGCATTGGAGGTGCTGGCTTGCCCTGCTGCTAGTGTATTATCGGAACGCGTCTTTAGTGCCGCAGGTGGTGTACTAACAGACCGTCACACGCGACTATCCTCCGATAACGTTGACCGGCTTACTTTTCTGAAAATGAACAAGGCCTGGATCTCGCCGGAATTTGCGAGTACTCTTCCAGAATAAATAATTGGTTGGCAACAGTATCCAGGTCTCCTGTTGTGTTCATGTTTCTACCACCTGAACTGTAATCCCTGGGCTCCAACACCGCCAGTTGTTGCTCAGAAGTGCCGTCTGCACAGAGAAAAATACTAGCTCCTGTGTTAGTGGGGTTCAGTAATGCCAGCTGCTCCCCTGCTGTGTGTCCGGCAATATCTCCTGCTCCCTCCACATTCAACACAACATCGCATATTAAACTTGCTCCAATTAGGCCTTAGCCTACTCCATGATTGACCCTGGGCTCCAACACACCAGTTGCTGCTCAGAAGTGCCATCTGCACAGAGAAAAACACTAGCTCCTGTGTTAGTGGGGTTCAGTAACGCCAGCTGCTCCCCTGCTGTGTGTCCGGCAATATCTCCTGCTCCCTCCACATTCATCCCAACATCACATATTAAACTTGCTCCAATTAGGCCTCAGCCTACTCCATGATTGACCCTGTGCTCCAACACCGCCAGTTGTTGCTCAGAAGTGCCATCTGCACAGAGAAAAACACTAGCTCTTACGTTAGTGGGGTTCAGTAATGCCAGCTGCTCCCCTGCTGTGTTTCCGGCAATGTCTCCTGCTTTGTCCACATTCACACTACTACTGATTTTAAACTTGCTCCAATTAGGCCTTAGCCTACTCCATGATTGACCCTGGGCTCCAACACCGCCAGTTGCTGCTCAGAAGTGCCGTCTGCACAGAGAAAAACACTAGCTCCTGTGTTAATGGGGTTCAGTAACGCCAGCTGCTCCCTTGCTGTGTGTCCGGCAATATCTCCTGCTCCCTCCACATTCATCCCAACATCACATATTAAACTTGCTCCAATTAGGCCTTAGCCTACTCCATGATTGACCCTGGGCTCCAACACCACCAGTTGCTGCTCAGAAGTGCCGTCTGCACAGAGAAAAGCACTAGCTCCTGTGTTAGTGGGGTTCAGTAACGTCAGCTGCTCCCCTGCTGTGTGTCCAGCAATGTCTCCTGCTCTCCTTAGAATCATAGAATCGTAGAGTTGGAAGGGACCTCCTGGGCCATCTGGTCCAACCCCCTGCTCAAAGCAGGATTCGCTAAATCATCCCAGTTAGATGTCTGTCCAGCCTCTGTTTGAAGACTTCCATTGAAGGAGAACTCACCACTTCTCGTGGCAGCCTGTTCCACTCATTGATCACTCTAACTGTCAAAAAGTTTTTTCTAATATCTAATCTGTGTCTCCTCCCATTCAGCTTCATCCCATTGCTTCTAGTCTTTCCTTGTGCAAATGAGAATAAAGTTGATCCTTCTACAATGTGACAGCCCTTTAGATATTTGTAGACAGCTATTAAGTCTCCTCTCAGTCTTCTCTTTTGCAAACTAAACATTCCCAAATCCTGCAACCTTTCCTCATAAGACAGGGTTTGCAGACCGGTCACCATTCTGGTCGCTCTTTTCTGAACTTGCTCCAGTTTGTTGATGTCTTTTTTAAAATGTGGTGCCCAAAATTGGACACAATATTCCAGATGAGGTCTGACCAAAGAGGAGTAGAGGGAAATAATTACTTCACGCGATCTAGACTGTATGCTTCTGTTAATACATCCTAGAATTGCATTTGCCTTTTTTGCTGCTGCATCACACTGTTGACTCATATTCAGTCTGTGATCTATTAGTATACCCAAGTCTTTTTCACATGTGCTGTCACTTAGCCCTATTCCTCCCATTCTATATATGCTTTTTTCATTTTTATTGCCCAGATGTAGTACTTTGCATTTCTCCCTGTTAAAAACCATTCTGTTAGTTGCTGCCCACTTCTCCAGTTTATTTAAATCTTTTTGAATCCTCTCTCTCTCTTCTCTAGTATTAGCTATCCCTCCTAGCTTTGTGTCATCAGCAAATTTAATCAGTTTACCCTCAATTCCTTCATCTAAATCGTTGATAAAGATGTTGAACAATACAGGGCCCAGGACAGAGCCCTGTGGTACCCCACTTGAGACATTCTTCCAACTGGATGTGCAGCCATTTACGCTCTGTCCACATTCACACTACTACTGATTTTAAACTTGCTCCAATTAGGCCTCAGCCTACTCCATGATTGACCCTGGGCTCCAACACCACCAGTTGCTGCTCTGAAGTGCCGTCTGCACAGAGAAAAACACTAGCTCCTGTGCTAGTGGGGTTCAGTAATGCCAGCTGCTCCCCTGCTGTGTGTCCGGCAATATCTCCTGCTCCCTCCACATTCACACTACAACTGATTTAAAACTTGCTCCAATTAGGCCTTAGCCTACTCCATGATTGACCCTGGGCTCCAACACCGCCAGTTGCTGCTCAGAAGTGCTGTCTGCACAGAGAAAAACACTAGCTCCTGTGTTAATGGGGTTCAGTAACGCCAGCTGCTCCCTTGCTGTGTGTCCGGCAATATCTCCTGCTCCCTCCACATTCATCCCAACATCACATATTAAACTTGCTCCAATTAGGCCTTAGCCTACTCCATGATTGACCCTGGGCTCCAACACCACCAGTTGCTGCTCAGAAGTGCCGTCTGCACAGAGAAAAGCACTAGCTCCTGTGTTAGTGGGGTTCAGTAACGTCAGCTGCTCCCCTGCTGTGTGTCCAGCAATGTCTCCTGCTCTGTCCACATTCACACTACTACTGATTTTAAACTTGCTCCAATTAGGCCTCAGCCTACTCCATGATTGACCCTGGGCTCCAACACCACCAGTTGCTGCTCTGAAGTGCCGTCTGCACAGAGAAAAACACTAGCTCCTGTGCTAGTGGGGTTCAGTAATGCCAGCTGCTCCCCTGCTGTGTGTCCGGCAATATCTCCTGCTCCCTCCACATTCACACTACAACTGATTTAAAACTTGCTCCAATTAGGCCTCAGCCTACTCCATGATTGACCCTGTGCTCCAACACCGCCAGTTGCTGCTCAGAAGTGCCGTCTGCACAGAGAAAAACACTAGCTCCTGTGTTAGTGGGGTTCAGTAACGTCAGCTGCTCCCCTGCTGTGTGTCCGGCAATATCTCCTGCTCCCTCCACATTCACACTACAACTGATTTAAAACTTGCTCCAATTAGGCCTCTGGCTCCACTCTGTCTCTAGTATTTACCCTGGGCTCCAACACCGCCAGTTGCTGCTCAGAAGTGCTGTCTGCACAATCAACATTTGCTCCTGTGTTACTGGGGTTCAGTAACGTCAGCTTATCCCCTGCTGTGTGTCTGGCAATTTCTCCTGCTCGTCCACATTCCCACTGTATGACTTTTGAAGAATCGGGGACAGTCTTTCCGGATAATGATGTACCGCAGGTGTGTACCGTGGTGTTGCACCAAGAAGGAGTCTCTGGATGGTTAGACTCAAAGTCAGGTGACTCTGACAGGAACTGCTCTCGTTTTCCCTGACCGAGAAAAACGTCAGGGTTCGCTGTAAACACGGGGTCACGGTGAACTATGCAGTAGACAGAGTAATGTTTGAGGGGACCAAAGGTGGTGAGTGCCAAGGGGGCGGGATACCACGTGACTTAGTGTATGCCTTGGAGAGGGGCTGGGACTTTGTTTTGTTTGACGTATGGTCGGACGATGGAGACGTCTCGACTGTGGGGCCAGCAGACACTGAGATGGTGACGCCTTATAAAGTAACATAGTAACATAGTTATTAAGGTTGAAGGGAGACTTTAAGTCCATCTAGTTCAACCCATATCCTATCCTAACTTGCCCTAACATGTTGATCCAGAGGAAGGCAAAAAAAAACCATTTGGCAAACAGTAAGCTTCACATTGGGGAAAAAAAATTCCTTCCCGACTCCACATACGGCAATCAGACTAGCTCCCTGGATCAACGCAATATTAAGGAAACTAGTGTATATACCCTGTAATATTATACTTTTCAAGAAAGGCATCCAGTCCCTTCTTAAATTTTAGTAGGGAATCACTCATTACAACATCATGTGGCAGAGAGTTCCATAGTCTCACTGCTCTTACAGTAAAGAATCCGCGTCTGTGAGTATGCTTAAACCTTCTTTCCTCCAGACGTAGAGGATGCCCCCTTGTCCCCGTCACAGGTCTAAGAGTAAAAAGATCATTAGAAAGGTCTTTGTACTGTCCCCGCATATATTTATACATTATAATAAGATCACCCCTAAGCCTTCGATTCTCCAAACTAAATAACCCCAGGTGTAATAACCTGTCTTGGCATTGCAGACCCCCTAGTTCCCTAATAACCTTGGTCGCTCTTCTCTGCACCCGCTCCAGTTCAGCTATGTCTTTCTTATACACCGGAGACCAGAACTGTACACAGTATTCTAAGTGTGGTCGCACTAGTGACTTATATAGAGGTAAAATTATGTTCTCCTCATGAGCATCTATGCCTCTTTTAATGCATCCCATTATTTTATTTGCCTTTGCAGCAGCTGCCCGTCACTGGCCGCTAAATGTGAGTTTGTCGTCCACCCATACACCTAGGTCTTTTTCAGTGACAGCTTTGCCCAGTGTTTTACAATTAAGCACATAATTATACATCTTGTTCATTCTACCCAAGTGCATGACCTTACATTTATCCCCATTAAAGCTCATTTGCCGTTTATCAGCCCAAGCTTCTAGTTTACATAAATCCTTCTGTAATATAAAATTGTCCTCCTCTGTATTGATTACCCTGCAGAGTTTAGTGTAATCTGCAAATATTGAAATTCTACTCTCTATGCCCCCTACAAGGTCATTAATAAATATGTTAAAAAGAAGCGGGCCCAAAACTGACCCCTGTGTACCCCACTGCTAACCGTGACCCAGTGTGAGTGTGCTCCATTAATAACCAACCTTTGTTTCCTATCCCTGAGCCAGCACTTAACCCACCTACACATATTTTCCCCTATCCCCATTGTTCTCATTTTATGTATCAACCTTTTGTGTGGCACCGTATCAAAAGCTTTTGAAAGGTCCATGTACACCATGTCCACTGCATTCCCTTGGTCCAGTCCGGAACTTACCTCTTCATAAAAGCTTATCAGATTAGTCTGACAGGAACGGTCCCTTGTAAACCCAGGTTGATAAGGTTATTCTTCTCCAGATACTCCAGTATAGTATCTCTTAGAAAACCCTCCAGGAGTTTACCCACAGTTGAAGTTAAACTTACTGGCCTATAATTTCCAAGTTCAGTTTTTGTCCCCTTTTTGAATATTGGCACCACATTTGCTATACGCCAGTCCTGTGGTACAGACCCTGTTATTATGGAATCTTTAAAGATTAAAAATAATGGTCTATCTATGACTGTGCTTAATTCCTGCAGTACTCGGGGGTGTATCCCATCTGGGCCCGGGCATTTGTCAATTTTAGTGATTTTTAGACGCCGCCGTACTTCCTGCTGGGTTAAGCAGGTGACATTTAACGGAGAATTTTTATCCCTGATCATGTTATCCGTCATGGGATTTTCTTGTGTAAATACTGATGAAAAAAAGTCATTTAGCATATTGGCTTTTTCCTCATCCTCATCCACCATTTCACCCAGACTATTTTTAAGGGGCCAAAACTATCATTTTTTAGTTTCTTACTATTTATGTAGTTAAAGAATATTTTGGGATTATTTTTACTTTCTCTGGCAATGAGTCTCTCTGTCTCAATCTTTGCTGTCTTGATTTGCTTTTTACAGAATTTATTTAATCTTCTGTATTTAGTTAATGCCTCATCACTACCTACTTGCTTTAATTCTTTAAATGCTTTATTTTTATCTCTTATTGCGCCCCTTACAGCTCTATTTAGCCATAGTAGTTTCCTCCTATTTCTAGCATGTTTATTCCCATATGGTATATATTGTGCACAGGTCCTATTCAGGATGCTAATAAACGTCTCCCATTTTCTTTGTGTATTTTTATGTCTCAGGATATCGTCCCAGTTAATTGCACCAAGATCATCTCTCATCCGTTGGAAATTTGCCTTCCTGAAGTTTAGTGTCCTTGTAACCCCTCTACTACACATCTTATTAAAGGATACATGAAAACTTATTAATTTGTGATCACTATTACTCAAGTGACCCTCAACCCTTACATTTGATATGCGATCTGGCCTGTTGGTTAATATTAGGTCTAGCAGTGCCCCCCCTCTTGTTGGGTCCTGAACCAGTTGTGAAAGGTAATTGTCTCTCATAATAGTCAAAAACCTATTACCTTTGCTGGAACTGCAGGTTTCGGTTCCCCAATGTATTTCAGGGTCGTTGAAGTCCCCCATAATAATGACTTCTCCTTGAGTCGCAGCTTCATCTATTTGCTTTATGAGGATATTCTCTGTTGCTTCCATTATTTTTGGAGACTTATAACAAACCCCTATCAGTAATTTATTATTTTTCCCCCCTCCCCTTATCTCTACCCACAGGGACTCTACATTTTCATTAGATTCATATATATTATCACGAAGGATGGGTTTTAAGGATGATTTTACGTATAAGCACACACCTCCCCCTCGCTTATTTGTTCGGTCATTTCTGAACAGACTATAGCCCTGTAAATTAACTGCCCAGTCATGGCTCTCATCCAGCCATGTCTCAGATATCCCCACCATGTCATAATTATGTTCCAATAACATTAACTCCAATTCCTCCATTTTGTTGGCGAGGCTTCTGGCATTACTATACATGCACTTTATGTATCTCTCTGTACCTCTATTCTTTCTTAAATTATTATTATGCCACCCCCACCCCCAATGTCATTATTTGTGCCCAAGTCTCTATCTGCACTGTCTTCCCCTCCTATAAAAGGAATACCCTCCCCCCGTCCCTAGTTTAAACACTCCTCCAACCTTCTAGCCATTTTCTCCCCCAGCACAGCTGCACCCTCCCCATTGAGGTGCAGCCCATCCCTAGCGTAGAACCTGTAGCCAACTGAGAAGTCGGCCCAGTTCTACAGGAACCCAAACCCCTCCTTCTTACACCAATTCCTGAGCCACTTATTAACCTCCCTAATCTCCCGTTGCCTCTCTGGCGTGGCACGTGGTACAGGAAGTATTTCCGAAAATACCACCTTGGAGGTCCTTGCTTTAAGCTTACAGCCTAATTCCCTGAAACCATCTTTAAGGACCTTCCACCTACCTCTAACTTTGTCATTTGTGCCAATGTGCACCATGACCGCTGGATCCTCACCAGGTCAGAGGTCAGGTCTGAACAGGTCAGAGGTAGAACTGACCGGAAGAAGAGGTACATCTGCCCAACTTACGGACCTAACGTCTCGTGACATGACAGATGGTGACCTGACTGACGAGACAACTGGGGTAAAAACACGGTTAAACGGTAACGGGATGGTTCACTCAGCTGACGGGACTGACCCAGTGGTACCCTTTGACAATATAATTAAAGAGGTAGTGGTGGGACACGTGCTGGCCAAAAGGGAACAAGATCATGAGATACAGTTAATAAAAGAGACAGTGGAAGAACATCTCGAACGAGAAAGAGTCCTGACACAAATGAAAGAAGTCTTGGAGCTCAGAGGTCACCTGTCCACCTGGCAAAGCGTGAACAAGACCCTTAGGGAAGAGATGGACGAACTCAGAGGAGTAGTAAAAGGTCTCCTGCAGGAGAAGAGCTTGGACGAAGATTTACAGAGGCCGGACCCGAGTGATAACAAGACGGAACTGCCAGTACCTATCTTGGCAAAGGGTTGAAGAGATAAAATCTCATGAAGTTGTGAGGAAAGAGCTGAAGAAGACAGTCACCCGGTCGGGTCAACTGTAGTGAGGGAAGTGTCCATGGTAAAGCCAGAGCCTTCTGTCCAGGAAGAGAGCAAGGCCACGACCTTGAAGTCTGTGATTGACATGCCCAAGGACATGCAAGAAGCCTGCACTGAGGAAGGTGTGCATGAGACTTTTAAAAAGGCTTTTAAAAAGGCGGTCAAATCATGTAAGGTGCACTGGGCACCTGAGACTCGGCAGTTGGTGATAATATCAGCCAGGGAAGATACAGCAAACCGGGTAGCTGTCCTGAAAGAGATGCATTTACAATGTCTCCACGCCAAACAGCTGGTCAGGCGGAGTAATATGAAAGCTGCTCGACGCCTAGAGTTAGCAAGGGAAGCTATGGATCGGTTGGGTTTGCGGAAAGATGTAGTTCCGGTTCCCAAAGGTCTGATTGGGAGAATCATTGGAATATTCAGGAAGGTAATGCAAGACCTTGTAAATATCTCCGGTGTGGTGAGGGTGAGGATCCCTCCTGATGATGAAGACCAGGTATCCAGTGAAGAGGGTAGGGTTCCCATCATGGTGGTTGGCTCCGTGGAAAGCTTGAGAAACTTTCGGATGCTCTTGGAGTATCGAGTGGGGTACCTGCAAGAGATTGAGCAGTTGAGGCTGGACCGTCAGCGGATCAATAAAGAGGTACGGAACACCAGGTGGTGGCCGCCTTCAACCCAAGATGTAAGGACCCGAAGGGTTCCTCCAAGTAGTGACATGGCAGGTGGCCGAAGAATGTCAGCAAGTGACAGTTCGATGGGTCGTACGAGGCTGAGAGACCTTAGTTCCTGTGAGATGCTGAATTGGTCAGACTCAGGCCAGACAGTAGGCTCAATTAAGACTTATGACCAACCGGGAGAGCCGGTCAGTGAGAGAAAGGAGGGTGGTGACTAAACAATGTCTGATGACGCAGACAGACTGTGAGTGGAGGTCCAAAGATCAGGGCCGATATTCTGACCACTGGGGGGCAGGGGAGGCCTAATGTAGAGATGAGGCCGGATGACAGATGGAGATGTGTTATGATTGGGTCACCGAGGAGGAAAGCAAGACCAAACTAAGCCACAGAAAACCAGAGAGGTTGTTAACTAAGCGGATTGCAGACCTCTGATCCTATCCACACAACTAGCAGTAGCCGTGGAGCGTACCTACGATGATTCTAGACGCCTCGACACAGCCGGAGAACTAAATAAGCCTAAAGCAAGAAAGGGGAAATCTAAACTGCCCCAGAGCAGACCCCAAAGGAATAGATAGCCCCCAAAAATATATTGCAGATAGGTAAATAGGCAGAGCAAACGATGGGGCCCAAACTAACTAGGCAGGAAAGGAAAGACACTGTCTGCAATCATGCAAAAAACCCTGCAAAAAATGCCCAACATGTCTGATAGAAAAAACACTGAAGTCACTAGACTTCGCCCACTATATCAGCACTCTGCTATATTCTGAAAACAGAGCAAAGAGAGGCCAATCTAATAAGGGACAAAAACAAACTGGCACAAACAGTAACATAAGGATGGAAATTCAGCACAGCCCCAGCAGGGGCTGGCTGACCACACAAAACTGAAATAGACAAAACCAAATCAACTTAGCTTGAGCATGCAGGGACTGAGCTGGAAACTAAGACCTCAGGAAGCAGGAAAAAAATCACCAGCAGGGACAGAGGGAGTCGGCTGTCTTAAATCCATTGTGGAAGGTCCCGCTGGGAGATGGGGCTTCCTGCCTAACAGCACATGGAGTGGCTGTGGTAAATGGCTGCAAGTGCCTGATAGTTCCCTGGAGGGAATGGACGTCTGAACTTTAGGTTGCTGCTGTGGTTTATGATGCCTGAATAAACCGCATGGACTGTGACTGTTTTATGGAAAACCCGTGCCGGACGTGATTATTTGGCTGCCAAGCGAGTGTCCCCAACCTTGAATGACAGCGCTATCTTACATGTCCCTTATATATCGGATTATATAGAGCCATGTTTTTTATTACATACCATCCTGTCTTGTTAGCTGTATAATGCAATGATGGCTAATGAAGCATGGGAAAACTTATTTTCTAATGGAGGAGCTGATGGACTGGTCATCTGGTCACTGGCTCCTCCATCAGCAGTCATGTTATATCTAAAAAGAGAGAGGACTATGTAATAAAAGAGGGCGCTATCAATAACAAAATTAACAAGAATACACTATGTAAGAGACAGTGCTGTACATAAAAGCAGAGGGAGCTATATAATAAGGGATGGCACCATATGTAACTAGAGAGGATGGGACGTAATAAGGGATGATGTTATGCATAATTAAAGAGGAAACTATGTAACTAAGGATGGTGTTATACAGAATTAATGAGTACACTCTATACTAAGGGACTGTGTTAGACATAATAAGCGATAATGTCTTCCTCCATCTCCCCCTGTTCCTAAGTCCATTATAAGTCCCCCTTCCTCCCATCCCAATCTGTTGTGAGTTCATTTTCCCCTTCACCGTTGATGTCTGATGAACTCCCTCTTCTGGTGAAGAGAGGTAGTGAAATTGATTGGGTTGGGAAGAACCTGTCATCTGAACAGGTGGAGCCTGATTGGACACCCGGAATCACTGAGTGGATATAAGGCAGCCGACGCCCTACAGGGGTGCTGGTGATCCTTTCTGCTCTGAGCGCTTGCAAACCAGTTCAGTACCTGTCTTCTGAAAGCTAAGTATTTGCTCTCTTATTTTTCCATGAGATATTGTCTGTTTACTTAGTGTTTGTGCTCTGCCTGCCCTTGTTGGTATAGGCTGAGCTCCATTTTTGTCTCTGGTCAAGTTGATGTTTTGCTCAGTCTTCGGAATATACCTGAGTGCTGATATAGTGTTTTTGATGTCTAGTGACTTCAGGGCCTTTTTTCTATCAGACGTGTTGGACATTATTTTGGCAGAATTTTTGCGGATTGCAGCCAGCATCTTTTCTGTCCTTTCCTATTTAGTTAGTTGGGCCCCATCGTTTGCTCAACCTGCCTTTCTGTCTGTGTTTGTGTTTTCATCTGCTTTTCACCGACAATACATGTTGGGGGCTGTCTTTTGCTTTGGGGTCTGCTCTGGGGCAGTTTAGATTTCCCCTTTCTTTCTTTAGGCTTATTTAGTTCTCCGGCTGTGAACGAGGGGTCTAGGGCACCGTAGGAACCCCCCACGGCTACTGTTAGTTGTGTGAATAGGATCAGGGGTCTGCATTCCGATAGCTACCAACCTCTCCGGTTTTCTTGGCTTAGCTTGTATTTTTGTTTTTTCCTCCTTTGGTGACTCATTCATAACACCAATCCCCCACACCTCATTATCCTCCTCCCCCTGCATCCCATTATTGTCCTCTCCCCCACCCCTTGATTGCTCTCTTCCCCACCTCCATCATTTCCTCTTACCCCACCACCTCCATCATTGTCTTTTCCCCACCATCATTTCCTCCTCCCCCACCATCCCCATCATTGCCCTTTCCACTACCACCATCAGTGTCCTTTCCATCGCCTTACTCTCTCTTGCACAGCTGGCCGCTGAATGATGATGTCATCCAGTGGCACTGCTGTCTGTGTGAGAGGAAGCGCAGGCAGGAAACAGGATAGATCGCTGCAGCTCCGCTCAGATTGCCCTCATTATTAGCCACCCTGCAGGGGCCCCCCTCCACCTCCGGGCCCCGATGCAGCCGCACAGGCTGCACATGCGGTATGTCCGCCCATGGACTGAGCTGGCTAGTCTGAAGAATGGTGACATCACTAACGAGCGAAGCAGAACTATGCTGAACACCGGAGAGAGCACCAGTAGGTATCCGTGAGTATATCAATACACACAAAGTACACTATATGCACATATGCACATATTTATTAGAAAAATATGGGTGGGAGTGTTTCTTTCAACAGAGTTTTCCTTTTTAAATAAAGTAAGCCCAAAAAGTTCTAAAATACCTAGAATTAAACACAGAGTAACTACTCACCTTCCCTGGGTCCAGCGTCGTGGTACTCTGCTTCAAATTATCTGCAAGAAATATGCATTAAAGTAGAGAACTATCTAAAAAAACAGCACTCACCACCTGAAAAATTCTTCCTTTAAAAGTGATTTCTCACAGGCAACATGGGAACTCTCCAGATTTGTGTACGAGATGGCCATTACGGGCAGGACAATAGTCATTTTTAAAGGAAGAAATTAAGGTTAATGGATTTTACAAATGAGGAATGAAGCTTTTTTGAGATATTTCTTTATTTTGATTTATTTTGATACCCATTCTTTAAATCTGTATTACATTCACATATTTGGTCTTCAGCTACCAAAGTATTACTTGTCTGTTGTTTTATTCTCCTTTCTTATATTTCCTGGTGCCTGTTAAATGGCCTGATGTTTCTTTTTACAATATCTTAGTACCGTAATTGTTTACATCTAGGTGCATTCAAATTACTATATGTAAGTGTATTTAAAAGGAACCTGTCATGTGAAAAAACACTATTAACCTGCAGATATGGGGTTAATCTGTAGGTTAACAGTGTCCTGAACCTGCCTGCGCTGGCCCTTAGACCCACACTGAACTTTATTCTTCCTGGCAGCGTTCCAGTATCAGTCACAGGGTGGCGCCAGCACACTTTCAGTCACCATTCTGTGCATGTAGAGGGCATCTGTAACCACACCCCTGGCACTGACTGACAGCAGGATCAGCATTATAGCTCAGCATTAGGGTTGGCTGTCAGTCAGTGCGAGGGGTGCATTTACAGACTCCACTCTTCATACACTGAAACCGTGCCGGTGCCAGTTTATTTCCTCCCGGTAAGTTCCTTTCCTCCAAGCAGTGGGGCTCAAAGTGCGAGAGCTGGGCAGGTTCAGAACACTATTAACCAGCAGACTAATCCCATATCTATATTTTTTCACATGACAGGTTCTCTACAACATTTAAAAACTATCTAGAGGATATGTGATAAATATATAATCCGTGGGGGTCTAATTGATTAGAAACTATGCTGATCACAAGAAGTGAGGTCCTGTATTCATAGTGGGAAAGCATAGGTTATGCACATTGTAAATTTTTAATTTTCAATTTTATACTAGAAATTCTAATGTAAGACTTTTTCTGTTATCCTGCCAACACCGTCATTTAAATACGGGAACAGAGGCAGATATACCATTGGTGCAACCTGTGCAGCAACATAGGGTCCCAAGACGTAAGGGGGGCATGTTTCTACCTCTAAAGAAGGTGCAATTGTACATTATAATGAAATATGATGAACTAAAAGCCCACATATTGTTCTTGCGCAGGGCCCTCTTCTGGCTGTGACCCTACTGTATAACCAAATAACAATTATTCAGGTTTACTTGCTATGACATACAGTTTCTTTTTTGCAGATTTTTCTGTGTGCACCCCTGGTGAACCCATATTAGAAGAGACTGGAAGCTATAACAATTATCTGCATATCTTAAGCTTGACTTCACCATTATAGGAAAAGGGCATTGAATTCAACAAACCAGGGACAAATCGCTGGAGGCTGCGTTTTTACCAACAACATAATACACAGTTTTATATATTAGCCGCCTGTCCACGACATCTCTGGTTGTCATACTATTCATAGCTTTTCTGGTTTATCTATGTATAAAAACTAATTACTACACTTGAAAAATGCTGTGGGGGTAAACGTTCAGAAATGTTCATTCACTTGAAATTTTTTTTTAGAAAATGGTTGCACTTTTGCTAATAAATGACATGAAAATAAATAAAAAATACAGTATACAAAAACTCAGGACTGCAAGATGGAATTTATATGCCCTCATTTTGGTTAATTAACCATAAGGGTTTGATCACAGAATTCATTGATATGTCTCAAAGTACTTTTAGTTGTAAATCATTCAACACTTATGTTAAAGGAGGTTGTCTGGTCTTCTGATAAAAGTCACTTTGTGTGACTGCAAAGATCTACATGCTTACAGCATACACACCACACACTGTCAGCATTCTCCAGTGTTTCTGGTGAAAGTGAGCAGTCAGGAGACCACAAGCATACTTCCAGCCACATTCTGACTGCTTGCACTCACTTAATTCACTTGTATTGAGTAAGGACAATCATGTCTACTTCGAATGTGGCCGGGGGTATGAAAATCGCATACATGTGGTCACATGACCGTCCGCGGTCACTGACAACGCCGGAGAATCCTGACATTGTGCTATGCGCACATTGTAAGGATTCAGAAGTCTGCTGTCAATAACTGCAGACATTTATCAGAAGACCCGACAACTCCTTTAAGTGCAGATACAGTTCAATAACATGCCACACAAAAGAATAATTAACAAGTTAATAATAATCTTTATATAGCGCAAATTCCGCAGTGCTTTACAGTTTGCACACATTATCATCGCTGTCCCCAATGGGGCTCACAATCTAAATTCCCTATCAGTATGTCTTTGGAAGGAAACCGGAGTGCCCGGAGGAAACCCACGCAAACACGGGAAGAACATACAAACTCCTTGCAGATGTTGTCCTTGGTGGGATTTGAACCCAGGACCACAACTGAGCCACCGTGCCATGACTATATATAAGTCATTGAGCTCTGAAACCCAAAGTCTATGTCTGCCCAACTGGCAGGGTCTGATAACATTTCCAGCTTTAGATTTCTTTCAATTGCAGCATTCTAAGGCCACTTTCACATTTGCGTTTAAGGCCGCAGCGACGGCCTGCGCATGGCCTCCGCTAAGCCCCGCCCCCTGCTGCGCCTCCTCCGGTAGGTCCGCCTACCGGCGCATGACGCTGCATGCGTCCCCTATCTTTAGCACTGGGGACACAGGCCATGCGCCAAACGCAACCTATAGCAATTTGGTTGCGCTCGGTGCACCGTCAAAAGGACGCATGCGCCACCAAACGCATACTGCGCACGGCCTGCGTCCCCAGCGCTAAAGATAGGGGACGCAGGATGCATGCAGCATCATGCGCCGGTAGGCGGAGCTAACGGAGCAGGCGTGACAGGGGCAGGGCTTAGCGGGGGCCGTGCGCAGGCCGTCGCTGCGGCCTTAAACGCAAATGTGAAAGTGGCCTTACTCTGTGACTATTCAAATCAAAGTATATCAATTTAGTAATTAATGCAGATTTTATTGTAAAATTTGATAATAAACACTCTCTTACCCCTTTAATTATCTGTGGCATACATTTTCAGCGTGCATGTAAGGCGTATGTTAAGAACTGAGTCCACTCTATACTGGGCAGTGGAAAGCTGTTGTTTCTATGTATCATTTGTCCCTCACCGCAGCAATTGTTACTACTGTCTTATCTTCAGGCATCATGTTAAAGAGCAGGCGGAAATGTGTATATTGATATATAGTTTTGTGTGAAAAGATTCAGTATAACCTGTGTTTTAATAATTTATAGCTCTGCTCTTTCTGGGATTTTTGGTCCAGTGGGCGGTCCTATCAGTGACTGACAGCTTTCTTTGTATACATGTGCATGCAGAGAGAAACCTGTCAGTCACTGATGGGACCGCCCACTGGACTAAAAATCTCAGAAAGAAAAAAGGTTTAAATCATAAAAATACAAGTTTTACTGAATCTTTTCTTGCACAGCTATATATCTACTCAACTCCCCTTGCTCGATAACAAAATTCCTGCAGATTGGAGCAGCATAGTGGGTCATTGCTTAGCACTATAAATTTACTGAATTCTACTTAAAGTTAACAAAAATCCATATTTGCCAAAATGTGGATTTTTTATCATTCGCTTCTGAGTGGATACAGGAAAATGGAAGCAGAAGGTGGATCTGGTGGCTCCATATATCCCAGCTTGTGTTGCATCCATTGTAGGTATTTGCGCAGGACTCTCGCATTCTTAGCAATGTCTGAAGCCTGGGCCTAGCAACCGAGGCCCAGCGACTTCATCGCTGCCAATGCCATCTGAAGAAGGTACCGGATGGGTGCTTGTATGCAGCAGAGAGGTGAGCGGTGAGATGAGTATAGCTTTTTTATATCTTTTTACATATTATGTTTTTAATGCTCCAGGGACTGAAGAAACTACACTGTGAATCAAATTTGCTGGAAAAAAAATTGTGAACAAGAGATTACGAATTTTGCTAAATCTCTATTACTCTCCATATGAAGATTAAAAAAAATTAAATTGTCTAAGCTGTCCATAGTAACCAAACATAGTACAGCTTTCATTCTGAATTTCGCTCTTGAAAAATTAAACCTACACCGAGGTTGGTTGTTAAAGTGAAACTTTTGCTACTGTATAACAAAAAAATGGCTGGAGTGCTGTATTAATTGATCTCATCCTAATGATAACATATTTCTTTAAAATCAAAGAGAAATCTATAGTTAGGCCAAGAAATATTTGACAGTGACTACATTTTTGTGATTTTGGCACTATATGTCACTGTTTTTTATTTAAAATGAAACAACTGCAATTGAAGTGTAGACTTACATGTTTAATTAAATGGGATGAACAAAAATATCCTGTGAAACATTTATGAATTGCAGCCATTTTTCTACAAAGCCGCCTTATTTCAGGGACTCAAAGTAATTGGACTAATTAATAGGGATGAACTGACCTGTGAAAGTTTGGGTTCATCGGGTTTGGCCGAACTTTAGTCCAAAGTTCAAGATTGGTTCAGGTACCAGAACTGGAACTGGAACCTGGAGCTGAATACAATATAAGTCAATGTTAACTCGAACTTTGGTGCTGTAAAATGGCTGTAAAATGGTTGAAGTAAGGGCTAGGGGACTGAAAATGCAGATACGGAAATTACATAAAATAACTTAGAATGAAAACAATGAAAAACAATAATATTGAACCAGTAGGCGGAGGTCCAATAAAGCAGTCCCTTTACTGTAGCTGTCAATAAATTTAAAAAATTAAAGGAATAACATTGGGTCCTCCCTATTTTAATAATCTGCCAAGGGAAAGCAAACATCTGTAAGCTGTTGGTATTATGCTGGGAATGGGCCAATATCTATGGACCTTCCCAGTCTATTAATATCAGCCACCAGCATCCTGCTTTGCGATTGCTGGTTGTTAAAAATTGGGGGACTAGAGTTGAGCGAAATAGGTTGGTCAGATTCAAAAATCGCCGACTTTTGCCAAAGTCGGGTTTCGCCGATTGAAACCCGACCCTAGTGTAAGGTCGGCCATGAGGTCGCCGATCAGCATGCCAAAGTTGCGTTTCAAATGATGCTTTCAGCGCCTTTTCTCACCCAATGATGGAGGACGCACACTGTGGGCAACGCAATGACATGCGCAGCGGCCAGCACCATCTTAGAGAAGGGCATTGAAGTGATTGGCTGGCTTTGTGTGGTGTAACAGTGGGTATAAAAGGCTGTGAACGCCAACCGCCATCTTACTTCTGCCGATCTTACAATAGGGAGAGGTGCTGCTGCTGATTCTGAACAGGGAGAGTATTAGGCAGGGAAGAAGAAAAAAAACTGCTTCTGCTGATAGCGCTTTTCGCTGTACAGTTAGTGGGCAGTGAAAGGGGAGGATTTTTGTTGTGTGCAGCAGCGCTGGTGGTGATTAGGCTGCCTTTTAAGGCTAGCTACATTGCTGTGTGCTTTTTTCAAAGCACTCCAAATTTTATTATTTTGTCCTGGTGAGTTACTGAGCGTTCATTTTTTCACACACCATCTAGCGGTGTACGCTCCTCACACACTACCATGTACCGGCTGGTATCACGGACAAATAGAAGCTATCTGGGTGTGACTCTGGAAGAAAAAGCCTTGGAGTTTGTTCGTTTTTCCAGACCTACACCATAGAGTCGTGTTCATTTTTCAAATAGTTTTGTATATCTGCTGTTGGATTACGGTCAAAACTAGACAGAGACAGCATGTGTCAGTCCGTATACAAATACACGGAGCTTGACAATTTTACATACACACACCGTACAGCGGTGTACGCTCCTCACACACTACTGTGTATTCCGGCTGATATCACGGACAAATAGAAGCTATCTGTGTGTGACTCTGGAAAAAAAGCTGAGGAATTTTTCCGCTTTCCCAGACCTACACCTTAGAGTCGTGTCTGTTTTTCAAACAGTTTAGTATATCTGCTGTTTAATTATGGTCAAAACTAGACAGAGACAGCGTGTGTCAGTCCGTATACAAATACACAAAGCTTGACAATTTTACATACACTCCGTACAGTGGTGTACGCTCCTCACACACTACCATGTACCGCCTTCTAGCACGGACAAATAGAAGCTTCCTGTGTGTGACTCTGGAAAAAGAAGCCGAGGAGTTTTTCCGTTTTTCCAGACCTACACCTTAGAGTCGTGTCTGTTTTTCAAACAGTTTCGTATATATCTGCTGTTTGATTACGGTCTAAACTAGACAGAGACAGCGTGTGTCAGCCCGTGTACAAATACACGGAGCTTGACAATTTTACATACACACCGTACAGCGGTGTACGCTCCTCACACACTACCGTGTACCGCCTTCTAGCACAGTCAAATAGAAGCTACCTGTGTGTGACTCTGGAAAAAAAAAACGAGGAGTTTTTCCAGACCTACACCTTAGAGTCATGTCCTTTTTTCAAACAGTTTCATATATCTGCTGTTTGATTACGGTCAAAACTAGACAGAGATAGAGACACCTCCGTTGCAATCCAAATGGAAATGCCACTAAGATCTCCATCTTCTTCGTCCAGTGAGTCCCATTCAGAGAAAGAAGGTTTGTAAACTGGAGCAGCAGCCACTGCCGGGTGTCATGCTGTATTATTTCTTGAGTCTCAATTGGTCACTCGCGGTGATGTTTCATTGGCGATAACATGAGATGTGACCGGGAGTGACCTATGGACACCTTTCCCAGCATAATAAGACTATTCACAGCTGTCTGCTTTTCCTTGGCCGGTTATTAAAAATAGGGGGGACCCCACGTCTTTATTTTAGGCAGGAAAACTCCAGTTAATAGTAGCCAGTGAAGATCCTAAACTTTCGTGGTGTAAAATGTGGGTAGTAAGGGGTACTCCCACTTACAGTAGCAGCTCTGTCACATATGGGTAATTTTTAAGGACGTTCTGCACCACCAAATTCATCACGTGCACCAGGCAAGGGATGTGCGGCAAACTGGCTAGGCCTATAGCTATTACAAGATTTTGCCAGTTATACCACACCACCAGGCCAGTGTTGAGGTTCACAGACAGCAACCACTCATCTGTTTGCTGTTTGATCCCCGTCCACAGCTCCTGTGCGGTGTGTGATTTGTCCCCCAAACACATCAGTTTCAGAACAGCCTGCTGACATTTTCCCATGGCTGGGCTGAAGTTGGTGGTGCAGGTCTTCCTGTGACCAGATGAGGAGGCAGTGGAGGAAGCAGAGTAGAAGGTAGGCGGAAAAGGCAACATGAACATTGAAACATCCAGCAATCCTTGATGGTGGTAGGAGATGCGCTAGAATGCTTTCTGCCTCTGTCCCAACTCATCTCTTCAAAAAAGCTTACAACCTGTAATGACCACGCAGCCACCTCAACACCATCGGAGCTACTGCAACCCCTGACCTACAGTCTCTTCTCCATATTCCTGTAGAATGTAAGCCTGCAAGGGTAGGGTCCTCTCCCATCTGTATCAGTCTGTCTGTTTACTGTAAGTGACATTTGTATTTTGATGTAACACCGTCTCATGTACAGCACCATGAAATTAATGGTGCTATATAAATAAATAATAATAATAACCACCCAGTGAGCACATAGGGAGATTTAATGTCCGTGGCCGTGCTTACTGGTCCATGTGTCGGGGTTAAGTGGACCTTCGGTTGAGCAGTGCACACCTGATTTGGTCAGCATCATCTTCCACCCAGTCCTCACCTCTGCCCTCCTTGCCAGTCTACACAATGCAAAAAGATGCAGCAGTTGGCATCTCAATTTCATCAATCTCTAAGATGTGCTGCTGTGCTCCACTGACTGCACTAGCCCTCCCATGTACTCATCCTCCAATATAAAAAGTGGATGGGCATCAGTGTCTCTTTCACTTGTTGGGCAGGGCCAGGTAGATGGGCATGGAACCCCAGCCAGCAACTTCCGACCCAAAAGGGACACAGACATCATTTCAGATACTCAGATAAAGCAGGGCGGCCACTTGTGACAAGTTCAGACAGGACAGCCTCTTGGGACAATTTGGGAGAGAATGGCCACTTGGGATAAGTTCACACAGGATGACCACTGAGACAGGATTTACCTGTGCAGATAGGATGGCCACTGGGATAGGTTCACATGTATGGCCTGGATATGTAGCCCCCAGGGTTCAGACCACAGAGTACTGAAACTGCCAAAGTGGTAAAAGGCAATATACTATAGGAACAAAAAAAGCGCAATAGGGTCTTATCTGGGTTAATATTAAAAGAATAAAAGAAATTCACTCACCTATTTATAGGAGAGATCAAGCACATGAGATTCGTAGTCAGCTGCTGCACGTCCAAAGGTCAACCAAGTGACCGCTGATACATCAATTCTTATGGAACTAATTTGTGGACTTCCATGCGCTGCTCAACAAAATACAGAATCCCAATTATGGTGAAAGATTAATCATTTATTCCCAACGTGTTTCGAAGTTAGGACTTCTTCCTCAGGGGATGTTTGAGGACCTTTTGAGATAATTGTCCAATTACTTTTGATCCCTATACAACAGTAGTGGGGAACCTCCGGCCCGCGGGCTGCATACGGCACACAGTGGCTCTTCATGCGACCTGCGGGCAGGTCCCAGGAGTTCCCAATGCTCGGGCGGCAGCTGTATCCTGTTAGCTTCCGGCCCTTTAATCCCCAAGTGCACGGCACACAACGTTCATTACAAAACGCTGCCTGCCCTGCACATGAATGATGACATCTGGGTGGGTGGGGTGAGCATGTGGGTGGGCGGGATTAGCACCCAATGCTCTCCCATCCACATGTCCCGGAAGAGGAGATGCTGCCAGAGAGTCCACAGCGATCTCTGTGCATGCCCGCAGCTCTGTGCCTCCCCGGGGATCTCTGTGCTGGCAGCTGTGTGCTTTTCTACTTGTAATCTGCCCCTCAGCTATGTGCCCCCTAGCTATGCAGCTATGTGCCCCCCAGCTATGCAGCTATGTGCCACCCATGATCTCTGTGCCCCCCAGCTAAGTTTCCACATGTGATCTGTGTCCCCCACCTATATATACCCCCCTGTGATCTGTGCCCTCCAGCTATGCCCCCCTCTGATCTCTGTGCCCTCCATCTATGTGCCCCCAGCTGTTTCCCCATGTGATATCTATGCCCCCTGTGATCTGTGCCTTCTAGCTATATGCCCCCTGTGATCTCTGTGCCCCAGCTATGTTTCCACATGTGACCTGTGCCCCCACCTATATATACACACCCTGTGATCTGTGCCCTCCAGCTATGTGCCCCCCTGTGATCTGTGCCACCCCAGCTATATGCCCCCCTGTGATCTCTGTGCCCTCCATCTATGTGCCCCCCAGCTGTTTCCCCATGTGATATCTATGCCCCCTGTGATCTGTGCCCTCCAGCTATTTGTCCCCCGTGATCTCTGTGCCCTCAGCTATGTGAATCCCTGTGATATCTTTGTCCCCTGTGATCTATGTGCCCCCTGTGATTTTTTTCCTGTGATCTGTGCCCCTAGCTATATGCCTCCTGTGATCTCTGTGCCCCCAGCTATGTGCACCCCTGTGATATCTGTGGCTCCCAGCTTTGTGCCCCCTGTTATCTATGTGCCCCCTGCTATGTACCCCCTGTGATGTTTGTGCTCCCATGTGATCTGTCACCCAAAACTATGTGCCCCCCAGTTATATGCACCCCTGTGATCTCTGTGCCCCACCCCTGTGATCTTCGTGTCACCCCTCTGTGATCTGTCCCCCCCGGTGATCTGTGAGCCTCCCCGATGATCCCTGTCACCCCCAGTGCTATATATCCCCCCACAGCTGTATGTTCCCCCCAAGTGATGTGTATATTTCCCAGTGCTGCATTTACCCCGAAAGTGCTGTATATCCCCCCGAGTACTGTATATCCTACCACCTGTGATATATATAGCCCCCAGTGATGGAGAAGCAGCTCCAGCCGTCGCATTAAGGGTGAGTTACTGTAATTAATTGTTTGACTAAATATACCGGGGTAATTTTCAAGGTGATCATTTTTGTGTGGCCCTCGAATGATGGTAGAAATTTCCAAAAGGCCCCCGGATGGAAAAAGGTTCCCCACTCCTGCTTTAAAAAGAGGCAGTTGCATGTTAAAGAGCTGTCATTCTTAAACCCTTACTCAAGTTAGGATGTGAATACTCTCAAATAAAAAAAATAAAACTGAAGCCTGCACTTTAAGCCCATATTGATTATATAACTGTATATTAAATGTTTTGGTAAACAGCTAAAATGCTAAAACTTGTCTCACTGTCCAAATATTTCTGGACCTAACTGTGCATATGTACAGTGTTAGTACTTTGCACTCATTGAGACACATAAGTCTGCACAAAAGCTGTATTAAAAAAAAGGCTCAGTAGTTAGCACCCTTATTTTGGAGCACAGAGGTCCTGGCTTAAAATCCCACCGAGGACAGCATGCACAGAGTTTCTGTGTTCTCCCCAGATTTGCATGGATTTCTTCCCACACTACCAAAACTTATTGATACTGAATTTAGATTATGAGCCCAAATGGGAACAGCAATGACAATAACTGTAAAGCACTGTGCAGCAAATTAATATAAGTAAAAATATAAATACTTGTTTATGCATAATTGCATCATTTTTTTTAGATTGCATTAATAAATGCAAAATTATCTTTTATATTATCCACTATTTTAGATAAATTAGAAAGTTTGTATAGCAATACCACATTGATAGCAATATACAGGTGACATTGTATATTATCAGAAGCAAAATCTTTGTTGCAAGTCCTACAGCAAAACAGGAACAGCTAGATGTATTCATGTGTAAATTTATCATAGGCTTTTGCATCGATTTTTCTATTTTTGCTGTTTTGCAGATTTTCCTTTTAGGAATTTGAGTTAAATCCCTGCAGGGACATGGCATAGCCTGTCTAAACTTACCATGTTTAGAAGAAGAACAACAATAAAAAAGAGAAAGACCTTAACCCAGTGGTATGATAATGCTAATAAAATAAAATAGATAACGCATGCCTTCTATGTCATACAAAAAAAAAAACCAGAAACTGGGAATTGTCTTTTGTTGGGAACAACAAAATGGAACAAGAAGGTCTAATTCACATGCTATACAGTCATGAAGAATAGGAATTTAACCTTGATTTTTCCTTTTGCAACAGGAGATTGACAACTGACACTGCTTCAGTGATTACAATAAACATTTACACATCAAAGTCATGTAACATTTTGCACACTTTTATGATTTTTATCAGTTCCTATATGGGCATTAATTGACACTAAACACTTGATTCCCTATATACAGACAAAGGCAGCATCTCATCATTCATTTAACCAACTGCCCATTTTATAATTATACCCAGTGGCATCAAAAGTTTTGCATTTTTTTAAAGTGTGATTACTTTTGTCTGGTTGTTGTGATGCCATTTTCTTGGTGATGAATTGAAAGTGCATGAAGTTGTCATCATGCAAGACCTTAATTATAACCAAAATCCTTTACAATACAGGTATGGTCATTTAATTAAAGAAAACTGACTGAGAAAAGCTTTGCATCTACTATTTATTGATGACAACATAGAGATAATACATGAGTAGAGTTGAGCGATACCAGCCGATACTTGAAAATATCGGATCGGAATGGATCGGCCGATCTTAAAAAAAAGTATCGGTATCGCCGATTCCGATACCGGGAACCAATGCAAGTCAATGGGGCCAAAATATCGGAATTAAAAAAAACCCTTTCTTTCCTTGTAGGTTAATTCTACATGAAGAAAAACAACTAAGAATAATGTAGAATGTATTGTGGGAGGTGGAGGAGACATTAAAGCCATAGAGGTTTAGCCCAATCAAATGGAATAGCAGGAATTAAACTTTTTTTTTTAAAGATGTTAGGAGTTACAAAGATATTGACTATGTTAGCCTCATTTATATTTTGCCAGACATGTATGTCTTCTTCTTCTACTTCCTTTTTTTACATTCTTCTTCTTCTTCTTCTTCTACTTCCTTTTTTTACATTCTTCTTCTTCTTCTTCTACTTCCTTTTTTTACATTCTTCTTCTTATTCCTTTTTTTACATTCTTCTTCTTCTTCTTCTACTTCCTTTTTTTACATTCTTCTTCTTCTTCTTCTTCTTCTTCTTCTTCTTCTTCTTCTTCTTCTTCTTCTTCCTTTTCTTACATTCTTCATATTCTTCTTATTCAACAATTATTATTCTACATATTCAGCTTCTTCATCTTCTTCCTATTCTTCTTCATCATATTCTTGTTTGTGTCAGGCATTCCTGTAGTTGTTATCTAGAAAAGTTAGAAGTTTACACCTTCCGTTCTGCCTGTCACAAAAGATTTACAACAGGATTTGTCCGCGTTCAGTTTGGCCTGCAGAAGCAGGCCTTTTCCAGGGGCACCACGAGGAGGAACGGACTCACCCCCATACACTGCTTAGTCTTCTTCTGCTTATAAATAAGATAATATCATTTGCTCAGAGTATTAGTCTTATGCTTAATGTTCTTCTGCTTTGTTTTTTTTATGCTTCTTTGTCTTCTCTCTCTTGTTGTTCTGCATCTTGGTGGTTGTCTTCCTGTTCTTTGTCCTCTTGAACCAGCTGACGGTACTGGCACCCGGAGGGGCAGCAGAAGGAACAAGAGCCAATGGCACTACCGAGGACCAGCTGACGGTGCTGGAACCCGGTTACTAAGCAGGAGGTACCTGTGCTACAAAGCACTACCAAGGACCAGCAGACGTTGCCGGAACTCGGATACCGAGATGGAGGCACCTAGGCCAAAGGCTCTGACGAGAACCAGCTGACGGTGCTGGAACCCGGAGGGGTAGCATAAGCTGCAAGAGCAAATGGAAATAGCGAGGACCAGCTGACAGTGCTGGCACCCGGAGGGGCAGCAGAAGGAATAAGAGCCAATGGCACAACCGAGGACCAGCTGACGGTGCTGGAACCCGGTTACTAAGCAGGAGGTACCTGTGCTACAAAGCACTACCAAGGACCAGCAGACGTTGCTGGAACTCGGATACCGAGATGGAGGCACCTAGGCCAAAGGCTCTGATGAGAACCAGCTGACGGTGCTGGAACCCGGAGGGGTATCAGAAGTTACCCCTGAAAAGCAAAGTTGGCATGCCGCAAGCTGGCCGCAGTTACCGAATCACACAGTCCTACAGGGGGTGCTTGTCCTACTGGCACTATGGAACAAACCTTTCTTACCAGAACCCGCAGTCCACATAGGAAGCACCTAAACTGCTGGCACCCTAGCCTCGGCTAACCCAACCGCAACACGACATGGCAATTTGGGGTGGCAAACTGACATTGACACTTCCCGGAAACAGCAGGCAGGGCTGGAACCAAGCTGGGCAGGAGGGAGTACCCGTGCCAAAGTCAGTTATGAGCAGCAACTGGCGATGTTGGAGCCCAGGACAAGCACTTAGCAGGCTGAGGCCTGATGTGCTGTCAATTGGGAGGCAGCAGGACTGATTGCCATCAAAACAGCAGGGGAACAGCTGACGTTACTGAACCCCACAAACACAGGAGCTAGTGTTTTACTCTGTGAAGACGGCACTTCCGAGCAACAACTGGCTGTGTTGAAGCCCAGGGACAAGCACGGAGCAGGCTTAGGCTGCATTGAAGAAATTTTAAGATCGGTTGTAGACTACTAATTTGAACCAAGCTCCACTTAGGCCTGTGGATTCACTGATTTTCGTATTTCCCCTGTCCTCCAACCCCGCCAGTTACAGCTCCGAAGTGGCGTCTGCACAATCCACACTTGTTCCTGTGTTACAGGTGTTCAGTCCGGTCAGTTAATCCCCTGATGTGTGTCCGGCAATGTCGCCTGCTCTGTCCACATTCCGATAATGGGAATGTGGACAGAGCAGGCGACATTGCCGGACACACATCAGGGGATTAACTGATCGGACTGAACACCTGTAACACAGGAACAAGTGTGGATTGTGCAGACGCCACTTCGGAGCTGTAACTGGCAGGGTTGGAGGACAGGGGAAATACGAGAGACAGTGGAGCCACAGGCCTAATTGGAGCACGGTTAAAAATCAGTAGTGGTACGACTGTGTAGGCAGCAGGAGACTTTGCCATCCACACAGCAGGGGATCAGCTGACATTACTGAACCCCACTGAGACACGGGAGCAAGTATCTCTTTCCGTGTGGACGGCACTTCCGAACTACAACTGGCTGTGTTGAAGCCCAGGAAATAGGAGGGTGTAGGCAGAGGCCTACTGAATTTTGAATGAGGTGACAGCAGGAGAGACTGCCATCCACACAGCAGGGGATCAGCTGACGTTACTGAACCCCACTGAGACACGGGAGCAAGTGTCTCTTTCCGTGTGGACGGCACTTCCGAACTACAACTGGCTGTGTTGAAGCCCAGGAAATAGGAGGGTGTAGGCAGAGGCCTACTGTATTTTGAATGAGTTTACAGCAGGAGAGACTGCCATCCACACAGCAGGGGATCAGCTGACGTTACTGAACCCCACTGAGACACGGGAGCAAGTATCTCTTTCCGTGTGGACGGCACTTCCGAACTACAACTGGCTGTGTTGAAGCCCAGGAAATAGGAGGGTGTAGGCAGAGGCCTACTGAATTTTGAATGAGGTGACAGCAGGAGAGACTGCCATCCACACAGCAGGGGATCAGCTGACGTTACTGAACCCCACTGAGACACGGGAGCAAGTATCTCTTTCCGTGTGGACGGCACTTCCGAACTACAACTGGCTGTGTTGAAGCCCAGGAAATAGGAGGGTGTAGGCAGAGGCCTACTGTATTTTGAATGAGTTTACAGCAGGAGAGACTGCCATCCACACAGCAGGGGATCAGCTGACGTTACTGAACCCCACTGAGACACGGGAGCAAGTGTCTCTTTCCGTGTGGACGGCACTTCCGAACTACAACTGGCTGTGTTGAAGCCCAGGAAATAGGAGGGTGTAGGCAGAGGCCTACTGAATTTTGAATGAGGTGACAGCAGGAGAGACTGCCATCCACACAGCAGGGGATCAGCTGACGTTACTGAACCCCACTGAGACACGGGAGCAAGTATCTCTTTCCGTGTGGACGGCACTTCCGAACTACAACTGGCTGTGTTGAAGCCCAGGAAATAGGAGGGTGTAGGCAGAGGCCTACTGTATTTTGAATGAGTTTACAGCAGGAGAGACTGCCATCCACACAGCAGGGGATCAGCTGACGTTACTGAACCCCACTGAGACACGGGAGCAAGTGTCTCTTTCCGTGTGGACGGCACTTCCGAACTACAACTGGCTGTGTTGAAGCCCAGGAAATAGGAGGGTGTAGGCAGAGGCCTACTGTATTTTGAATGAGTTTACAGCAGGAGAGACTGCCATCCACACAGCAGGGGATCAGCTGACGTTACTGAACCCCACTGAGACACGGGAGCAAGTGTCTCTTTCCGTGTGGACGGCACTTCCGAACTACAACTGGCTGTGTTGAAGCCCAGGAAATAGGAGGGTGTAGGCAGAGGCCTACTGTATTTTGAATGAGTTTACAGCAGGAGAGACTGCCATCCACACAGCAGGGGATCAGCTGACGTTACTGAACCCCACTGAGACACGGGAGCAAGTGTCTCTTTCCGTGTGGACGGCACTTCCGAACTACAACTGGCTGTGTTGAAGCCCAGGAAATAGGAGGGTGTAGGCAGAGGCCTACTGTATTTTGAATGAGTTTACAGCAGGAGAGACTGCCATCCACACAGCAGGGGATCAGCTGACGTTACTGAACCCCACTGAGACACGGGAGCAAGTGTCTCTTTCCGTGTGGACGGCACTTCCGAACTACAACTGGCTGTGTTGAAGCCCAGGAAATAGGAGGGTGTAGGCAGAGGCCTACTGTATTTTGAATGAGTTTACAGCAGGAGAGACTGCCATCCACACAGCAGGGGATCAGCTGACGTTACTGAACCCCACTGAGACACGGGAGCAAGTGTCTCTTTCCGTGTGGACGGCACTTCCGAACTACAACTGGCTGTGTTGAAGCCCAGGAAATAGGAGGGTGTAGGCAGAGGCCTACTGTATTTTGAATGAGTTTACAGCAGGAGAGACTGCCATCCACACAGCAGGGGATCAGCTGACGTTACTGAACCCCACTGAGACACGGGAGCAAGTATCTCTTTCCGTGTGGACGGCACTTCCGAACTACAACTGGCTGTGTTGAAGCCCAGGAAATAGGAGGGTGTAGGCAGAGGCCTACTGAATTTTGAATGAGGTGACAGCAGGAGAGACTGCCATCCACACAGCAGGGGATCAGCTGACGTTACTGAACCCCACTGAGACACGGGAGCAAGTGTCTCTTTCCGTGTGGACGGCACTTCCGAACTACAACTGGCTGTGTTGAAGCCCAGGAAATAGGAGGGTGTAGGCAGAGGCCTACTGTATTTTGAATGAGTTTACAGCAGGAGAGACTGCCATCCACACAGCAGGGGATCAGCTGACGTTACTGAACCCCACTGAGACACGGGAGCAAGTGTCTCTTTCCGTGTGGACGGCACTTCCGAACTACAACTGGCTGTGTTGAAGCCCAGGAAATAGGAGGGTGTAGGCAGAGGCCTACTGTATTTTGAATGAGTTTACAGCAGGAGAGACTGCCATCCACACAGCAGGGGATCAGCTGACGTTACTGAACCCCACTGAGACACGGGAGCAAGTATCTCTTTCCGTGTGGACGGCACTTCCGAACTACAACTGGCTGTGTTGAAGCCCAGGAAATAGGAGGGTGTAGGCAGAGGCCTACTGTCTTTGTAATGCGGAGACAGCAGGAGAGACTGCCATCTCCACAGCAGGGGAACAGCTGGCAGTGCTGAACCCCACTAACACTTGAACGAATGTGTTTGGCTCTGTGGAGACGACACTTCTGAACACCAACTGACGCTGTTGGAGCCCAGGATTAGGCGAGGAGCAGGCTGGGGCCTACTGGATTTTGGCAGGTGAAGGCAGCAGGAGACTTGCCATCTCCACAGCAGGGGAACAGCTGGCAGTGCTGAACCCCACTAACACTTGAACGAATGTGTTTGGCTCTGTGGAGACGACACTTCTGAACACCAACTGACGCTGTTGGAGCCCAGGATTAGGCGAGGAGCAGGCTGGGGCCTACTGGATTTTGGCAGGTGAAGGCAGCAGGAGACTTGCCATCTCCACAGCAGGGGAACAGCTGGCAGTGCTGAACCCCACTAACACTTGAACGAATGTGTTTGGTTCTGTGGAGACGACACTTCTGAACACCAACTGACGCTGTTGGAGCCCAGGATTAGGCGAGGAGCAGGCTGGGGCCTACTGGATTTTGGCAGGTGAAGGCAGCAGGAGACTTGCCATCTCCACAGCAGGGGAACAGCTGGCAGTGCTGAACCCCACTAACACTTGAACGAATGTGTTTGGCTCTGTGGAGACGACACTTCTGAACACCAACTGACGCTGTTGGAGCCCAGGATTAGGCGAGGAGCAGGCTGGGGCCTACTGGATTTTGGCAGGTGAAGGCAGCAGGAGACTTGCCATCTCCACAGCAGGGGAACAGCTGGCAGTGCTGAACCCCACTAACACTTGAACGAATGTGTTTGGCTCTGTGGAGACGACACTTCTGAACACCAACTGACGCTGTTGGAGCCCAGGATTAGGCGAGGAGCAGGCTGGGGCCTGTTGTTTTTGGCAGGTGAAGGCAGCAGGAGACTTGCCATCTCCACAGCAGGGGAACAGCTGGCAGTGCTGAAACCCACTAACACTCGAACGAATGTGTTTGGCTCTGTGGAGACGACACTTCTGAACACCAACTGACGCTGTTGGAGCCCAGGATTAGGCGAGGAGCAGGCTGGGGCCTACTGGATTTTGGCAGGTGAAGGCAGCAGGAGACTTGCCATCTCCACAGCAGGGGAACAGCTGGCAGTGCTGAACCCCACTAACACTTGAACGAATGTGTTTGGTTCTGTGGAGACGACACTTCTGAACACCAACTGACGCTGTTGGAGCCCAGGATTAGGCGAGGAGCAGGCTGGGGCCTACTGGATTTTGGCAGGTGAATGCAGCAGGAGACTTGCCATCTCCACAGCAGGGGAACAGCTGGCAGTGCTGAACCCCACTAACACTTGAACGAATGTGTTTGGCTCTGTGGAGACGACACTTCTGAACACCAACTGACGCTGTTGGAGCCCAGGATTAGGCGAGGAGCAGGCTGGGGCCTACTGGATTTTGGCAGGTGAAGGCAGCAGGAGACTTGCCATCTCCACAGCAGGGGAACAGCTGGCAGTGCTGAACCCCACTAACACTTGAACGAATGTGTTTGGTTCTGTGGAGACGACACTTCTGAACACCAACTGACGCTGTTGGAGCCCAGGATTTGGCGAGGAGCAGGCTGGGGCCTACTGGATTTTGGCAGGTGAAGGCAGCAGGAGACTTGCCATCTCCACAGCAGGGGAACAGCTGGCAGTGCTGAACCCCACTAACACTTGAACGAATGTGTTTGGCTCTGTGGAGACGACACTTCTGAACACCAACTGACGCTGTTGGAGCCCAGGATTAGGCGAGGAGCAGGCTGGGGCCTGTTGTTTTTGGCAGGTGAAGGCAGCAGGAGACTTGCCATCTCCACAGCAGGGGAACAGCTGGCAGTGCTGAAACCCACTAACACTCGAACGAATGTGTTTGGCTCTGTGGAGACGACACTTCTGAACACCAACTGACGCTGTTGGAGCCCAGGATTAGGCGAGGAGCAGGCTGGGGCCTACTGGATTTTGGCAGGTGAAGGCAGCAGGAGACTTGCCATCTCCACAGCAGGGGAACAGCTGGCAGTGCTGAACCCCACTAACACTTGAACGAATGTGTTTGGTTCTGTGGAGACGACACTTCTGAACACCAACTGACGCTGTTGGAGCCCAGGATTAGGCGAGGAGCAGGCTGGGGCCTACTGGATTTTGGCAGGTGAAGGCAGCAGGAGACTTGCCATCTCCACAGCAGGGGAACAGCTGGCAGTGCTGAACCCCACTAACACTTGAACGAATGTGTTTGGTTCTGTGGAGACGACACTTCTGAACACCAACTGACGCTGTTGGAGCCCAGGATTAGGCGAGGAGCAGGCTGGGGCCTACTGGATTTTGGCAGGTGAAGGCAGCAGGAGACTTGCCATCTCCACAGCAGGGGAACAGCTGGCAGTGCTGAACCCCACTAACACTTGAACGAATGTGTTTGGCTCTGTGGAGACGACACTTCTGAACACCAACTGACGCTGTTGGAGCCCAGGATTAGGCGAGGAGCAGGCTGGGGCCTACTGGATTTTGGCAGGTGAAGGCAGCAGGAGACTTGCCATCTCCACAGCAGGGGAACAGCTGGCAGTGCTGAACCGCACTAACACTTGAACGAATGTGTTTGGCTCTGTGGAGACGACACTTCTGAACACCAACTGACGCTGTTGGAGCCCAGGATTAGGCGAGGAGCAGGCTGGGGCCTACTGGATTTTGGCAGGTGAAGGCAGCAGGAGACTTGCCATCTCCACAGCAGGGGAACAGCTGGCAGTGCTGAACCCCACTAACACTTGAACGAATGTGTTTGGTTCTGTGGAGACGACACTTCTGAACACCAACTGACGCTGTTGGAGCCCAGGATTAGGCGAGGAGCAGGCTGGGGCCTACTGGATTTGGGCAGGTGAAGGCAGCAGGAGACTTGCCATCTCCACAGCAGGGGAACAGCTGGCAGTGCTGAACCCCACTAACACTTGAACGAATGTGTTTGGCTCTGTGGAGACGACACTTCTGAACACCAACTGACGCTGTTGGTGCCCAGGATTACGCATGCCGCATGCAGAGGCCAATGGGCAGCGGTTTTGATGGAGGTTGTGGACTACTACTGATTCTAACCATGCTCCACTTAGGCCTCTGGCTCCACTGTCTCTACTATTTACCCTGGCCTCCAACCCCGCCAGCTACATCTCTGAAGTGGCGTCAGCACAATCTACACTTGTTCCTGTGTTACTGGTGCTCAGTCCCATCAGTTGATCCCCTGATGTTTGTCCGGCAAGTTCGCCAGCTCTGTCCTCATTCCCACTACTGGTTATGGGAATGTGGACAGAGCAGGAGACCTTGCCGGACACACATCAGGGGATAAACTGATGGGACTGAGCCACAGGAACACAGGAACAAGTGTAGATTGTGCTGACGCCACTTCAGAGATGTAGATGGCGGGGTTGGAGGTCAGGGGAAATAGTAGAGACAGTGGAGCCAGAGACCTAAGTTGGGCACGGTTAAAAATCAGTAGTGGTTTGAATGTTGATGGAGCTGGTGACTCTGCCGTCCACACAGCAGGGGATCAGCTGGCATTACTGAACCCCAGTAACACAGGAGCTAGTGTGTTTCTCTGTGCAGACGACACATCTGAGCGACAACTGGCTGTGTTGAAGCACAGGGATTATAGTTCAGGTGGTAGAAAAATGAACACACCAGCAGACCTGGATACAGTTGCCAACCACTAATTTAGTCTGTAAGAGGAATGGCAAAGTCTTTGGAGATCCAGGCCTTGTTCATTTTCAGAAAAGTCAGCCGGTCAACATTATCGGAAGATAGTCGCGTGCGACGGTCTGTTAGTACACCACCTGCGGCACTAAAGACACGTTCCGATAATACACTGGCAGCAGGGCAAGCCAGCACCTCCAATGCATACTGGCTAAGCTCTGGCCATGTATCCAGCTTAGAGACCCAAAACTTGAAGGGGGAAGAGCCATCTGGGAGTACAGCGACAGGGCAAGACATGTAGTCTGACACCATCTGACGGAAGCGTTGCCTCCTGCTGACTCGAGGCGTCGCTGATGGTGTAGACAATTGTGGTGGACACACAAAACTTTGCCACATTTGGGCCATAGTGGTCTTGCCTTGTGCTGCGGCACTGCCTCTGCTCCCTCTTTGTGCAGAGTTTCCTCCACTGCCTCGACGCACAGAGCTGCTTTGTAAAGCACTTGCAACAATGCTGTCGGGTGGAATGGAAAACATTATGGACTGCACCAGTGACTCTTCGTACTCCCGCATTTTACGCTCCCGGTTCAACGTTGGTATGAGCCTTTGTACGCTGTCCCGGTAGCGAGGATCTAGGAGGGTGTACACCCAATAATCAGCCGAGACGAGAATGTGGGCGATGCGGCGGTCGTTTCTCAGGCACTGCAGCATGAAATCAACCATGTGCTGCAGACTCCCAACTGCCAAAGAACCGCTGTCCCCTGTTTGAGGCGTGACCTCGACCTGCTCTGCATCACCCCACCCTCGCTGTACATACTGAGTAGAGGTTTGTGTACCTCCCTCCTCTGGAGAGATGTCTTCCTCCTCCATCGACTCCTCCTCATCCTCCTCACAAAGTGTCCCCTGCCTAGGCCTTTGTGAGGAAACACGTAGCGCAGACTGTCCAGAAGCAGATGGCATTTGGGACTCCTCATCCTCCACCTCTTCTGAAACCTCATCCCTTAGTGCTTGCAGTGTTTGTTGAAGCAGGCAGATAAGGGGGACAGTCATGCTGACTAGTGCATCATCTGCACTCGCCATCCGCGTGGATTCATCGAAGGCACGCAAAACGAGGCAGATGTCCTTCATAGAGGCCCACTCAATGGTGCTGAAGTGTGAACGGCGCACAGTGCGACTTGTTTGCGCCTGATGCAGCTGGTACTCCATGACTGCTGCCTGCTGCTCACACAACCGCTCCAACATATGTAACGTTGAATTCCACCGGGTGGGTAGGTCACATATGATGCGATGTTCTGGAAGGCCAAATCGTCGCTGCAGAGCAGCGAGGCGCGATCTTGCCGTGCTGGAACGTCGCAAGTGAGCGCACTCTATGCGGACCTTGTGCAACAGTGCATCAAGATCCGGATAGTCCCTCAGAAAGCTCTGCACGACCAAGTTAAGAACATGTGCCAGACATGGGATGTGTGTGAGGTTGCCTAGGCCAAGAGCTGCCACCAGATTTCGGCCATTGTCACACACTACCAAGCCCGGCTGGAGATTCGCTGGCCCAAACCACACATCGCTCTCCAGCTTGACAGCATTCCAGAGCTCCTGCGCTGTGTGGCTTCGATTCCCCAAAGAAATTAATTTGAGTACAGCCTGTTGACGTTTGGCCACGGCTGTGCTCATATCGGTCGTAACAGGCTCCTGCTCTGCTGTTTCTGAGGAACTTGAGTAGGAGGAGGAGTCTATGTGTACAGACTGGAGTCCTGCAATCCGTGGCGTTGGAAGAACACGTACAGCGCCACTCTCCAGATCCGTACCCGGCTCCACAACATTGACCCAGTGGGCAGTGAGGGAAAGGTATCGTCCCTGTCCATGGTTACTGGTCCACGCATCGGTGGTCAGGTGGACCTTGCTACTAACGGCGTTTAGTAGCGCATGTTTTATTTTGCCCTCAACATGTTTCTGCAGGGCAGGGACGGCTCGCCTGCTGAAATAAAAGCGGCTGGGCACGTTGTATTGGGGGACTGCCAATGCCATTAAGTCCCGGAAGGTGTCAGTGTCCACCAGCCTGAATGACAGCATTTCAACTGCCAGAAGTTTGGCAATGCCAGCATTCAGAGACTGTGCTCGGGGATGGTTTGCCGAGTAAGGGCGCCTTTTATCCCATGCCTGTGCTACCGATGGCTGTGATGGATGGGAACGTGCTGTTATGGGTGGAATCTGACAGGGTCTCCGGACAACAGTGGCAGAGGTTCTTCCTTGGCGATCCTGTGAGGAAGCCAAACCAGCAGTGTGTGAGCTGGAGGAAGAGGGCCCAACACGAACTGAAGAGGTGGTAGGTGGTGCTGTACGTTGGCCTACGTCTTGAGGGTGTCTATGCAACTCCAACTCGTGCTTGGTGCGCACATGTTTCCACATATTTGTGGTATTGAGGTTGCTGACATTTCTCCCTCTTTTGACTCTCTGATGACACAGCTTGCATTTGACAAAGCAAATGTCATCTGCAACTGTGTCAGAAAAGGACCACGCACTGCAACTCTTGTGAGCGCCCGGTTTGCCTTTGGAAGGAGGAATGCTCCTAACGGGTGCCGAAGTGGAGGGTACAGGCAACCAAGTCTTCCCCCTCCCTCTGCCTCCTGTTTTGGCCGGTAGGGGAATCTCTTCCTCCGAGCTGCTCCCACCACCTTCCTGTTGCTCACGCCATGATGGGTCAAGGACCTCATCATCTTCCCTCCCCTCTTCAAACAGCTGCTTCTCCGGGGTTGTCTCGCCAGCACCGTACGCACCAGAAAGTGGCAACTGAGTCTCGTCATCATCTGATGCGTACTGAGGTGTGCTGACCATAGGCACTGGCCCACTCGCCTCTTCAGATTCAGAGGGACAAAGAAGTTGCGCATCACTGCATACTCCCTCTTCTTCACATTCAGGAATGCTGCTTGGCTGGCCCCCTCTTTCCAAGCCAACAGATTCCGAGAACAGAAGTAGAGATTGTGATGGCTCCTGTCCATGTCTCTCTGACTGCCTGGGCACTTTGGCAGGTGGTGAAGAGACAGATGGTTGCTCTTCGGTGCTCTGACCCTGAGAGGATGCGGAAGTAATTGAAGTCGATGCGTTAGCTGCCATCCATCCGACAACGGCTTCAATTTGTTCCTCCCGCAGCAGTGGGGTACGTTGAGGTCCTACAAAGCTGCGCATAAAGGACTGTTGCCTGCTAAAACTGGGGGATGCTGATCCACTGGTGCCCGCAGCAGGCCCAGAATCCCCACGTCCTCTACCTGTAGAATCCCCACGTCCTCTCCCTGCAGAATCCCCACGTCCTCTCCCTGCTGAAACTCCACGCCCACGCCCACGCCCCCGCGCCTTACTCCCTGCCTTCTTCATCTTGCAAGACTGCTTAAGATAGGCAAAAAAGGACAAAGGGGGGCCTTAGTGTGCTTATTCCTGAACAGCTGGTTACAGGTACAAGAAACACTAATTTTATGAAGTGTGTGTGTGTGGACTAGACTTTAATAGGAGCTGATGTGGCCTACACAAGTTCAAAATGTAGTGTTTGGTGAACTTTTTATGTGGTTTCTTTGTTTGAAACAAACTCAAAGTATGAGAACAAAGAATTGAAACTGATAGTATCACCAACTTTTTGGAGCTATTACAATGCAGGCAGGTAACCTACAATGCAAAAGATGAGGCTCCAAAAAAATTGGGTAATACTAATCTGGCTGCGCCGGCAGGGCACAAGCCAGAAAAAAAGGCTCCTCTATCTACTCCTATATAGTGTTTGCAACCAACCAATGTTGATGGATACGGATGGATGCACACTAATAGGAGAAGAAAAAATGAGCTGCACTCAGAGACAAATATGTGTGAGGCAGTGACGCACGTTGAGCGTCCTACAACCAGACGTAGCTGCAGGACACTCTACTCAGCGTGAGCTGCACTCACACACAGTCAGAGACCTCTCAGACAGCCGTCAACAGTGCAGCTAAGTGGGCACTGGCACTGACAGGCTGCAGAAAGGCTCCGCTGTGTACTCCTATATAGTGTTTGCAACCACCGTAGATGGAGACGGATGGATGCACACTAATAGAAGAAAAAATGAGCTGCACTCAAATAAAAATATGTGTGAGGCAGTGACGCACGCTGAGCGTCCTACAGCCAGACGTAGCTGCAGGACACACTACTCAGCGTGAGCTGCACTCACACACAGTCAGAGACCTCTCAGACAGCCGTGAACAGTGCAGCAAAGTGGACACTAGCACTGAAAGGCTGCAGAAAGGCTCCGCTGTCTACTACTAGTGTTTGCAACCAACGTATATGGATACGGATGGAAGCACACTAGATTGAAATTATTTAAAAAATGCAGCTCAAAAAATAAAAGATGTATGAGGCAGCAGTGATCACACTGGGTGGCCTACAGCCTGACGTGGCTGCAGGACCCACTCCACAGCGTGAGCTGCACTCACACAGCCCTTGCAGACAGCTGTGAAAACAGCGCTGCTAGGGAAAAGCAAGCTACAGTGGTGGTTTATGTAGCCTGGATAAAGCACAATATTGTTTTTAGAATCGCTATTTCTAACTGTCCCTCACAGTCTTCTACAGCAGCCTGTCCCTAACTGAATTCACAGCAGAGTGACCAGAAATGGCGGCTGCGGTGGCTTTTATAGTGCATCATGACATCATTTCGGCAGCCAATCACAGCCATGCCAATAGTTAACATGCCTACATGCCTAACAGGATGTGCCCACACTTCGGAGGATTCCCATTGGCTTAATCAAAGCAAGCAGGCTCATAGCATGATGGGAACTTCCTATTCCGATTCCGATCCCGGAATCCGATATGAAAAAAGTATCGGAATTAAGTATCGGAATTCCGATACCGCTAATATCGGCCGATACCCGATACTTGCGGTATCGGAATGCTCAACACTATACATGAGATAATACAATAGAGTTAAGCATAGACATAATTCATTGCTTATAATGCCATAACTTAGTATTTTAATGCATAACCTCTTGCTTTAATTACTGCACCACGCCAACAGAACATTGAAGCCACTCTGGTATTCAAGACATCTTGAGGGATCTTGCTCCATTCAATTTGCAAATCTGTAAACAATTCATTTTTGATGCTATGGGGACAGGCCCCAACTCGTCGCCCTAACTCATCCAAAAGGGTTTAAATCAGGTGATTGGCTTGACCATTGCAACAGCCCAACATTTTTCTTTGCTAATCAGTTTTCTACTAAATTGGATGTGTGCTCTGGATCATTGTCATGCAGGTATTTCCAGCCCCTGCTTACTTTGTTTTTTCTATCTGGTACCATTACATTCTCCAATATATCCTTGTACATGGTGACATTCATATTTTCATCAATTTAATGCAGAGGGCCAATGGCAGATGCAGAAAAGCAGCCCAAAACAATGACATTGCCACCACTATGTTTCACTGCAGGTGTTTGGCACTTTACATCGTTACGTTTTCCAATTGGGCACTATATATAGTGCTTGCCATCACTTCCAAAGAGATTGAACTTGGATTCACTATCCGACCACAACACCTTAGACCAATCTCTCTCTTTCCATTGGCTTCTTTGGCTAACTCAAGTCAGACCGTCTGTTTCTTTGCAGAGATGAAAGGCTTCTTGACTGGAACTTGTGCATTCTATCCTACTTCCCTGAGCTGTCGCCCCAATTTGGTGACTCACTTTGAAACCCCATATTCTTTGCTCATTTTCTGCGAAATCTGTACAGCACTTTTATGGACATCAGATACTGAATTTTTCTTAATAATGTGATCAACTTTGGAGGAAGTTTTTGGTGGCCGTTCACTTCTAAGTGTGTCAGTGATTCCATAACCTTCTTTTTCTTTCCTTATTATGCGTGACACTTTACTCTGAGAACAGTTGAATTCCATTTCTACCTCTTTTAGGCTTTTCCCTGACTTCAGTCTCAAAATAATAAGCTTCCTGACATCTGGTGATAAATTTGTCTTCGTCTGTGCCATGTTTTAACCGAAAAATGCACAAACAGAAGAAAATAAAAATTTCAGGCAAAATTCAACTAGTCATGAAAAAATATGCAACACATTTGGAGCAGTAAATGTTGAATACTAACATATAAAGGGATAAAACAATGTCAAGCACAATTTTCATCCTTATAGCTGACAAATATTTGCTTTAAGCTTACTAAGATCACCAGGAAAATGGCAACACAACAACCAGACAGAAGTAATCACGCTTTAACCCCTTTCTGACATCAGACATACTATCCCGTCCACAGTACCTGGGCCCGTATGACCGGGGACAGGATAGTACGTTTAACTGATCAGCGAGGTGAAGGCGCCACTGATCACGGCCGGGTGTCAGCTGATTATCACCACTGACATCCGGCACTATGTGTCAGGGGCAGTCACGGACTGCTCCGGCACGTTAACCCTTGGCACACTGCGATCAAACATGATCGTAGTGTACTGGGGGATTAGGGAAGCATCGGTAGGGAGGGGGCTCCCTCCGTGCTTCCCTGAGACCCCCCAAGTAGCGCGATGTGCTCCGCTGCGCTAAGGGTCTCCTTCCCTGCAGGATCCAATATGGCCACAGGTGCCTTTGGGGGCCTGTAGGGAGGCGGCTTCCATGGAGGAAGCCTGTGCAGCGCCTGTCAGATCGCTGATCTGACAGAATGCTGGGCAACTGTCAGATCAGCGATCTGACACATTACAGTAATGTCCCCCCTTGGACAATACAATAAAGTGAAAAAAAATAAGTGTAAAAATATTTTATAAAATATCACTAAATAAATTTAAAATATATATATATATATTCCCCAATAAATTCATTTTTTGGAAATAAAAAGAAAACAATAAAAGTACACATATTTAGTATCGCCGCATCCGTAACGACTTGCCCTATAAAATTGTCCCACTAGTTAACCCCTTTAGTGAACCCCTTAAATAACCATGGTACCGCTGAAAACGTCAGCTTGTCACACAAAAAACATGCCACTATACAGCATCATCAGCAAAAGAATAAAAAAAAGTTATAGCTCATAGAATAAAGCGATGGAAAAATAATTATTTTTATACAAAACTGTTTTCATTGCATAAAAGCGCCAAAACATAAAAAATGACATAAATGAGGTATCGCTGTAATTGTACTGACCCAAACAATAAAACCGCTTTATCAATTTTACCACATGAGGAACGGAGTAAATGCACCCCCCAAAAGAAATTCATGAAATGCTGGTTTCTTTTCATTCTGCATCACAAAAATCGAAATAAAAAGTGATCAAAAAATGTCACGTACCCGAAAATGGTGCCAATAAAAACGTCAACTCGTCCCTCAAAAAATAAGACCTCACATGACTCAGTGGGTCAAAATATGGAAAAATTATAGCTCTCAAAATGTGGTAATGCAAAAACTATTTTTACAATAAAAGCGTCTTTTAGCGTATGACAGCTGCCAAACATAAAAACCCGCTATAAATAGTAAATTAAACTCCACTTTATCACCCCCTTAGTTTGGGAAAAATAATAAAATAAAAAAAATGTATTTATTTCCATTTTCCCATTAGGGTTAGGGTTAGCGCTAAGGCTAGGGTTAGGGTTAGGGTTAGGGCTAGGGTTAGGGTTAGGGCTAGGGCTAGGGTTAGGGCTGAGATTAAAGGTTAGGGGTGTGTTGGGGATAGGGTTGGAGTTAGAATTTCCACTGTTTTGGCACATCAGGTGCTCTCCAAACGGATCATGGCGTCTGATCTCAATTCCAGACAATTCTGCATTGAAAAAGTCAAGCTCTGCCATGCACCCAAACAGTGTTTTACCCCTACATATGGGGTATCAGCCTACTCAGGAAAAATTGCACAACAAATTTTGGGGTCCAATTTTTCATGTTACCCTTGGGAAAATAAAAAATTGGGGGCAAAAATGTCATTTTTGTGTAAAAAAAATGTTTTTTTTTTAATTTTATGGTTCTACGTTATAAACTTCTGTGAAGCTCTTGGGGGTCTAGTTTCCAAAATGGTGTCATTTGTGAGGGGTTTCCACTGTTTAGGCACATCAGGGGCTTTCCAAACGCAGCATGGTGTCCAATCTCAATTCCAGCCAAAAAAGTAAAATGGGGCTGCTTCCCTTCCGAGCTTTGTCATGCACCCAAATAGTGGTTTACCCACACATGTGGGGTATCCGCGTACTCAGGACAAATTGCACAATAACTTTTGGGGTCCTGTTACCCTTGGGAAAATAAAAATTGGGGGTGAAAAGCTGATTTTTGTGGAAAAAATACAATTTTTTAATTGTATGGCTGTACGTTATAAACTTCTGTGAAGCCCTTGGGGGTTCAAAGTTCTCACAACATATCTAGATAAGGTCCTTGGAAGTTTTTTATGGGAAGCTTTTTGCTCAATTAATTATTTATAAGACATTCCTTTTGTATTTATGCTTGCCTTAACACTACACTCATATATTGATGTATAATTGGATTCAGATATACATGCCTTTTTGAAATCCCTATGTACCTCTTTAAAGGCCCGCTTTTTTGCATTTGTTGCCCTCATTTGTACGATATCATGTAACATTTGTTCAATGTTTTTTAGTATTTTGTTGAAATAAAAATTTGATTTATTTTAGGCATTTAGCTTCCTATTTTTTTTGTGATGTAAGCTCCTTGGGGGGGTCTAGTTTCCAAAATGCGGTCACTTGTGGGGGGTTTCCACTGTTTAGGCACATCAGGGGCTCTCCAAATGTGACATGGCGTCCCATCTGAATTCCAGCCAATTTTGCATTGAAAAAGTCAAACAGCGTTCCTTCCCTTCTGAGCTCTGCTATTTGCTGAAGCAGTGGTTCCCCCCCATATATCAGGTATCAGCGTACTCAGGACAAATTGCACAATAACGTTTACAGTCCATTTTCTCCTGTTACGCTTGGTAAAATAAAAAAATTGGATGTGAAATAATTTTTTTGTGAAAAAAAGTTAAATGTTCATTTTTTTTTAAACATTCAAAAAATTCCTGTGAAGCACCTGAAGGGTTAATAAACTTCTTGATTATCTTTTTGAGCATCTTGAGGGGTGCAGTTTTTAGAATGGTGTCACTTTTGGGTATTTTCTATCATATAGACCCCTCAAAGTGACTTGAAATGTGATGTGGTCCCTAAAAATAAAATGGTGTTGTAAAAATGAGAAATAGCTGGTCAACTTTTAACCCTTATAACATCCTAAAAAAAAAATTTTTGCTCCCAAATTGTGCTGATGTAAAGTAAACATGTGGGAAATGTTATTTATTAAGTTTTTTGGGTGCCACAGCTCTGTGATTTAAGGGCATAAAAATTCAAAGTTGGAAAATTGCGAAATTTTCAAAATTTTCACCAAATTTCCATTTTTTTTCCACAAATAAACGCAAGTTATATAAATTACATTTTACCACTAACATAAAGCACAATATATCACAAGAAAACAATGTCAGAATCACCAGGATCCATGGAAGTGTTCCAGAGTTATTACCTCATAAAGGGACAGTGGTCAGAATTGTAAAAATTGGCCCAGTCATGAACGTGCCAACCACCCTTGGGGGTAAAGGGGTTAAAAAAGAAAGCAAAACTTTTGGTCGCTGCGTCAAGGGCTTTTCAGTAACTCTGTGGGCCCACTGGTTAACTACATCCAAATATTAGATTGCCCTCATTAACACTACAGGGGAAAGCCCTTGACACGAGTTAACAGTGATTGGCTTCAGTGGTTAGTAATTATGGTTAGTGGTCAGAGGGGATATAGACCCCAGGAGAGATCTTGGGTTCCGGCTCATTTCATGTAATATGATCACCTGGCCAGGGCCTTTCATCGTAAGTTTCCTGGAAAACCTGGGTGTCTGCTGGCCCTCATAGAAGAGGGGCTACTTTCACAATTATGCCTATCGGTGTGTCTGGACTCAGTGAATGATTGTTCTGCAGTCCAATCTAGGGCAGGGACATACTAAGCTGACGGTAGGCTGATTGACAGCCCAGCCATCCAATCGCGAGTTGAGGCATGCTGAAGTGTCAGTGACTTTAGTGACAGTTTATCCATCCAGTCAGGATGAGGGCAGGCCAGGGCTTTCTCCATGTGTCTCCTTTTTGAATTAATTACTGGGTATTTAGCTGGTTCTCTGCATTAAATGTCTACCGATTGTAGCCTTGCTCTAGTGATATGTGTTTGTTCTGTGCTCCTAGTCTTGTATTCTGATCTGCTGCTTGACATTGAATTTTCCTTGACCATCCATTTTGCCTAGCACTTAATAAAATCATATTTAATGGTCATCCCTAATGGCATCCTAGTTTGTAGCAGGTAGATCCACCAAGACAACTGGTTCAGGAGTTTTCTGTGGTGGTCCCCTCTCCTTGGTGGCTTGTTCACATGTTCTATACCCGTGACTTGACATGCTGTAGTATCCCCCACTATCCCACTATGAAATATAGAAAAATGTTTTGGCGCAGCTGAACATTTAAAAGTTAGATTGTTAGGGGCGTCTGATAAGTGACGTCTGTTTCTTGCTCTCAGAGGGCCGCTGGTACAGCCAATGTATTGAACATTACAAGTCAGACAGGTAGTTAAATAAACTATATATGTTGAGTTACAATTTATGAAGTTATTCATTTTGTGTGTTATGTTTGTAACTGATGATGTGAAGTGGGTGGAGTTTAAAGTGTGTTTACAACATGTACAGATATTATGCCCGCATTTAGAAAAAAACCTTTAGCCAAGTGTTTTTGGGTTTATCTTAATTTGGGTATAAACTTGATGATAAGATCTTCTTAATGTTGAGGCATATCTGATTAGTTAGAACTGTGTTATAATTCTTATCTTGATGTATCGTGGGAACATATTTCTGTATGATCTTCTTAATATTGAAAAAATTGCAGACTGAACTAGGATACAAATGTGATGTGATTGCTGTAATGAATATTATTTTTATCTTTTTCTCTGAATATATCTTGTCTATTCATATGGTGAATAGTATTAGCAACCCTTTTCAGCATCCAATCAGAATACTTGCATATAGTCTGTGATTGACTCCAATGGCTTCATGTGTATATTGTGTATCTGATGTGGTGTTTCTCCTAGCATGAATAAGTTCACCAAGTGGTATGTTTTTTATTGTTTGCTTAGGATGACAGGAGGTGGCCAAAAGAGTAGATTGGGACCAGTACTTCTTTTGAGTGGGACTACATGAATCCAGTAAGTCAAGTTTTGTTTCCTGTAAATTAAATGTAAATTGTAGGTTCACATGTTTGTTGTTTAAGTGTTGAACAAAATTAATAGTCATCTCCATTGTTCCCTTCCATTTCAGGAGGAGATCTCCAACATAACAACCATACCACCAGATATGGGAGTGGAAGTGGGAGGAGGCTGAAAAAAAGAACAGTTCTTTCCATGAAGCCATGTATTTATTAGCAATTGAAGGTGAGAAACCTACCCTGATGGACACTCCCTTTTTTGGTAGATAAAAAGTCCCATTAAAAAAATAAATAATTACGGGATAGTAAAAATTCAGTTGACAACTTGACATTTATATAAATTCTTTAATGGCTGGAGCGTAACTGAAATGTCAAAATTGGTTCTTGTGCAGTTTTGGAAATGAATGAAAAATTGGAATAATAGGAGATGTAACTATAAGATCTTTTGATAATTTTTCAGATATAACCCCAATCTCTACCCCTTCTTGCAGAAAGTTTGAGAGTGGGATCGAAGCTTAACTCCTGGTATATATTTCAGTGATATAGTATAGCCAAATTTAATTGTTCATATAGTCCCGCATTTAGGAAAATTACAGTGCCGCCCTCTAGCTATTTCATAGTGTTGTGACTAGAGCTGAGGGAAATGGGTCTGTCAATTTCAAAAGTCGCCAACTTTCGCAAAAGTCGGGTTTCATGAAACGAAACCCGACCATAGCGTGAGGTCGGCCACGAGGTCGGCGACCATGGCGCCAAAGTCGCATTTCAAAATATGCTTCCAGGGCCCTTTTTCAGCCAATGATGGAGGACGCACACTGTGGGCAACGCGATGACATAGGCAGCGGTCACCACCATCTTTGAGAAGGGTATGCAAGTGATTGGCTTGCTTTGTGTGGCGTCAAAGGGGCTATAAAAGGGCGTGCACGCTGACCGCCATCTTACTTCTGCTGATCTCAGAATAGGGAGAGCTGCTGCTGCTGCTGATTCTGTAGGGAGAGCGTTAGGCAGGGAAGAAGATACAAAAAACTGCTTCTGCTGCTAGCGATTTTGCCTGTACAACACACCAGTTAGTGTGTAGTGCAAGGGGAGGCTATATTTTGGTGCATTCAGCTCTGTTGGTTATTAGGCTGCTTTATAAGGCTCCCTGATAGCTGCATTGCTGTTTTCACACTGCTGTGCAAACTGCTTTTTTAAAAGCAAAAATACTTTTCATCCTCTTTTTTGCCCAGTTACCAAGCGTTCATTTTTCCACACTTTTGTGTGCAGCAGTCTTGCTTATTAGGCTGCCTGCTGCCATACTTGGGACTGAGAGCATCATTGTCAGCTTGCTAAAATCTCTAGGGAGATTCAAATTCTCCCCAGTCCTATATAGACATTTTATACACCATCCAATTTCAGCCTGTTATATTGAGGTGTAATCTACACTGTGCCTGAGATAATAGTTCAGTGTCCTCAAGTCTGTAGGGAGATTCAAATTCTTACAGTCCTATATAGACATTTTATACACCATCCAATTTCAGCCTGTTATATTGAGGTGTAATCTACACTGGGCCTGAGATAATAGTTTAGTGTCCTCAAGTCTGTAGGGAGATTCAAATTCTCCCCAGTCTTATATAGACATTTTATACACCATCCAATTTCAGCCTGTTATATTGAGGTGTAATCTACACTGGGCCTAAGATAATAGTTCAGTGTCCTCAAGTCTGTAGGGAGATTCAAATTCTCCCCAGTCCTATATAGACATTTTATACACCATCTAATTTCAGCCTGTTATATTGAGGTGTAATCTACACTGGGCCTGAGATAATAGTTCAGTGTCCTCAAGTCTGTAGGGAGATTCAAATTCTCCCCAATACTATATACACCTTGTACCTTGTTTTACAGTACCATATTGCTGGTGGTATTATGGGTACATTTTCCCAAAAATGAGGAAGCGTGTTGGAAGAGGCCGTGGAAGTGGGCGGGGGTTGCCAGCTGGTAATGATGGTGTTGGTGGTGGTGGTGGATCTGCTGGTAGTGGCAAAAGCACAATAGCACCTAATGCTGGAGGTGTTGAGCCTGCATCATCGTCTGGCTCCGCAAGGCCTGGAAGGCTCCCTTTTCTGGGAGTAGGTAAACCGCTTTTAAAGCCAGAGCTTCAGGAACAAGTTTTGGCTTACATTGCTGACACAGCCTCCAGCTCTATCGCCTCCTCTTCTGAACTTTCAAAAAATAAAAGCACTCAGTCATCATTGGAGGCTCATGGTCAGGAACCACACCTTTTCTTGTGTCCTTCACCCCAACCAAAAGTAAAGTATGTGGCAGGCCACACTACAGATTACTCCATGGAGCTCTTTTCACATTCCATGCCTGGGTTATCAAGTCAAATCGTGAATTACCCAGTCCAAGAAGAATCTGACATGGAGTGCACTGATGCACAGTCACTGCTAGATTTATCTGCTGGTACATTCACTCAGAGCACTACATTGTCCTTGCAGTGTACTGAGCCAGAATCTGACCCTGATGCCCCTTCCCGCATACTATACCACCTTACATGGTGACACAGAGGAAGGTGCGCATGACATTGAAGAGGAGGTGATGGATGACCCAGTTGTTGACCCAGATTGGCATCCATTGGGGGAAGAGGGTCCGCTGCCAATAGCTCAGAAGAGGATGAGGAGCATCCGCAGCAGGCATTGACATCGCAACAGCTGTTATCTGGCAGGCCTGGAGCAGTCCAAAAATGGGTTACAAAAACCAAAAGAGTTGCAGGACAGCTAGGCCAGATGGTCAAATTAGCACAGCGTACAAGGCCTCAAAATGTCTTCCATAGTAGGAAGAGTGCAGTGTGGCACTTTTTTGAACAAAATCCTAATGATCAGGCAAAGGTTATCTGTAAGAAGTGCGCAATTCCTTTAGCTGAGGTAAAAATCTGAGAAATTTGAATACCAGTTGCATACTTAGACATTTAACCACCATGCACTTGCAAACATGGACAGACTACCAAACCTCACGTACCACATGTGCAACTGCTCCCAATGAAGGTATTCAGCAACGCTACATCGTTTCCCCCACTGTAAGCCCACCGGTTAGCACACCACCAGCAGCAAATGTTGAGGTGTCGTCGCAAGGCCAAAGCAGTCAGGGAATCACAATGTTATTGCTACGAAAGACTGAATCTAGGCCATCAGAAAGAACACAAACTCCATCACCATCATCAACCCTCTCTCAGTCCGCCATGTCCACTGCTAGTTGCACCATATGCAGCTCTCAAGTCCAGCTCTCCCTACCAGAGACTATGAGTAGGACAAGAAAGTACTCATCCTCTCATCCGCGTACACTGGGTTTGAATGCCCACATTGCCAAACTAATCTCATTAGAGATGATGCCCCACCGGTTGGTTGAAAGCGAAGCTTTCCGCGAACTCATGGCCTACGCAGTACCACGCTATGACCTACCCAGTCGGCACTTCTTTTCTCGCAAAGCCATCTCAGCCCTCCATCTTCATTTGAAAGACCGCAATATCCATGCACTCAAGCAATCAGTGAATGGAAAGGTGCACCTCACAACAGATGCATGGTCCAGTAGGCATGGTCAGGGCCGTTACGTGTCCATCACTGCGCACTGGGTTAATGTGGTGAATGCAGGGTCCACAGGGGATAGCGGCGGTGGGACAGTGCTGCCTAGCCCACGGTATAGGAAACAGTTGGTTGTAGGCGTTCGACCCTCCTCCTCCAGAAGCGAAAGCTCGTCCACAGAGCGCAGTCACAAGAGCACTCCATCTGCAGCTGGCAGTGTTGCACACTCGGTGTCCCACTATCGAACAGCTAGTGGTAAGCGTCAGCAGGCTGTGTTGAAGATGATGTGTTTGGGCGAAAACAGATACACCGCGGAGGTACTGGCCGACTGATTACTTGCAGCGACAAACTGAGTCATGGCTGGGCAGTCTACATCTTGAGGCAGGCAAGGTAGTTAGTGATAATGGCCAGAATTTTGTGGCAGCCATAGCGCTTTCAAAACTCCGACACATACCTTGTTGGCTCATACCTTGAACCTGGTGGTGCAGTGCTTCCTCAATAATTATCCGGAGTTAACAGGCCTGCTCCAGAAGGTCCAAAGACTGTGCTCGCACATCCGCCGGTCGCCCGTACACTCCAGTTGCATGCAAAAGCTGCAGCGATTGCTCCAACTTCCCAACCACCGCCTAATTATCGACATTGCAACAAGGTGGAACTCCACCCTGCACATGGTTGAGAGGCTGTGCGAATAGAGGCAGGCTGTAATGCATTTGTGGGAGGATACATGGCCAGGCACTTTGACGGCAGACATGGAGTTGTCGGGTGTGCAGTGGTCGAAGTTGAAAGACCTCTTTAAAGTCCTTCAGTGTTTTGAGAAATGCACACGACTGGTAAGCGCAGATGACTCCATCATAAGCATGAGCATCCCACTTATGCGTCTGCTCATGCAAACTTTGACGCACATTAAGGAGCAGGCGTCTGCAGCCGAGGAGGATGAGGAAGAGGACGAGGGAAGCCTTGATGACAGTCAGCCATTGTCTGCTCCGGGACCTCTCCTGGACGAGGTGGAGGAAAAAAAGGAAGAGGAGGAGGAGGATGATGATGGGGATGATTATTTAGGGGAGGAGGATGCTTCTCGTGGGGCAAGAGAAAATGTTGGCATGGCAAGGTCTGGTACAGGGTTTGTGTGTGACTGGAGGGATGTGGATTTGCCAGAAAGTGCTCCTCCACTCAGCACTCGCAGTGCATCATTGACACCTGGAACATTGGCCCACATGTCAGATTATGCCTTGCAGATCCTAAAAAGGGACCTCTGCATTGCCAAAATGATGAACGATGACGACTACTGGTTGGCCAGCATCCTGGATCCACGCTATAAAGGCAAATTCCAAAACATCATGCCACAGGAGAACCTTGACCTAATAATGGCTAACAAACAAGCAACTCTGGTAAACCGTTTGTTTGAGGCATTCCCAGCCCACAGCAGCGGTGATGGTTCTCCAACGAGCCGTAGGGGGCAACATGGAAGAGGTGTTCATGGTGCACACATCAGAAGTGACGTTGGAGACAGGGGTTTCATGACCATGTTGTGGACTGATTTTTCAAGTCCCGCTCACACGACTGGTAATACTGCATCGATTGAAAGTGACAGGAGCCAGCAGTTGTCACCTATGGTTACAAACTACTTCTCGTACCATATCGATGTTCTCCCTCACAGGTCATTCCCCTTTGACTATTGGGCCTCTAAACTGGACGCCTGGCCTAAATTGGCACAATATGCCTTACAGGAGCTCGCTTGCCCTGCTGCTAGTGTGCTATTGGAAAGAGTCTTCAGTGCTGCTGGCTCAATCCTGACAGAAAAAAGGACCCGTCTGTCGACCCAAAATGTTGATGATCTAACCTTCATTAAAATGAAGCATGCATGGGTTTCAAAGGATTTTGTCCCACCTTCCCCTGATGACACATAGTTTGCCAGAAAACTGCCTCGCTTTTGTCCTCCTCTTCCTCGGACTTGCCCAATTCCACCCGTTGCAGCAGCTGAATGTCCAACATCAACATATGCCATTTTTTAAACCTCTCTAACTGGGCTGCCTCCCCCCCCATGGCCGGGGTCACCACCTAGCGCACGCAACCGTGCGAGTGCCATTGCAATGGACAGGTGGGTGGGCCGACTCTTGGTCGCCGGCACTGGCACAGGGTCCCTCATAGTGTAATCAAGTGTCTCTGACGGTGGGGGTGCACACCCACCATCAGACACACCGGCGTACTATGAGGGGCCCAGTGTCAGTACCGACGCCCACGAGTGTGCCCCCCTTGCTTGGGCAGGGCCCCAGCTTTTGCAATATTTACCTCTCCATGCTCCTCCGCTGTGTAGTCTGGGCTGTCAAATCCTTCCCTGGGATTGCCACTACAAATTTGGTGAACTGATAGATGATGGTTAAGACATAGCTATGCCCTGTCCTGCTGGCCGGGCTCTAGCTTCAGATGATCAATGGTTTCCATTTCTTATGGACGTCGACTCACAATGAGATGCAGTGGTGGTTTATCATCAGCTTTCACAGTTTTCCTACTCACAGACGTGTGACATTCCTGCCCACATTTTTAAATGTGCCCTCTCATGCCAATCCAATAGAATCGCCTACAGCCTGTGGCTTCTATCTTTTGCACTCCAAAGTTACTTGACAGATCATGATAGGCAGTGAGGACCATGTCTACATCTCTCCCTGTGATCAAAATTTGATGGAGATGAGTAACGGTGATGCGATACAGCAACCCTTTCTTCACAAAGAACTGTTTTCGCTGTCTCCACACACAAAGTAATTGAGGGTCAGCATCGCCTCTGAGAATTCTCCCAGGAGTTTTTCCCGTGATTAGTAATTCCTAAATTTCTGCAATCACTCGACTTTATGTCTGTACTTTTATCTATCTCGCTTCCTCTTGCGGAGAGTCTGGACTGTCTTACTGAGACAGAAATATATATGAAGATTTAAAAATACCCCAACAGTGCATACTGGTGTACGCTTCAAAAACATTTCCTTTTTTCTACTTTTTAGATTGTTGTCTAATCCATACTGAGGCTGTGAGTGTCTTTGTCGGACTCCGGAAATAAACACGGAGATTTTAAATGTTTAAACTATGCTATACCTGTTATCCGGTGATACTGTACCTTTTCTCAACTTACTGCAATCTTGTTGAATCCATACTGTCCCTGAGACCGTCTGAGTCTGCCTCCTGATTACAGATGAGTGGTGTTTGAGTGGAACTGTTGGCCAAGTTCAAATTCTAGCTGTTTTGGGCGGTGTTAGATCCGTTCGTCGAACTACAACACTTTGATTAAAATTCGTCTGTTCGAGTCTCCGTTCGAGAATGTTTCGTTAAACAAAAGTGTATCTTTTTTTTCACATTAATAATGATTTTCAATGATAATAGACAGTTTTAGGGCATAGTAGCGGTGTCTGGTAGCCAGCGGTGTAGTACACCTGTGAAGGAGCTACACAGTGTGTGTTTCTAATAATTTTTTACCGCATATTGTCCTGAAAATCCTTTTGGGCCTAGTAACTGTGTCTGCTACTCAGAAGAGGAGCCCACCCGTGAACCGAGCTATGCCGCCTGTTTATGAAAGAACCAGTTTTTGACTGCATTTACACCATTTAATACTTTGGGCCTAGTAACTGTGTATGCTACTCAGCAGAGTTGGCCACCCGTGAACCAAGCTATGCCGCCTGTTTATGTAAGAACTGTGTGCTACTCAGCAGAGGAGCCCAGCTGTTAAGCAAGCTACAGCACCTGTGGTTTGGACACTTAATTTTTTCACATTCTTTCTGGAATGCCGTTTAGGCCTAATTCCGGAATTACGATTGATCTGCACTTACTGGGAAATGCTTGTTCGCGGGGAAGAATTGTAATCCCAGATCCCCATCACTAACGGGGTTCAGCGTGTTATCTGCACCTATAAGCGATACACGCTGGTCCTTTCATTGTAGCACGTGTGCAGTCCCGGACATGTAAGGGCATGACAGACCTGTTATTGGCCGATCTCGCGTGTCCCTCTGGTAAGCTGGACGCGGACCGCGGGGGCATGCCTGAATCTCGTTTGTTAACGGAATTAAGCTTGCAATCTGTGCAGCGTTTTTGTGGATGGCATGGTTGAAGTTGCCCGTGTTGAGTCCAATTAAGCCGCAGGCTCCACTCCTGGTGGTGCCCTTCTGGACATTCCTTTAAGGTTCAGCTTTGCAACCATACTGCCCCCGGAAACCAAACACTTTTCCTGACAGTGACATTCTGGTCAAAGAGCGCGATGACATCACATCTGTACGCCCTCTGCCTAAACAGTCCAAGTGCAGAGAGATGGAAGATGGGGACGACGAGGAGTCCAGAGTACAGGGATTCCTTAGCGAGGAGACTTATTTAATTGTTTTAAAGGTTGGGAGCAATTATTGGGGAGCACGATACTCTGGAGAATGATATCTGGGGCCCACCATACACTGAAGCATTCCAAAGGTGGACATCAGTCACTGGAGCAGCATTTACTTTACAGGGCCCATTATACACTGGAGCATTATAAATGGGGTCCATTATATATGGAGCATTATTTGGGCCCATAAGACACTGGACCTTCATCCATGGTGAACAACATATACTGTAGCATTTTGTGGAGCTCATCATATACTGTATCGAACATTATATGGGACCAATGATTCTGTATGGAGAAATATATGGGCCTCATTACTCTGTATGGCGCACTATGCGGTGACCATAATACTGTATGGAGGAATATACTGTCTGTTTTTGGAGCTATTGGAGAATTTAAAAAGGATATCAGTCATGTGATGTAAGAATTGAAGTATTTTTCTTTGTACTATACCGCTATTTCTCTGCCGTATCAAAGGCTCATGAATTGTGTCATGTGTTAAAGGAGCCCAGTGACACTCTTTGGCCCTGGGCCCACGAAAATCTGGAGCCAGCACTACCCCCCCCCACAACTTTAGCCAAATAACCCCCAGTTTTCAATGCCTAACTATTATTATAAAGTAAATTAAGGTTGACAAGCTTAAGGAATAAGAATTGATGTTTTTGGCATTAAAATGGGCACTCTAGATGTGCTTCCTGTCCTCCACTCACTGCCAACTTTTCTTCCCCATTGACTTACATTGGGTTTCGTGTTTCAGTCGAACTTTGACTTTTCACAATAATCGGCCGATTTCATTCGACCCGACTTTTGCTAAAGTCGGGTTTCGTGAAACCAGACTCGACCCGAAAAAAGGCAAAGTTGCTCATCTCTAGTTGTGACCATTAAGTCAGTATTATATACTGTTTCCTGGTAAGGACAAATGATGTGTGCGAGCCAATTCTGGTGAATTGGATACAAAGTAAAAAAGACGTAACAATTTGTTAAAAAACTTAGATAGTTAATGCAATAGAGATGAACACACATGGCAGATATAAGGTGAATTGGAATAAAAGGGAAAAAAAAACATAAATGAGGGAAAAAATTATTCATAATGATAAATATGATCATTTTTAATGTTCATCCCACCAAAGATAGTATGCACAGAGCTTGTGTGTTCTCCCCATATTTGCACGGGTTTCTTCCCATACTCAAAAAGCTTACTAATAGGGAATTTAGATTATGAGCCCAAATGGGGACAGCAATGAAAATGTCTGTAAAGTGCTGTAGAAATTAATATAAGTAATAAATATGAATATTAGTCTGTTCATAACCGCATCATTTTGGTTTATATTGATGCAAATTAGATACATTAGTAAGTTCATATAGCAACACACAGGTGACATATATTATCAAAATCAAAATCTTTGTTGCAAGTCCTATAGCGGAACAGCTAGATGTATTCGTGTGTAAATTTATCATAGGCTTATGCATCGATTTTTCTATTTTTGCTGTTCCACAGGTTTTTCCTTTAAGGAATTTGAGTTAGATGCCTGCAGGGACATGACATAGTCTTTCTAAACTTACCATCTTTAGAAGAAGAACAAAAAAAGAGAAAGACCTTACCCAGTGGTATAATAATGGCAATAAAATAAAATAGATCACGCATGCCTTCTATGTCATACAAAAATATCATAAACTGGGAATTGTCTTTTGTCTGTAACAACAAAGTTGAAAAAGAAGGCAGCAAGTCTAATTTACATTCTATACAGTCATGAAGAATTGGAATTCAGTCTTAATTTCTTTTTGCACCAGGAGCTTGACAACTGACTCTGCTTCTGTGATTACAATAAAAATTTACACTACAAAGGTCATGTTAAACTTTTCACACTCTTTTATGGTTTGTAAAAATGGAACTATTTCTTTTGGCAGCAGGCTAGGACTGGCCCACCGGGGAACAAGTAAATGCCCAGGTAGGCCCCTGCGCAGGAGTAGGACTATTATATACTTACTGTAAAGCCCTTGGCACCTAAGTCCAACATTGATTACCAGTGATTGGCTGCAGTAGTATGTAAAGAAAGATAAAGAATACTATTGAGAAAAAGGGCTTTCAACCTGAAAAACAGCTTCACTTTTTTCAAACTCTTGCTGCTGCAAATGGCTGACAGTGGCATTTAAATGTCAAGTTTGTTGGTGCTCCCTTGAAGCTATTTGCCTCACCCCACTCCCCTGCGACTCTATTGAAATCTATTTGGTTGCTTCGGTTTCTGTTGAAGACCTGCAATGCTGCCAACTTTTTCCTCTGATGAAGCCCATCTTTGGGCTGGAGTTAATAGTAGAACATTATTTTTTCTATATACAGCACTACTTTAGTACAGCAGTAAATGGATCAAGCAATCAAATGACTGCAGGTTCACATCATTTAACGGGATTAAAAAAAGAGTAAATTATAAAATTATATAATGTAAAAATACAAATAAATAATAATTTAAATCACCCCCTTTCCTAGCTTAGAAGTAAAAAAATATGCATATTTAGCTTTGCAGTGACCAAAAAGTCTGACCTATTTAAAAATAACACTAATTAAATGTCGCTAGGTCATTTGTACCCCCCGTACTTTTCCCTTCCTCCCTAAAAAAACACAATTTTATATATATATATATATATATATATATATATGGAATACTTAAACAATACAATCCAGCAGAGCAACAATCCAGCAGCAGAACCGCTACCTCCTCCTTTGTACAAGGAGGAACAGTTTGGCAGATTCAACATTCACGCCCTGTGCTCTTCACAGATGAGAGCAGGTTCACACTGAGCACATGTAACAAACGTGACAGAGTTTAGAGACGCCGTGGAGAACATGCTGCTACCTGCAACATCCTCCAGCATGGCCAGTTTGACAGTGAATCAGTAATGGTGTGGGGAGGCATTTCTTTGGAAGGCAGAACAGCCCTCCATGTGCTAGCCAGAGGTACCTTGACTGCCATTAGGTACTGGAATGAGATCCTCAGATCCATTGTGGGACCATATGCAGGTTCACTTGGCCCTGGGTTCCTTCTGACGCATGAGAATGCTAGGTCTAATGTGGCTTAAGTGTGTCAGCAGTTCCTGCATGATGAAGACATTGATGCTATGGACTGGCCTGCCCGTTCCCCAGACCTGAATCCAATCGAGCACATCTGGGATGTCATGTCTCATTCCATCCACTAACGCCACTTTGCTCCACAGACTGTCCATAGAATCATAGAATCATAGAATCGTAGAGTTGGAAGGGACCTCCTGGGCCATCTGGTCCAACCCCCTGCTCAAAGCAAGATTCGCTAAATCATCCCAGTCAGATGTCTGTCCAGCCTCTGTTTGAAGACCTCCATTGAAGGAGAACTCACCACTTCTCGTGGCAGCTTGTTCCACTCATTGATCACTCTAACTGTCAAAAAGTTTTTTCTAATATCTAATCTGTGTCTCCTCCCATTCAGTTTCATCCCATTGCTTCTAGTCTTTCCTTGTGCAAATGAGATTAAAGTTGATCCTTCTACAATGTGACAGCCCTTTAGATATTTGTAGACAGCTATTAAGTCTCCTCTCAGTCTTCTCTTTTGCAAACTAAACAATCCCAAATCCTGCAACCTTTCCTCATAAGACAGGGTTTGCAGACCGGTCACCATTCTGGTTGCTCTTTTCTGAACTTGCTCCAGTTTGTTGATATCTTTTTTAAAATGTGGTGCCCAAAACTGGACACAATATTCCAGATGAGGTCTGACCAGAGAGGAGTTGACTGATAATTTAATCCAGGTCTGGAAGGAGATCTTTCAGGAGATCATGTAGAAAAAACAAGCCCTCACATGACTCTGTGGGCTGAAATATGGAAAAATTATAGCTCTCAAAATATGGTGAGTTTTTGCAATAAAATGCATTTTTTAGTGTGTGACAGCAGCCAAACATAAAAAATGATATAAATCTGGTATCACTGTAATCGCATCAACCCGAAGAATTTTGGCTCTCAAAGATCGCAGTAAGGCTCAGTGCACATTTATCCTGTGCTCTGCCCTGAGTGTTTACACCAGGGTTTCCATGTGAATCTCTGAAATACGTGATTCAGACGGAAACCCGTTGGAAGATTCCCTATGATGAGGCAGATGGAGGAACTGTGGACTCCATATAGAACCTGTGATCCGGTGGTGTCTGTCTTTTTAGGATTACATAAAAGTGCCGTCGGCCACAATTTTGTGCACTTCTGGAAAGAAGAACATAGGCCAGTCAGAGTCAGGAGTAACTCTGCTGCCTCAATATAGTGAATGGATCCCTCGTGGGTTTCATCTGAATTATGTCATTCAGAGATTTAGATAAAAACCCCGATGTAAGTGGTCAGCAAAGAGTACCGGATAAATGTTGTCCTAAATATTATGTAAAATGTTCCTAACAAAAGCTTCAACTCAATCCATAAAAAATGCAAGTCCACACTCAGGTTATCTGTTAACAGAAATATATGGGCTTCCACATTACTGGTAGCACAAAGGCTCTGGAAAAGCTAAATGGCTCCTCATCCCTCAAAAGAAATTCAGCAAATTTTGTGCTCCCATATACAAATGTCCACTCTCTTCTGAGCTCCACAGTGTACCTAAACCACATATAGCGTCCACATGATTGCAATTTCTGAATCGATGAAAGCCAACCAATGAGAGCCTATATATAAAATATCCAGCTCACCTGTGTGATCCTTCTGCAGTGCACGGAACTTGGAGCCTGTGTGAGCAGCACGACGGAGATAGCTTTGTATGTGGAGGTATCAAGCACCAATCCATTAGGATTATTCTATAACTAAACATTTTTATTAAGAAAAATTAAAATAGCATATCCCTGAGATGTGCAGATGTGCATGGATTCAAATTGATGCGTTTTGAACTATGTTTTTAGTCCTAGTTTAGAATCAAATAGCCTTCATAGCCCCTATATATAGAGCATGAATCCCCACATAGCCTCCACATATACAGTATGAACCCTCACATAGCCTCCTTATATACAGTATGAGCCCTCACTTAGCCCCTATATACAGTGTGAGCTCCACATAGCCTCATATATACAGTATAAGTCACCACATAGTCCCCATATACAGTGTGAGCCCCACATAGCCTCTTATATGCAGTATGAGCCCCCACATAGCTCCCTATATACAGTATGAGCCTCCACATAGTATCCTATATATAGTATAATCCCCACATAGCCCCATTATATACAATATGAGCTTCACATAGCCTCTTATATACAGTGAGAGCCCCCACAAAGCCTCCTATATACATACAAATGTTGCACACACATGAAAGAAAACAGCAAATACTCACCTCGCTCTCATTGCCTCGGTGATCTGCTCCTATCTCCGGTGCACTTTATCAACAGCAGTGCAATGAAATGACATCACTGCATCTCCTGTCTCATATGCTGATTGTTGGAAGAGGGAGCCAGCGGCCCCTCCTCCACCAATGTATTTGTGAGGAGACTGCAGGCAAGTAGATTGCAGTAATGGTCTGTACACAGACCAAGGGTATAAGCGGTTTATTATACAGTTGAAACTCCATGCAGGGAGAAAACAGAGGGATAATATTCCCTAATACAGGAAAAAGGCTAAGGGGGATAACTTAAGAAACAGGGACAAGTAAAGCCGACAGTACAATAAAATATAACATATCACTCAGGCGCCAGTCATGGTTCAACTTCTGTCTGTGACTGGTGCTGCCTATATTGCGTCGCAGTCGGGGTCTGTCACAAACCTGAGGTAAATGATGTAGTATCTTTTGACGTTGGCGGTGTCCTCCCGTGGTCCTGAGGATGGCAGCAAATCCTCAGGATTCTGATGCGGGTCTTGGGTCCAGCAGATGAGGTGATGAAGAGGGATACGTCCTTATCCTCAGCAGTGAGTGTCCCAACACTACGGAGATTTGCAGCACTGCCCAAACACAGTTTACAATGGGCAGCCTGATTCATTGTGCCGAATCGACACGCCTAAGTCGTGTTCACAGACCTTGTCTCTCACAGTCAGTACTGTCAGCAGGGGCAGCTGTGGCAGCATTGTCGGCTGTGTCAGCGGTCTCAGCGAGGGAAGTGATGTTGGCTGGGACAGTGGTGTCTGAGTGGTACTCAGTCGACGGTCTCTTGTCAAAGTGCTCTGCCATCCCAGGCTCTGCTCTTCCCAGATGCCTCTCAGCTGATTTTACCTCACAGGTGTCCCCTGTGCCCAAGGTTCCCACCCAAACTGTCTGGTCACTCATGCGCTGCAGCACTGTCCGCTTAGCCACACCTAAGTCTCAAGCTTTCTACCCCGCAACATAGGTGACAGCCCCAACAGTTCTGGACCCTTCACGGAAAGACATGCCTAGTTAGTTCCTTCCCCTTACATTCTCCCTCTCTTTGTGCTCGCCATTCCACAGGTAAACATTCTTGAAGTATGCGTTAACATTCTTCTATGTTTCGAATAACTTGTTGCCAAACAAAACTGTCCTGATCAAATCGGTGAGGGGGTTTTCCTGCTGTCGAACGTTCAGAATGTCGTAAACTGGGAATATCAGTTGGTTCTACTTGAGTAATAGAATCAGGCTGAATGGACAAAGGTGGGGGCACGATCAGCCCTGGAAAAACAGCCCTTATAGGAATTTCAGCAGTACCATGGGGTCTCATATTTCTGTTCTTCTTCTACTTCTGCCCGTGGTGGTTCAGGGCATTCGTCATCTTCATCTTCACTAGTGAATGATAGAAGATTCTCAGAAGCATCGTGCTCTTCTTTTTCTATTTGTGTAGGGTCTCTAGACACGCAGGAGCATAACATGTTTCGGTGTATAAAATGAGTTGGAGCATCTTCGGCCCCTTTGGGCTGAATTTCATAGATAGGCCCTTCAGAACCGACTCGCCGCCGTACACGGCACAGTGTATTCTCCCATCGATGATCTAACTTGTCTCAAAGACATTTTTCTCTAACTAGTACCTGGTCTCCAGACTGTAGAGGTGTCCCCCGCAGAGGAGCCATCTCTGGGTGTTCCAACTCTCGAAACCAGGTCTGAACCAGACGATGTAGAGTCTGCAATCGATGACTGTGTTCTCGGATACAGGTGGACACCGTGGGAAGTCCTTCTCTGTGATCAGCTCCAGTTCGGTGGTCTTTTTTCCTGGCTTGCCAAAAAGTAGAGTATAGGGCATATTTCCTGTGGTGCGATGTACACCCACACTAGTTCTGCTACAAATTCCGGACAACGGGCACTTCGATCTTCTTATTAGGTCCTCAACATTTGAATAAGGGTTTGATTGAACCGTTCACATGCTCTATTGCCCTGAGGGTGGTAAAGGGTCGTACAAGATTTCTCAATTCCATACAAATGGTGTAGATCCTCCATGACTCGCCCAAAGAAGCAGGCACCTTGTTCTGAGTGAATTCTTTTCGGGCAGCCATATACTTGAATGAAAGTTTTACAGATAGCGCAAGCTGTGGATTCGGCAGTTTGGTCCCAAGAAGGGGTCACGACAGCAAACTTAGTGAAGTGGTCCACCATGGCTAAACAATGTTCATACACTTGATGGGCTGGGCCTATTGTCAGATAGTCTATCATCAACAATTCTAACAGGGCAGAGGTTACGATAGTTTGTGTGGGAGCTCTCTGTTCTGGAGGTTTGGAAAGTTCACAGTTCCTACAGAGTCTACATACTTCTTCCACCATTGTTTTAAGCAGTGGATGGTACACCAGTCTCTGAACCACTGAAAGGTTTTTTCTTGACCGAAGTGGGCCCCTATTTCATGTGCCTCTGTGGCCATTTGATGTAACAGCTTGACAAGTGACAGTCAGGTCCCGCTGTAGCTGAACTTTTCTATACAGCAATCCTTGTCTCAGGTGAAGCCTCTCCATTGCCATAGGATTTGTTTCGTACCAGGAGACAGGTTTTCTCTCTCCTCCCGGCTAGGCAGTTGTTTGAGGGCCACCCACTGCCGAAGTCGAGCGAGCTCTCCATCCTCCTGCTGAATTCATACCCACTCATCACGAGGCTGTCCCAGCACACCTTTCTGAGATTCTGCCCAATTTTGTTCCCCTGTAGCTGCCAATAGCAGATCCTCAGAACTCTGGCACTGTGTCAGCCTCCAGCTCTTCATCTCAGTTAGGGCCGGGCTGCTTATATGGAATCCTGGATAATGCATCTGCATGGGTGTTTTTAGCCCCCCTTTGTAGGCGGTTTTGCACCGGTATTTGGCCATTCTAGTGGCCCAGCGTTGCTCCAGAGCCCCTAACTTTGCATTCTCCAAGTGAGCCCGTGGGTTGTCTGTGTGCACCAGTACCTCAGACCCGGATAGGTATTCTGCAAACTTTTCTGTCATGGCCCATACCAGTGCCAACAATTCTAGTTTGAACGAGCTGTAGTTGTTTGGATTCCATTCAGAGTCATGGAGGGAACGACTCGCATAGACAATCAACCTCTCTTTTCCACCTTGGGATCTGTGACAGTATGGCTCCGAGTCCATGTAAGCTCCCATCTGTACGGAGAATGAAGGGTTGAGAAAAATCAGTGTAGGCCAGAACCAGGGCTTCCGTCAGAGCCATTTTCAAGACTTAGAACACTTTCTCCTGGCGCTCGCCCCACTGAACCTTCCGATTTTATGCTCCTGCCGGTACTCCTTTCAACAGTTCTAATAACGGATTCACAATGTGGGTGAAGTCTTTCATGACCTGTCGATAATACCCAGTCAGCCCTAAGAAGGCTCGAACGTCCTTTACGGTTCTCGGGGTAGGCTAGTCTTGTACTGCCACAAGCTTCTCACGGGACGGACGTAAGCCTTCTGCGGAGACCACATGCCCCAGGCACTCAATCTGGATACGGAACAGGTGACAATTAGATGGTTTCACTCACAGCCCATGTTTCCGGAGTCGGCTGAGTACTTGCTCAAGGGGCTGTAAGTGCTCTTCGAACGTGGGGGCAAACACAATTATATCATCCAGGTAGATGAGAGTGGCCTCAAAGTTTATATCTCCCAAACATCGTTCTATGAGACGCTGAAAAGTATCAGGAGCATTAGCCAATCCGAACAGCATTCTGTTGAACTCATACAGGCCCATACGTAGTATAAAGGCCATCTTCGCTCGGTCATGTTCTGACATCGGCACTTGCTAGTACCTGCTAATCAGGTCTAGAGTGGAGAAGTATCTTGCATTCCCCGGAGTGGACAAGAATTCTTCAATACGGGGTAGTGGATATGAATCTCGCACCATGCAGGCATTTAATTTGCCATAGTCCACACAGAACTGCAGAGTACCATCTTTTTTCCTACTAGGACAATGGGTGCAGCCCATGGTCTTTGGCTCTCGGATGACACCGTACTGTAGCATTTGAGTATGCATTCCTTTTAGCATTCCTTTTATATCCTAGTACATTTGCGGAGGAATCTGTTGATAACGCTCTCTCACAGGTGCAGCATTACCCATTGGAATCTCATATGTGATGAGTACAGCCGAAATTGTGTCGATTGAACACGTCCTGGTAACATCCTAGTAAGGCCTCCACCTGCTCCACCTGCTGCGATGTAAACTCTGTCAACTCAGCCCGGGCTTGTTCTAAGATGTGACACCCCTTTCTCTGTGATTGGGGTTCGAACACAGGGGCTGTCTCCACAGCTACCGTCCATGGATCTTCCCTTTTTACCTTTAATTGGACGGCCTGTGAGGGTATCAACTCCTCTGGCATGCGTACAATTTGCTCGATTTCGCTTCTGGGGGTAAGCATTAGAGTGTCTTCCCTTAAGTTCACACACCGCACAGGTATCTTTCCATCACATACGGTAGCTAACGTCCTGGCTACTAACAGCCCTAATGGTAAATTTTCCAAAGTAGCTGGTTCTAGTTGTACTTCGACCCCCTCCAGCGGGATGCAAGCTCGGACTGGTAAAGACAGCAAACTTTCACCCGGAGGTAAGTCTAGTTTGGTTGCAGCCAGAATGATCACTTTTCCCAATACCTTTCCTTCACAGGAGACCTCTTGTGCCTGGGCCGTCCGGATCAATTGCTGAAACACTCTCCTTTGTGGCATACGTGGGCTCCATTGTTTCAGGAACGTGTTCAAAGACTAATAAGAAGACTTCCAAACTCTTTAAGTACATTAATTCCTGGTGTGACAGTATGTCCTTGCACGGGGTCTCCTGCAGTTAACACCACTCCCTTGCAGCCCAGGTCTTTACCACAGACCTTAATCTGCATCCATGCCACCTCTGTGACCGGGATAGGCAGTTGATTGGCAGCCGTCAACTTGATCACTGGCCCCCACTCAGCCCTTATGGCTTCTGAGAAGTGTCTTTTAAAGTATGTTTCAGGAATCTTGGTTACTTGGGTTTCCCGTGTCTACCAGGCAGATTACGGCCCGTCCATCGATTTCAGCCATACTAATGGACTCACTGACACTAAATTGGTGGGACTATTGGTGCTCCTTTCGGGTTGTTCTGGCTCCAGGCGGCGTCCCCCAGCCTCGGAGCCCCTTATTTTAACGGGCGACGCTGAAGAGGCCGCCCACGTTGCGGGGAGGTCCGGACCATATGTCCTAATTCTCCATGAGGTAACATGTTGGGCGCTCTTCCCAATGAGATCCTCTTCCACCCCGTCGTGGTTCTGAGAGGGTTTTTCTTTTGGGGGTAAGTAACGAGGTCACCTTCCTTTTAGTTTTGGTCAGATCCTCCCTCAAGGATTGGATCTCTTTCCATAAATCTTCCACCCATCCTCGTCCAGTAGCTGCATTCACTGCCACCTCCCTGCTTTGGACCTTTGCCACTGGGACTGTCACCCCCTGCTCCTGTTCACGCACACGAACCTCGCTTCCCACCTCTGCAAAGGTCATATGTGGGTTCACGTGCAAACGTTCTTGCAGGGCCTGCTTAAGCAACGCATTTCTCATCCCGGTCACTAATTGGTCTCGTAACACCACATCAGTCAGCCCTACTCCCAAGCTGTCTTTTCTGACTATGGCAGTGTGAATTTCTTTCTCAACCTCTCTTTTAATACGCCTGAACAGATGCATACGTAATTCTCCCACGTCGGTAGGGTCCCCGTGAGTCTCCTCCAGTATTTGTAATACTTTGTCAAGGGTATTTTGATCCCGGGGGAGGGAGCCGCAACATAACTGAATCTCTCGCCTCCCCATCTAAAGCCATCAAGGAGACCTCTGCCTGCAAGGCAGGAACCATAGGGTGAATTCTCAACATTCCCTTTATAAGCTCAGTCCAGCTCCATAACATGGTGTCATTCCCATTAAACTTCTGAAAGTGATTTAACATTGCCCCCAGAGAGATACTGGATCTAGGGCCCTCCCCAGACACTTGGTCTGCCATGTTCACATGTGTGGACGGCATCCTGCCGACTAAGCCAAGTGTGAGGAGACTGCAGGGGTTTATTATACAGTAGAAACTCCATACAGGGAGAAAATGGAGGGATAATATTCCATAATACAGCAAAAAGCTAATGGGGATAACGTAAGGAACAGAGACAAGTAAAGCAGACAATACAAGAAAATATAACTTATCACTCAGGCTCCAGTCACGATTGAACTTCTGTCTGTGACTGGTACTGCCTAGATTGTGTCGCAGTGGGGGTCTGTCACAAACCTCAGGTAAATGATGTAGTATCTTTTGATGTTGGCGGTGTCCTCCCATGGTCTTGACGATGGCAGCGAATCCTCGGGATCCTGATGCGAGTCTTGGGTCCAGCAGATGAGGTGATGACGAGGGATACATCCTTATCCTCAGCAGTTAGTGTCCCAGCACTACGGAGATTTGCTGCACTGCCCAAACACAGTTTACAATGGGCAGCCTGGTTCAATGTGCCAAATCGACACACGCCTAAGTCGCGTTCACAGACCTTGTCTGTCACGGTCAGTACTGTCAGCGGGGGCGGCTGTGGCAGTGTTGTCGACTGTGTCAGCGGTCTCAACGAGGGCAGTGATATCGGCTGGGACAGCGGTGTCTGAGTGGTACTCAGTCGACAGTGTTTTGTCAATGCGCTCTGCCGTTTCAGGCTCTGCTCTGCCCAGACGCCTCTCAGCTGATTTTATATCACAGGCGTCCCGTGTGGCCGAAGTTCCCACCCTAACTGTCTGGTAACTGGCGCGCTGCAGCTCTGTCTGCTTAGCCATGCCCCCTTTTCTCAAACACAGAGTACAGTCTGGAGTCTCAAGCTTTCCACCCCGCAATATAGGTGACAGCCCTGATGGTTCCAGACCCTTCACGGAGGAGATAGATCCTTCCCCTTACATATTCACCCCGTCTGCAATCTGAGGATTCAGATAGTGGTGACAGCGGGTGGCAGCAGATGGACAGCAGGGTGTGGCCCATGGGCAACTGTGTCAGCCCATCAGCTTTCTCAGTCTGCGGGCTGGACTGGGAGAGCCAGAGCACTGGATGTGGTCTGCAGACCTCAGTTTGCTCAGGTCTGACCTAATTCATGCTGCTCAAACTGTAGAGCCTGGCTGCCCAATTGCAGCAAGGTATATTTCTATACTTAAATGATTCAGCCAAGGACCAAAGCCAAAGGCAAAATTAGTCCAGCTCTGCAACTAGCTGGCTTCGCCCTGTGTGGATAGGGGTGCGAGAGACCTGTTAATCATTTGCAACGGTGCTAGGAAAAAGGATGAAGTCCCTGACCAGATCTTTCAAGTATCAAAACATCACAGTGTTTCATAGAAGTATCTACAGTAGCTATCTGTAATTGTGGTTTGGACAGCATGAATTAGGTGGCATATTACCTTTAAAAGGGTTGTTTGGTGTGAAATAAAAAGTCAAATCATAACTGTGTGATAAGCACATTGTCACAATTCTCTTATATGCTGCAAAGTAGTGGGCGGTCACTCAACCACTTGCATGTGATTCAAATACTTGTGTTAATATACAGACTAGCTTCTTCCCACTCCTCTCAATTCTCTTCTATAGAGAAAAGTCTAGTCAGCATGTGACCACCCACTTGCTCGGCGTCTATAAGAAAATCATGACAGTGTGACTTAGACTGATTTGCAGTGACTCCACACTTTTTTTTTCAGATTGGACAACCCCTTAAGTTCTAGATAAGGGCACAGTATATAATGTCTATAGTATTCCGTGTCGATACACTCCAATAATATAAAAAAGTGGAAAGGGACATTAGAAAAACTATTAAATTAAAACTGACATTTTTCTTCCAATAAGAAGGACTTGGATAGAAAAAAAGAATGAAACATTGCTCTTTCAATTTGACATGTATATCGTTCATATAGTATGTTGTAATTAACTTGGAAGTTTCAGCATATGATTTTACATATTACTTGTGTTACATGTTTAAAAATCTCTACACATAATTATTTTAATCAACATCAGCAGAACACGTCATGACAGTTTAAATGCTATATGTCATAAAGCAATTATAAAAATAGGAAATATCTAATTGCAATTGGCCAATTAGTTTCTAAGAAAACCAAATGTTTAAAATTCAAATACACCAGAAACGTGGTTTAATTACTAAAAGTTTTAATTGTTGTACCTTAAATATACAAGAATTACATTAGTTGGGCCATTTCTTCCCAGTAATTTACTGTGTATTCTAAAATAAACAGTAAACTTAAAAATACTGAGATTTATACTGCCTCTGTTCTCCTTTGAATTAAATACATTTTTTAGAAACAAAGAATAGTGTAGTTTAACCATGTTTGAGGTCTTAAAGGGAATTACACCTTTCAGAAAACTTTTGCCTGCTGTCTCAGGAAACAGACTGCACTTTAAAGGGAATCTGTCACCAAATTTAACCTATCTAAACTATTAATATGGACATACAGGTTATAGACTGCTAAAAAAAGGTCCACCTGTATGTCTAATATCAGATTGTGTTGTTGGTAAATTATCTTTTATCACTTTATGTAAATGACTTCTTCCAGGCTATGGAGAGGATACTGCCTAGAAGATAACTCTGTTCCAGAGCTTATTATATATGTAATAAATATTATGTATATCAGAAATATATATGTAGCATGTATAGCAGACATTTAATTAAAATATGTACATATGTACTTTTATTGATCACATTGAAGATACATAAAAAATATTTTTGCATGAGTCTTTGAAAATTTTACATACACAGGTTTCTCCCAGTTTTACTGTGCTCTCCTTCACTGTATATACTGGAATTGATTAAATAGCTATGCGTATAGGATGGCACCATTTGAGTTTGGTAGCTTTCACTCACCAAGTTTGATTGCTATTATACTTTCTCTTTTTTCTTCTCTATATTGCCACAATTTCACTCTTCAATACATTATTCATACGTGCATGCATTCATTCCTTGAATGAATGATAGGTGTATATAAAGTGAGTGTGGAAAGTATTCAGACCCCTTTAAAATTTTCACTCTTTGTTTCAATGCAGCCATTTGGTAAATTCAAAAAAGTTCATTTTTTCTCATTAATGTACACTCTGCACCCCATCTTGACTGAAAAAAACACAGAAATGTAGAGAGTTTTGCAAATTTATTAAAAAAGAAAAACTGAAATATCACATGGTCATAAGTATTCAGTCCTTTTGCTCAGACACTCATATTTAAGTCACATGCTGTCCATTTCCTTGTGATCCTCCTTGAGATGGTTCTACTCCTTCATTGGAGTCCAGCTGTGTTTAATTAAACTGATAGGACTTAAATTGTAAAGGCACACACATGTCTATAGAAGACCTCACAGCTCACAGTGCAGGTCAGACCAAATGAGAATTATGAGGTCAAAGGAACTGGCCAAGGAGCTCAGAGACAAAATTGTGGCAAGGCACAGATCTTGCCAAGGTTGCAAAAGAATTTCTGCAGTACTCAAGTTTCCTAAGAGCACAGTGGCCTTCATAATCCTTAAATGAAGGAAGTTTGGGACCACCAGAAGTGTTCCTAGACCTGGCCGTCCAGTCAAACTGAGCAATCGTGGGAGAAGAGCCTTGGTGAGAGAGGTAAAGGAGAATCCCAAGATCACTGTAGCTGAGCTCCATAGATGCAGTAGGGAGATGGGAGAAAGTTCCACAAAGTCAACTATCACTGCAGCCCTCCACCAATCGGGTCTTTATGGCAGAGTGGCCCAGCGGAAGCCTCTCCTCAGTGCCAGAAATGAAAGCCCGCATAGCGTTTGCTAAAAAACACATGAAGGACTCCCAGACTATGAGAAATAAGATTGGTCTGATGAGACGAAGATAGAACTTTTCGGTGAGAATTCTAAGCAGTATGTCTGGAGAAAACCAGGCACTGTTCATCACCTGCCCAATACAATCCCAATGTCATGATCCAAGTTGGATATGACAGAATTTGCACAAGTAACCTTTTTTATTTTCCTTTAAGCTGTTTGCTTAAAGTTAGTTTTGCCCTCAGTTGCCATTCGGGTCATTACACTGTGGTTGTTTTAGTTCTAGTTTTGCCCCGGTGGCCGTTAGGGTCATGCCACTCTGGTTACTTTAGTTTAGTTGCCCCCGGTGGCCGCTAATGTTATTGCACGTGATAATGAAGCAGGTGTGATACCCTGACTCCTATCCATAAAGGAGTAGCAGGTGGTCTCACTCGCTGTTGGTGATATTGCTCATTTCCAACCAAGTCTGGTGAAGGAAGGAAGTACAGAGAGGAGTTCCTGGCAGCTCAGGGGAGCTCTGGTGTAATAGCGTCAGGCGGAAGCTGAATTCAGGTGTCGAGCTTCAGGGGTGAAGCTGAACTTTGGTGTTGTACTCTGTTGCTGGGAGCAATAGCAACAGAGCAAAGCTAAATGGTGTTTTTCCCTGTTTGTGACTTTCCTTGTGTGTGTATTAGTGCAGTGGTGGGATTAGTTTCTGCACCGTCCAATTCACTGGAAAGGCATAGGTGCAGGGCGAGCTAGGGATTTGAGGTATCCAGCTCGTCGCCAGGTGCAGAACTTGCCTAGGGATCGTCAGGAGTGTAGGGACACTGACTCAGGGAAGTGCAGGAGGTCTCCACATCCTCGTCCCCTATTGCAGGGCCCTCCATTGTAACGGTTTCCCCGGTGTTTCCCTTAACTCTGTTTAAATTTGCCCTGCTGGAGGCGGTGTATCCAGGTTCATGGGTGTTACAGAAATTCGCCCTGCTGGAGGTAGTGTATCCAGTCACACATGACATTACACCCAACAGTGAAACATAGTGGTGGTGGCAGCATTATTCTATGGGGTGGTTTACAGCTGCAGGGACAGGATGACTGGTTGCAATTGAAGAAAAGATGAATGCAGTCAAGTACAGAGATATCCTGCATGAAAACCTCTTCCAGAGTGCTCTGGACCTCAGACTTAGCCAAAGGTTCATCTTCCAACAAGACAATGACCCTAAGCACACAGCTAAAATAACAAAGGAGTGGCTTCAGAACAACTCTGTGACCATTCTTGATTGGCCCAGCTAGAGCCCTGACCTAAATCCAATTGAGCATCTCTAAAGAGACCTGAAAGTGAGACCTGGAGTGAGTATGCAAGGAAGAATGGCAGAGGATCCCCAAATCCAGGCGTGAAAAACTTGTTGCATCATTCCCAAGAAGACTCATGGCTGTACTAGCTCAAAAGGGTGATTCTACTTTATACTGAGCAAAGGGTTGAATACTTATGACCATGTGATATGTCAGTTTTTCTTGTTTAATAAACTTGCAAATATTTCTGCAGTTCTGTTTTTTTCAGTCAAGATATGGCGCAGAGTGTACATTACATTAATGAGAGAAAAAGAACTTTTTTTAGAAAAAGAACTTTTTTGAATTTACCAAGCGGCTGCAATGAAACAAAAAGTGAAGAATTTAAAGGGATCTGAAATATATATATATATATATATATATATATATATACAGATCTGGCAAAAATTAAGAGACCACCACATCAAAACCCTGTCATTCTACAGACCTGAACCCCATTGAAAACCTCTGGAATGTAATCAAGAGGATGATGCATGCCAAGACACATGAAAGCTGTTTTTAAAAATCATGGTTATTCCACAAAATATTGATTTCTGAACTCTTCCTGAGTTAAAACATTAGTATTGCTGTTTCTAAATGATTATGAATTTGTTTTCTTTGCATTAATTGAGGTCTGAAAGCACTGTTTTTTTTTATTTTGACCATTTCTCTTTTTCAGAAAAAAAATACAAAATTTATTGCTTCGAAATTCGGAGACATGTCGTCAGACGTTTGTAGACTAAAAGAACAATTTACATTTTACTCAAAAATATACCTATAAAGAGAAAAATCAGACATTTGAAAATGGTCTCTTAATTTTTGCCAGAGTTGTATATATACACATTTGTAATTTTGATGTTTTTTCTTTCCAGTTCATGTACTGACATGTAACTTTGCACACCCCTTCTCCTTTTTTCTAGGCGCCTTTTTTAAAATAAATTTTAAAAAGTCATGTATTTTACCGTACATGTGTACGCGTTCGCATTTTTTATTATTTCTTTTGTTGACTCTAATGCTTCACTACAAATTTTTAAACATCATGAAATTAACAGATGTATAGAATTATGAGATGTCAATGCAGTGCTGCATGTGACATGATAGGCAGAGGCAGGCTGTCTCACAGGTTATAGGAAAAGGTACAAAATGTATTATTAAAGAGTCTTGTGCTTGTAAGAATATTTTATTTTTTTCATAATTTAATTGCAGTATTATGTTGTACTTTTATAAGTTCTGCACTGTGATTAAGTATGGTATTGTGTGGAATTTTTTAACAAGGCCACCAAGAGATATGGACCCATAGGATTGCTAATAAATGGCTTAAGGCTAAACCAGGGAGCAGTGTCTAAAAGTTTGATCATTAGTAGACAAATCAGTTGTGAGGAGAGGCAGCAGACAAGAAGACATGGTCAAATTAAGAAGCTGAATTGATACCAGATTGAACAGAAATAATATACCACATACCTTAGCAGAAACTAGCATCTGAGCAACCTACCAGGCTAGAAAGAGATAGGGAGTGTCCCATATAAGGCCCAGGGCATTACCCGAACAGAGCTGCATTAACTAACTGTAGTAATTTAATAATAAAAAAAACACATGGGGTCCCCCCGTAATTTTCATAAGCAGCAGAGGGAAAGCCGACAGCTGAGGGCTGATATTAAAATTCTGGGAAGGAGCCAATAGCCATAAGGTTCCACGGCTATTAATAACAGCACACAGCAGTTTGCTTAGCCCTTACTGGTTATTATAGGGTAGACCCCCAGAAAAAAAATGACTTGGGGTCCCCTATACTAAATAACCAGCAAAGGTTATGCAGATATAGACAGATATTAATAGCTTAGGAAAGGGCCATGAATATTGTCCCCGCCCAGCCTAAACACATCATCTCTCAGCCACCCCAGAAATTGTGCATAGCTTCGCTCTTGTCACTTGCCCTGCTGCGGTGGCAAGTGGGGTAATAGTTGTCGGGGTGATGTCAGCTTTGTTTTGGTAGCTAACATCAACCCGAGGCTTTTTGTGGATAATGGCTCCCAATGAGGTTTGCTGAAGCCCCAAAGCTTTAGAAATGGCTTTATAACCTTTTCTAGAATGATAGATCTCAATTACTTTGTTCACGTTTGTTCCAGAATTTCTTTGGATCACGGCATGATATTTAGCGTTTGAGGATCTTTTGGTCTACTTCACTTTGTCAGGCAGGTCCTCCTTAAGTTATTTCTTGATTGAGAACAGATGTGGCAGTAATCACACCTTGGTGTGGCTAGGAAATTTGATCTCAGGTTACCAAAGATGTGATAAATCACAGTTATTCTATGACTAAGGGGTATGGACAGAAATACATTAGAATGTTGCATTCTTTTAATCTGTCTGGATAATACTTTTCCCTTTTAATGGAATAATACAAAAATCAGCCTATGGATCCTTTTTTTTCCCGTTTTGCCTTACATTTTTATGATGGTCAGCGGATTTGGATCCTGGTTGCATTTTTGAGAAGCAGCCATTCATCACACGGTGAGGCCTATTTCCTAACTTGCACTTTTTTCTTTTTTGAATAAACCACAGTTAGTTCATGTTTTATAGGGGGAATCACCGTTTTACACAGGTCCTTGTAGGTTTGAATTTCTTTTTCCCTTAATAATAAAGACCTTCATTTAAAAACTGCATTTTGTGATTACTTGTGTAACATTTCAATTTGTTTAGTGATCTGAAACATTTAAGTGTGATAAACATGCAAAAGAATAGAAAACCAGGAAGGGGCAATCACTTTTTCACACAACTACAGTTGAAACCAGAAGTTTACATACAGTACATTATATAAAGACACATAGGCATGTTTTTCTTAATATCTGACCTGACATGAAATCAGAATAAACCTTTCCAGTTTTAGGTCTATTAGAATTACCATAATTATTAATATTTGCCGAATGCCATAATAATGAGAGAGGGTGTTAAAAGGCATTTTTATTACTTACTGCAAAGTCAAAAGTTTACATAAACTAAGATTACTATGCCTTTAAACAATTCTGAACTGCCCATATGATGATGTCATGTGTTTGGAAGCTTCTGAGTTAATTAGAGACACACCTGTGGATGTATTTTAATGCACACCTGAAACACACTGCTTCTTTGTGTAGCATCATGGGAAAGTCTCAAGAAATTAGCCAAGACATGAGGAAGAGAATTGTGGACTTGCATTCATGTACTGTAAAATTCTGATTTCAACTGTGCTTATGTTTTCTTCCATTCCTGTTCTGCCCTACATCCCTACATATTGTTGCACAATCAGCAGATATCGATATGCTGTCATTAATTAAGTCATAAGCAGCAAAACATAATCAGGGCATGGGATAAATTTGTTTTTTTTACGGTACATGACTTTTCATACATTTTCTGAATCAGTTTTGGTGAAAGTATTTTTTTCAGCCTTTGAAGACCACTGAACACTGTATGTACCTTTCTACACATATATTGTATTGCTTAAAGAATCAGAATCAGGACCACATGACAATGTTTCTGTTTCCTTGACAAGTGTCTCTTTGAGTACAGATGCTACTGTGTGTCTACATTTCTCTTGAATTATTCATGGTATGACAGTCATGGAAAAACTACTGTATACACCATATATATCTCACCTGTTGTACACACAGAGATCTTTTCTAATAACCATTGCTGGATAATAACCATTGCTAGATAATCTTTTTTTTGCTTTCTACAAACTGTTTGGTTAATACAGACTAGCCTCCGGTAGAGTTTCTATTTCTGTGTTTAAACTATAAATAAATTGTAACAACAAGCAATCTTCCCTAAACAACAGAGACACCATGGGCTTATAACTTGTATATAAACTATATTGACACATACAAATGAATACAAGTAGAACAATACAAGGTGCTTTTAGATTTCTATATAGTTACTTAAGAGCTCATGTGGATTCTAGTATGGAGGATACATTTTGAAGTAAGTTAGAATGGGGAGGAATACTCACCTCTCAAAAGTGAATCCAAAAACATAGTGAGCCAACTAATTTGTGCGGCTACGCATAGTTCTGATCCATATAGCCCAATTGACCAAGGAAGACGAAAAATATGTGTTAGTCACTTTATTTCAGGGTAGAAAGGTAGATCCTTTTCTTCTTTACTACAAATATTGCTGTGGGAATAGAAATCTGAGTCAATGTCCCATGTCAGTCATTTAGTAATCGTGTCTTGTAGTATTATATCACTAAAGGATGGTAATTTTACCCATCACAAATGCTTTCAATTAGTTAATCATCAAACAATCTATGACAGAGGTCTATAGACTCAATGAACTTACAATATGGAAGACTATAACGCCACTTTATCAAAGTGTTTACTTGTTGGTGTTAAACATTTTGAAAAGTCACAACATTTTTGCATAACGCCAAGGTGTACAATAATTTTCTGGCTTTTGAAGTTTTCATGCCAGTTTCACCTAAAGCTGGACGTAGCTTAAGTGGGACTGGACATGGTGGCACCCGCGCATCTATTTCATGATGAACTGTGGTGAACCTTACGCCACAAATCTTACACCAGTTTCAGTGGAGTAAGATAAGTTGCTAAGTGCATGGCGGCGTATTGTGGCCTGTGTATTTTTTATCTTTCCAACTTCACATCAAGATAAGGATTTTGTTAAAGGTTGGGAATTTCTCCTTACTGAAAATCCATTCCATATGATTAAGTATCTGTTAGCTAATGATTTTTATTTTTTAAAATTGAGTTAATTAAATACCTTTCCACCCATCCTGAGTTTGGTGATCTTGGAACTAAATTACAGAGCAATTTGGAAACTAAAAAAATCAATGCGATAGCATTTGAATAAAACAAAAATGTTTTTCAAACTGGAACTAAATATTAAAAATTATACACTAGACAGATCAGTGATAATAAATCTGCTAGTGAGTATTCAGTAACGCATCTTTCTAAATAAAAGGATTTTCACCACCACTATCAAAGATCAAAAACATACTATACTTCTGAAAGAATAGTAAAGCCAATATAGGTGGAATTCTTAGTCATTTTGTTAACTCCTATTCAAATTCTAAATCATCATCTATTCACTTACAAACAACTTACATTCATATGAGTTCCAATTATTCCCAACAAAATCAGCAAGGATAAAGTCTAATATGTCCAAATGTTGTATCCTCTTTGGATTCCTCAACATCTCAATGTGTAGGTGTAAAATGCCTCTACTGTGAATATGACCAATTTGACACCATCAAATTCAAATATATGCACAAATACTCAAACAATATCTACTTCAAAAGTATGAATGCCACCTTCAAGTACTACTTTGGAGTTGTCTTCTTTTTTCGGGGTGTATTACTATTATTATCATTATTATTGTTATTTATTATTATTATTATTATTATTATTATTATTATTATTTATATAGCACCATTAATTCCATGGTGCTGTACATGAGACGGGGTTGCATCAAAATACAAATATCACTTATAGTAAACAAGCTAACAATGACAGACTGATACAGGGGGAAGAGGACATTCTACAGGATTATGGGGAAGGAGACAGTAGGTTGGGGTATACCAAATTCATCTACAAGACAGGGGCAACAACAGCCCAAAACAAAATAAATAATGAATTACAGATTTATCATCTGTTACCTTAACAGAGAGACAAAAATCTCAACTCTCTAATGGTTTGACATTTATTACGAGTCCTTACATAAATTTATTCAATTCAGTTAAAGAGGTGCATCTTTTCGCAAGTGAACTTTCCTTCCATAAATTTCATAAACATCATGAGAACAATTTGAATAATTTACTCAAAACTAAACTAGAATCAATATGTGCATTAAATGAACTGCTGATAGAGAATGAGATTGGCACTTTAATGTGCACAGACCCATTTATAAAACTAAAACCAAGTCTAAAGCAACCCTTTCCTTTTCCAGCTATCAATGTATTGCTCAGTAACAAGTGAAAAATTCATCATTATACCCCTGATTGTATGAGCAATGTTTTGCCTGAAAATATTGAAGAAAACTTCAGAATAATAAGAAGTTAAGCCCCCGTTACACACTGCGATATCGCTAGCAATATCTCTGTAAAGTCACCGATTTTGTGACGTTGCAGCGATATTGCTAGCGATATCGCTGCATGTGATACTTACCTCCGACCTGCTCCCCCGCTGGTTATCGCTGATCGCGCGAGAAGCTGCTGGACCATTCCTCGTCGTCCACTTCCTGCGGCGCTTCCTGCTGTGACGATGAGCGACGCGTGGAGCCGGGCGGGAGGACGCAGGATCGCCGCGTCTGACAGGTAAGTAGCGATCCCCGTCCACAGCGATGTCGCTGGTGAGATCTGCCTGTGTGGCAGCTCACTAGCGACCACCTAGCGATTCACCAGCGATCCTGACAGCGTCATATCGCTAGTCGGGATCGCTGGTGAGTCGCTAGGTGTAACGGTACCCTTAGAACCTAATAATTAAGGCAACTGATAAGGGGGTAACATTGTTCTTATAGATAGGGACTTTTACATCAAGATGGTGGAGTGTATTCCCTCAAATAATGTAACATGAAAGATTAATAAAGGACCCCACATAAGAATATTTAAATGAACTGAAATCCATTTTGGATGATGGTATAAGGAGGAGACTAATAGGTGTCAATAAGTAGAAATATATATTTTAATAAGCATCCAACAATTACAAAGTATAGATGTGGACAAGATTATTCATCCATTTATAATAGCACTTGCCTCACATTTAAAAGACACAAATGATGTGGTTCTAAAATTATGCAATTTGTGGCAAGCCTTGATGTAGAAATGAGGTATAGCAGCATTAGACAAGATACAGGTATATACACTGTGGATTTTTTCACATTTACATGAACACAATGAATTTATATTAAAACTTTTGCAATTTGTTTCAAAGCACAATATTTTACTTTCTAACGGCAACTTCTTTCCCTAATTCAGGGGTACAGCTATGGGCATGGTTTGCGCCCCCTCATATGCTAATTCATTCCTAGGCTGATGGTATGACTGGCACTATTTTTACTGAAGATTTTTTTTTTCACTAGTCATATTTTACTTTTTGCACAATCTATCAATGATATTCTGATTTTCTGGAAGGGAGCAAAATAACTTTTTCTTGATTTTGTCCACAATATTAATTCAAATGACATTGGTCTCAAATTAACCCATGATATTAATGACAAAAAATTAACTTCTTGAACTTTGGATTGATGATTGGTAATATTTAGACAAGAACATAAAGGAACGTGACCTCCATTAACTATTCCTTCTACATTGGAATAGTTTCCATCCTTTTCCACTTAAAAAGGGAATACCAATTGGTCAATATTTAACAGCAAGGCGCAATTGTTTAAGAGAGGAGGATTTTTTAAGAGATTTGTGATCTATATAAACGTTTTCGTGAAAGAGGTTGCCCCTGTAAGCTACTCAAAAAAGCCTACCAGCGAGGGGTTCATACTCAAGAAATAAGTTACTACATGAGACCAGTAGTAAAATTATGAAAAAGAAATATTATTACCTAATTAGGTGTATTAGTACTTTTGATGCACAAGACAGAGCTGTACCATCCAAACACTGGCATATTCTATAACAAGATGACAGGTCTAAAGTGGCATACATTTTTTATTTATTGTCTGTGATGCCCTGGTGTGGGCTGTGCCATTGTAGGAATGGTATAACCCCATGATGCATTCTCTACAATCTTTTCTAACTGCTTTTCTTCAAGTGTTTGGTAAACTAGACCATGTTCACTCAGCTGCTGATTTCATACTGTGGCTAAAACAAGGTATTAACTTAGTGGGACAACATGTCATCCAGTTCAGTATCATGTCTGCTGAACTGGCCTGAAACAATTACACTATCCTGGCTGTCTTCTGCTTTGGCTTGTCCAGTCGTATCAAAGATTACCTTGCAGGTAGGAATTTGCCTTCTTCACGTGACGATTTAATTTTCCTCGCTTTTCATGTGAACTTACATTTTTAAGAACGATCTATAGAAGAAACTCTGGATTCCCTTGTCTCTACTCCAAGAGCATCTTCAAAATACCCTCCCAGACTGGCCACATCAGAACCTCTGCAAATCAGTTGGAAAAGATTGTCAATGGTTGAAAGATCCTATTGACTTTCACAAGGGTTTATTTTGTGGTCAAAGGGATCACTCTCACACAGACTGTTCCAAACTGAAGGCCATGCTGGGAAATTTCAGCCCCTAGCCCGAGAAAGGAGGTATCGCCCTGAGGATGCATCTAAAGCTAATCTCCCCATAATCACTCTCCATTAAAAATGTCAACTTGAAGACTTGTTGCAAAAAACTTGGACCCAAGTTCATTGGCCCATTCCTGATTATTCAGAAAATAAACCTCATCTTCATCTTAAACTACCTCCTACTCTAAAATTCCTAACTAGGGATGGGCGAACCCAAACTGTAAAGTTCGAGACCGTACCGAACACCTAGTGTTTGGTCACAAGGTCCCAAATACGGGTTTCCATGGGAAACCCGTGTTACAGTTTGAGTCCAGTTCGGGTTCGGGTCCAGGGCTATTCTAATTACACTTACCTGTCAAGTAATGCGTCCTCCCATCCAGCGACGCATCCTCCCGCTGTCTCCTGGCCGCATCTGCTTCATTAACTGCCGGCAGTATTCACTGCATTCGGCAGTCTTTGGTTTTTTCCAGCAGTGTTCGTGCGGTGACCCCCCACAGGGCCACCCTGAAGCACGAGAATCTCATTAACTGAAAACAAAGATTAAACAACAACTACAAGACTGATTTCATCAACCAAGGTATAATTTTAATCAGTATAACTTTGCCAACCTGACATTGTCTGTATGCTACTCAGCACAATCCTGCTGACAGATTCCCTTTAATCTGCTAGCCATTTTGTAGAGCCGGTAGAACACTGGTCCACTGCTTTCTGCATTCAATTGTATTACTGTCTTTCACATATGAATACAATTGGAGATATGAGCACCAGCATTACAAGGAAGAGGCATCATTCAACAGTGTCATTTTGTCCACATATCACAATGCTGACATTGCTATTGGACAACAAATACAACAAAGATGGTGGGGAAGGTAAGTGGAGCAAAAGATACAGGATACTTTTACTGTATATGGAGTTGGTGTTGGTGTGAGGGCACAGTATGGGGGCACTATGAAAAGGGGGAGCGTGAGAGGGGGCACATCATAGAGAAGGGGAAGAGTGGGTAGTCAGAGTGAGGGAACAGTGTGACGAGAGGGTAGCATGGGAGACAGTTTGGAGATAGTTACATTAGAGGAAACCGAGGAGAGAGGAGAGTGTGAAGTAGAGACTATGGCTATGAAGTAGAGTTATGGCTAGTTGAGGAAGACAGCATGGCAGTTATAGTTCATAAGGGCAGAAAGTGTGGTTACTGTTCAGAAGGGGAAACAGAGTGGTGTTATAGTTTATATGGGTGAATAGCGTGGAGGTTATAGTTTATAAGGAGTGCAGTGTGTCCTGTATTTAAGGACTGAAGGTGGCTCTAGGGTTGTATTTATGTACTGATTGTGGTTTTGGTGCTGTATTCATGTACTGATGGTGCTTTATTGATCATAGTTCTGATGATATATTAATGCAGTTATTATGGTTCTTGTGCTATATTCATGAACTGATGATGGGTCTAGTTCATTAGGGTGGACAGTGCGGGGGTTATAGTTCATAAGGAGTGTAGTGTATGCTGTATTTATGTACTGAAGGTGGGTCTAGTGTTGTATTCATGTACTGTTGGTGGTTCTGGTGATTATTCATGTACTGATGGTGGTTCTTGTTATGTATTCATGTATGTACTGATGATGGTTCTGGTCATGTATAAATGTACTCTTGATTGTTCTGGTGCCATATTCATGTAGTGAATCTGGTTCTAGTATTGTATTAATGTACTGATGGGGGTTCTGGTGCTGTATTCATGTACTTATGGTGGTTCTGATGAAGCATTAATATACTGATTGTGGTTCTAGTGCTGTGTTCATATATTTATGCAGTTTTCTTTTAGTTTATGGGTTAGGAAATGGCATGCAACTGTAAATTGTCTGCAGAAAGGGAATGGTCTGTAAAAGTGTGTGGCTCCACTCACGCAAACAGGAAATCTTGAATCTCACTTCTGCCGCTCCTGAGATCCACACATAAAAACTGAGCCTTGGTAACGACACAGAATGGGTTAGAGTTTGTGAAGTGGTTCAGGAGCTGTATCTTCTTAACATGTGGCAGATGTTTAGGTATCTGTCTTTAATAGCACTGATTAAGATTTAAGCTCCAAATACTGCTGCTGTCAATTTATGACAGCAAAATTTAAATGAAGCAGTCACCATTGTGCACATAAACAGGTCCCATCAGATAACCACCAACGCAATAAAGTTACCATGCCATGCCTGCAAAAGGTCCCGTCAGTGCCATTTTGGCTTTGTGCAAAAAGCTAAGTTTTGTAGAACTGTGATTTTTATCTTGTGCTGTAATACTTTTGTACTACAGTATATAGTATAAGCAATGAGATGATTAAAAAACAAATCTGAACTGAGAAAAGTAAGTTAATGTGTATGCACAATGTAAGTGCATATTAACACATGACCATTAACCAGAGAAAACAAAAAGCAAAAAACACAAATATCCTGAACTAAAAGTAAAAAATATACTGCAAATAATGCATAAAGGTAATAATAATAATGAGGGTATTTAGTAAACATAATTTTGATCAAAATAATGTACAAGCCATCCCGCCACGTCACGGCAACCCTTGTGGGACAGTCCCTACTCTAGTATTTAAAACCTTTTCACTTGCCAAGTGGCGTGAATGTGAATAAGGGTCGAGCGGCTGAACCACTTGTAACAGCTTAGGCCAGACTGGATGGCTTTCCCAGCTCAGAAAGAGGGCGGTCACACCCATATATGCACTGAATGCACAATGAAATGAATAAAAAACAAATCTGAACTGAGAAAAGTAAGTTAATGTGTATGCACAATGTAAGTGCATATTAACACATGACCATTAACCAGAGAAAACAAAAAGCAAAAAACACAAATATCCTGAACTAAAAGTAAAAAATATACTGCAAATAATGCATAAAGGTAATAATAATAATAATAATGGTATTTAGTAAACATAATTTTGATCAAAATAATGTACAAGCCATCCCGCCACGTCACGGCAACCCTTGTGGGACAGTCCCTACTCTAGTATTTAAAACCTTTTCACTTGCCAAGTGGCGTGAATGTGAATAAGGGTCGAGCGGCTGAACCACTTGTAACAGCTTAGGCAAGACTGGATGGCTTTCCCAGCTCAGAAAGAGGGCGGTCACACCCATATATGCACTGAATGCACAATGAAATGAATAAAAAACAAATCTGAACTGAGAAAAGTAAGTTAATGTGTATGCACAATGAGATGATTGTAGATTCAAGTTCCCTGAGGGAACTAAAAAATAAAGTAAAAAAAAACAAATTTAACGTATAACATATAAAAAATAACATTTTGAATCACCAAATTCTCGCTTCTTAAAAATAAAGAAATTAAAAAATAAACATATTTCGTACCATCCGTAAAAATATGGTCTGTCATTCTGACCAAAATTATGAATTGCATTATTTGTTACATGTCATCTCTAAACAAAATTCAATAAAAATCAAAACAATTTATGTTGCCAAACTGCTATCAATAAATATGACAACTCACCACACAATATAACAGGCCTTAAAACAGCTCCAAGGGCAGAAATGTCAAAATGTCACTTGTTTCAAAAAAATGGCTATACACATCAATTTTCTTTTTATTTTACAAAAAATTTATTTTATTAAAAAATAATGTATGCAAACCATAGTTGCACTAACCTGGAGGCTCATGTTCACAGGTCATTCTCATCATACATTGAATATCATGTAAGCAAAAAACAATGATGAAATTGTTTATTCAATGCAGATTAATATGGCACTACAGGGAGGAGCGCCATTTAAATTTTTGTCTCAAAAAGCAGGAAAGCTAAAATTGGCCCTGACCAACATCATTATTATAAACTACTACTGCTTGTCGTACTGCTCCTATTCCTTCACCGCCACATATTTCTTCCTCATTGTGTAAAGAAACACGCATACGCTCCAAATCACTTGCTTATGTGCCAATTAAAAAATTAACATGGTCAAGCTGCTGCAGGTGCAGTCGCTGCTGTATGACCTAATGAAGTCTGCTGCCCTGTGGCTATTGGAGACCCTAAAGGTCATTGTTTTGTGCTGGAGGCTGTGGAGAAGGGGAGTAGAAAGAGGAAAAAGAGAAGGAAGAGGAGTAGAAGCATGTGGATTTGGTGGGAATATTATCAAAAGTAAGGGATGAGGTTGATATAGTGAAAATGACAATTATAATGATGCTGAGCAAGATGACCAACTATGGCAGTGGGGTGCAGAAAGTGAACCAACAGAACCCTCATATGGTTGCCAGCAAGCAAAGGGCTGACTACTGGATAGCCATGCTTTTGGCCCTTCACTGTAGAAGAAACGTGGAGGAAATTTCTTCATGGTTTTGAAAGATATTGCAAATTAGCATTTTACTAGAATTATCTGTTTTTCCTATTCTGTGAAGTTTTTGAAGAGTGGACACCAGCTGACTGCATAGCTGATGAAGAGACCTTTCTCCGCAGAGCCAACGAAACCCTTCCTATGCCAGTGTTAGTTACAAGTAGCTGGAGCATCAGCAACAACTTCAGTATATTTTGCATGATAGACCAGATGCTATATCTGCATCTGTGATAACCTGTCACATTTTAGCAAAGAGACTCACTGGCTGAATTTCCAATTTCAGATGTACATAGACTGTGTCCCTTCTTCTGAAGAAACCTTGAACCCAAATCCCATGGAAGTCTTGTCCAGATTGCTGTCATGTCCAGCCTCTAGTGTTCTGTTAGAAAGTGTATTCAGAGAACAAAATTACATCCAAGTGGACCAGGTTATTCTATGCAAATGAGAAAAGCCTTATATTTGTGAAAAATAATCAGACATAGATCAGAGCACACTTTCATTCAGCTGCAACTGATGCCATTGTTTTCTACATAGTTCTGCTACCACTAGCGCCAATGTACCATGCCCAGCAGGGCATCTCCTCCCTTATCAGCATGTCACCCAAAATGTACTGCTGCCATTGGTGACCCTACACTGCCAGACATCTCCTTTCCAGACCATTATAATGTTATAATGTGCGGCTTCTGCCACTGCCACTGCGCAGCCACATATATCTCAAAGTGGGCCATTATTTCAGATGATATTCTGGACTGCTACTGTTGTGGCTGTCATAGCTGGCGTCATGTTGTCAGACATCTTCATGACTGCCCCATCATATTTTTATACTGTGGGCTTTTGCTGCTACCACTACCACTGCAGAGCCATACCTCTACTGGTTGCACACTGTGTTTTATAGTACTATAGTACAGTAGTATTTTATAATACTGTACTGTGCTGCTGCTGGGGCTGCTGTTGTTGGCCTCAACCTGCCCGAATTCTCCTTGCGCTCTCTGTTGTATTCTATACTGTCCAGTTGCTGCTGCTGTCACAGTGTTGTATAGTTATACTGCAATTCTGCTGTGAGGTGGTCCCAAAATAGGGATTTTTTTTTCATGGCTGTTTGACAAGCAATTGCTTTTTCACTTTAAAAAAAGCTAATCTGTTTGTATTCCCTAAATAAAGGTATAATTTTAGATGGCTTATTAAAAAACCACTGAGAAGCCATTGTTTTTTTCACTGTCAAAGCATCACACCTGTAAATGATGCAAATCAGGTTTTTGCAGAAAATTATTCAAAGTTGGTGAGTAGAGTTGAGCGAAACGGGTCGAAAAAATTCAAATTCAAATTTCATGAAACGAAACCCGACCCTAGGATGAGGTCGGCCACGAGGTCGGCGACTTACGCGCCAAAGTCGCGTTTCAAAAGTTTGTTTTGCGCTCTTTTTCAGCCAATCAGGATCCACGGACACTGTGGGCAACGTGATGACCTAGGCACGGGTCACCACCATCTTTCAGAAGGGCATGCAAGTGATTGGCTTGCTTTGGTGGGCGTCACAGGGGGTATAAAAGGGCGTGCACGCCGACCGCCATCTTACTTCTGCCGATCTTAGTATAGGGAGAGGTTGCTGCTGATTCTGTAGGGAGAGCGTTAGGCAGGGAAGAAGACAAAAAAACTGCTTCTGCTGCTAGCGATTTGGCCTGCACAACACACAAGTCACTGTGTGTGCAGTGCAAGGGGAGGCTATATTGTGGTGTATCAGTGGTGTTGGTTGTTGGGCTGCCTTTTAAGGCTTCCTGACACGCTGGCATTGCTGTTTACCCACTGCTCCGCAAACTGCTTTTTTAATAGCAATCCAATCTCCCTTATCCTCTAGTCACTTTTGTCACAGCTGTGCCATCGAGCCTGTCACATAGCGCTCAGATATCAGTGGGCCTCACACAATCCACAAGTGTCCAGTGTCCAAAAGTGTGCGCAGAGATTCAAAATCTCCATTATCCTCTCGTCACTTTGGTCACAGGCAGCTGTGCCATCGAGCGTGTCACATAGCGCTCAGATATCAGTGGGCCTCACACAATCCACAAGTGTCCAGTGTCCAAAAGTGTGCGCAGAGATTCAAAATCTCCATTATCCTCTCGTCACTTTGGTCACAGGCAGCTGTGCCATCGAGCGTGTCACATAGCGCTCAGATATCAGTGGGCCTCACACAATCCACAAGTGTCCAGTGTCCAAAAGTGTGCGCAGAGATTCAAAATCTCCATTATCCTCTCGTCACTTTGGTCACAGGCAGCTGTGCCATCGAGCGTGTCACATAGCGCTCAGATATCAGTGGGCCTCACACAATCCACAAGTGTCCAGTGTCCAAAAGTGTGCGCAGAGATTCAAAATCTCCATTATCCTCTCGTCACTTTGGTCACAGGCAGCTGTGCCATCGAGCCTTTCACATAGCGCTCAGATATCAGTGGGCCTCACACAATCCACAAGTGTCCAGTGTCCAAAAGTGTGCGCAGAGATTCAAAATCTCCATTATCCTCTCGTCACTTTGGTCACAGGCAGCTGTGCCATCGAGCCTGTCACATAGCGCTCAGATATCAGTGGGCCTCACACAATCCACAAGTGTCCAGTGTCCAAAAGTGTGCGCAGAGATTCAAAATCTCCTTTATCCTCTCGTCACTTTGGTCACAGGCAGCTGTGCCATCGAGCGTGTCACATAGCGCTCAGATATCAGTGGGCCTCACACAATCCACAAGTGTCCAGTGTCCAAAAGTGTGCGCAGAGATTCAAAATCTCCATTATCCTCTCGTCACTTTGGTCACAGGCAGCTGTGCCATCGAGCGTGTCACATAGCGCTCAGATATCAGTGGGCCTCACACAATCCACAAGTGTCCAGTGTCCAAAAGTGTGCGCAGAGATTCAAAATCTCCATTATCCTCTCGTCACTTTGGTCACAGGCAGCTGTGCCATCGAGCGTGTCACATAGCGCTCAGATATCAGTGGGCCTCACACAATCCACAAGTCTCCAGTGTCCAAAAGTGTGCGCAGAGATTCAAAATCTCCATTATCCTCTCGTCACTTTGGTCACAGGCAGCTGTGCCATCGAGCGTGTCACATAGCGCTCAGATATCAGTGGGCCTCACACAATCCACAAGTGTCCAGTGTCCAAAAGTGTGCGCAGAGATTCAAAATCTCCATTATCCTCTCGTCACTTTGGTCACAGGCAGCTGTGCCATCGAGCCTGTCACATAGCGCTCAGATATCAGTGGGTCTCACACAATCCACAAGTGTCCAGTGTCCAAAAGTGTGCGCAGAGATTCAAAATCTCCATTATCCTCTCGTCACTTTGGTCACAGGCAGCTGTGCCATCGAGCGTGTCACATAGCGCTCAGATATCAGTGGGCCTCACACAATCCACAAGTGTCCAGTGTCCAAAAGTGTGCGCAGAGATTCAAAATCTCCATTATCCTCTCGTCACTTTGGTCACAGGCAGCTGTGCCATCGAGCATGTCACATAGCGCTCAGATATCAGTGGGCCTCACACAATCCACAAGTGTCCAGTGTCCAAAAGTGTGCGCAGAGATTCAAAATCTCCATTATCCTCTCGTCACTTTGGTCACAGGCAGCTGTGCCATCGAGCGTGTCACATAGCGCTCAGATATCAGTGGGCCTCACACAATCCACAAGTGTCCAGTGTCCAAAAGTGTGCGCAGAGATTCAAAATCTCCATTATCCTCTCGTCACTTTGGGCACAGGCAGCTGTGCCATCGAGCGTGTCACATAGCGCTCAGATATCAGTGGGCCTCACACAATCCACAAGTGTCCAGTGTCCAAAAGTGTGCGCAGAGATTCAAAATCTCCATTATCCTCTCGTCACTTTGGTCACAGGCAGCTGTGCCATCGAGCGTGTCACATAGCGCTCAGATATCAGTGGGCCTCACACAATCCACAAGTGTCCAGTGTCCAAAAGTGTGCGCAGAGATTCAAAATCTCCATTATCCTCTCGTCACTTTGGTCACAGGCAGCTGTGCCATCGAGCGTGTCACATAGCGCTCAGATATCAGTGGGCCTCACACAATCCACAAGTGTCCAGTGTCCAAAAGTGTGCGCAGAGATTCAAAATCTCCATTATCCTCTCGTCACTTTGGTCACAGGCAGCTGTGCCATCGAGCATGTCACATAGCGCTCAGATATCAGTGGGCCTCACACAATCCAAAAGTGTCCACTGTCCACAAGTGTGTGCAGAAATTCTAAATCTCCCCTGTCCTATAGACACCTTGTACCTTGTTTTACATTACTATATAGTTTGTTGGATTTTGTCTACATTTCTACCAAAAATGAGGAAGGCTGGTGGAAGAGGCCGTGGAATTGGGCGGGGGTTGGCAGCTGGTAATGATGGTGTTGGTGGTGGATCTGATGGTAGTGGCAAGAGCAAAATAGGACCGAATGCAGGAGGTGCTGACCCTGCGTCATCGTCTGGCTACATAAGGCCTCGAACGCTTAGTTTTCTAGGAGTTGGCAAACCGCTTATAAAGGCAGAGCATCAGGAAAAAGTTTTGTCTTACATTGCTGACTCAGCCTCCAGCTCTATCGCCTCCTCTTCTTCAGTTGTAAAAAGTAAAAGCATTGAGTCGTCATTGGAGGCTCATGTTCATGAACCACACCTTTCCTTGTGTCCTTCACCCCAACCAAGATTGAAGGATGACGCAGGCCATACTACTGATTACTCCATGGAGCTGTTTTCACATACCATGCCTGGATTATCAAGTGAAATGGTGAATTACCCAGGCCAAGATGAATCTGACATGGAGTGCACTGATGCACAGCCGCTGATGGATGATTCTGCTGGTACATTCACTCAGAGCACTACATTGTCCTCGCAGTGTACAGAGCCAGATTTTGACCCTGATGAGACTCAGGTGCCCCTTCCCGCACACTATACCACCATACACGGTGACACAGAGAAAGGTGCACATGACATAGAAGAGGAGGTGATGGATGACCCAGTTGTTGACCCAGATTGGCATCCATTGGGGGAAGAGGGTGCTGCTTCCAATAGCTCAGATGAGGAGCATCCACAGCAGACATCGACATCGCAACAGCTGTTATCTGGCAGGCTCGGAGCACTCCAAAGACAGGTTCCAAACATCAAAAGAGTTGCTGGACAGCTTGTCCAGAGGGTCAAAAGATCACAGCGTGCTAGGCCGCAAAATGTCTGCCAAAGTAGGAAGAGTGCAGTGTGGCACTTTTTTGAACAAAATCCTCATGATCAGGCCAAGGTTATCTGTAAGAAGTGCGCAAAGACCTTTAGCCGAGGGAAAAATCTGAAAAATTTGAATAGCAGTTGCATGCTTAGACATTTAACCAGCATGCACTTGCAAGCGTGGACACAACACCAAACCTCAAGTGCCACATGTGCAACTGATCACAACGAAGGTAGTCAGCAACGCTACATTGTTTCCCCCACTGTAAGCCCACCGGTTAGCACAGCAGCAAATGTTGAGGTGTCGTTGCAAGACCACAGCAGTCAGGGAATCCCACTGTTATATCAACGAAAGACTGATTCTAGGCCATCAGAAAGAACACCAACTCCATCACCATCATCAACCCTCTCTCAGTCCGCCCTGTCCACCGCTACTTCCACCATATGCAGCTCTCAAGTCCAGCTCACCCTCCCAGACACTATGAGTAGGTCAAGAAAGTACTCAGTCTCTCATCCGCGTACACTGGGTTTGAACGCCCACATTGCCAAACTAATCTTGTTTGAGATGATGCCCTTTCGGTTGGTGGAAAGCACAGCTTTCCGCGAACTCATGGCCTATGCAGTACCACGCTATGACCTACCCAGTCGCCACTTCTTCTCTCGCAAAGCCATCCCAGCCCTCCACCATCATGTGAAAGACCGCATTGTCCATGCACTCAAGCAGTCAGTGAGCGGAAAGGTGCACCTCACAACTGATGCATGGTCCAGTCGGCATGGCCAGGGCCGTTACGTGTCCATCACTGCGCACTGGGTTAATGTGGTGGATGCAGGGTCCACAGGGGACAGCGGTGGTGGGACAGTGCTGCCTAGCCCACGGTATAGGAAACAGTTGGCTGTAGGCGTTCGACCCTCCTCCTCCTCCTCCTCCTCCTCCTCCAGAAGCGAAAGCTCGTCCACAGAGCGCAGTCGTACGAGCACTCCATCTGCAGCTGCCACTGTTGCACACGATGTGTCCCCCTATCGAGCAGCTAGTGGAAAGCGTCAGCAGGCTGTGTTGCAGATGATGTGTTTGGGCGACAGACACACCGCCGAGGTGCTGGCCGAGTACTTGAAGCGACAAACTGAGTCATGGCTGGGCAGTGTACATCTTGAGGCAGGCAAGGTAGTTAGTGATAACGGCTGTAATTTTGTGGCAGCCATAGCCCTTTCAAAACTCAGCCACATACCTTGCTTGGCTCACACCTTGAACCTGGTGGTGCAGTGCTTCCTCAAAAATTATCCGAAGTTAACAGCCCTACTCCAGAAGGTGCGAAGACTGTGCGCGCACATCCGCCGGTCGCCTGTACACTCCGTTCGTATGCAGAAGCTGCAGCGATTGCTCCACCTTCCCAACCACCGCCTCATTATCGACATTGCAACAAGGTGGAACTCCACCCTGCACATGGTGGAACGGCTGTGCGAGCAGAGGCAGGCCATAATGCATTTGTGGGAGGATACACGGCCAGGCACTTTGAGAGCAGACATGGAGTTGACAGGCGTGCAGTGGTCGAAGCTGAAAGACCTTTGTAAAGTCCTTCAGTGTTTTGAGGAATGCACACGGCTGGTAAGCGCAGACGACGCCATCCTAAGCATGAGCATCCCACTTATGCGTCTGCTCATGCAAACTTTGACGCACCTTAAGGAGCAGGCGTCTGCAGCCAATATTGATGAGGAGGAAGAGGAGGAGGGAATCCTTGATGACATTCAGCCATTGTCTGCTCAGGGACCTCTCCTGGACGAGGTAGAGGAAGAAGAGGAGGAGGAGGAGGATGATGGGGATGATTACTTAGGGGAGGAGGATGCATCTCGTGGGGCAAGTGAAAATGTTGGCGGGGCAAGGTCTGGTACAGGGTTTGTGCGTGACTGGAGGGATGTGGATTTGCCAGAAAGTGCTCCTCCACCCAGCACTCGCAGTGCATCATTGACACCGGGAACATTGGCCCACATGTCAGATTATGCCTTGCGGATCCTAAAAAGGGACCCCCGCATTGCCAAAATGATGAACGATGACGACTACTGGTTGGCCAGCATCCTGGATCCACGCTATAAAGGCAAATTACAAAACATCATGCCACAGGAGAACCTTGACCTAATATTGGCTAATAAACAAGCAACACTGGTAAATCGGTTGCTTGAGGCATTCCCAGCACACAGCAGCGGTGATGGTTCTCACACGAGCCGTACGGGCCGGGGGCAGCTTGGCAGAGGTGTTCGTGGTGCACACAGCAGAAGTGGCGTTGGAGACAGGGGTTTCATGACAATGTTGTGGACTGATTTTTCAAATACCGCTCACACAACTGGTAATACTGCATCGATGGAAAGTGACAGGAGACAGCAGTTGTCAACTATGGTTACAAACTACTTTTCCTCCCATATCGATGTTCTCCCACACAGGTCATTCCCCTTTGACTATTGGGCCGCTAAACTGGACACCTGGCCTGAATTGGCCCAATATGCCTTACAGGAGCTCGCTTGCCCAGCTGCAAGTGTGCTATCGGAAAGAATCTTCAGTGCAGCTGGATCAATCCTGACAGAAAAAAGGACCCGTCTGTCAACCCAAAATGTGGATGATCTAACCTTCATTAAAATGAACCACGCATGGGTTTCCAAGGATTTTGTCCCACCTTCCCCTGATGACACATAGGGTGACAGAAAAATGGCTTGCTTTGGTCCACCTCTTCCTGGTACTTCACCTATTTCGCCTTTTGCATCAGCTGAATGTCCAACATCAACATATGCCACTTTCTAAAACTCCCTAACTGTGCTGCCTCCCCCCCCATGGCCGGGGTCACCACCTACCGCACGACACCGTGCGAGTGCCGTTGCCCTGGACAGGTGGGTAGGCCGACTCTTGGGCGCGGGCACTGGCACAGGGTCCCTCATAGTGCAATCAAGTGTCTCTGACGGTGGTGGTGCACACCCGCCGTCAGACACACCGCTGTACTATGAGGGGCCCAGTGCCAGTACCGACGCCCACGAGTGGGCCCCCCTTGCTTGGGCAGGGCCCCAGCATTTGCAATCTTTACCTCTCCCTGCTCCTCCGCTGTGTAATCTGGGCCGTCAAATCCATACTGTGCCTGACACCGTCTGAGCCTGCCTCCTGAGACATATATTTTGAATGTGTACGCTATCCATACATGTTATCCGGGGATACGGTACCCTTTCTAACCTTTGTGCAATCACGTGCAATCCATACTGTGCCTGACACCGTCTGAGCCTGCCTCCTGAGACATATATTTTGAATGTGTACGCTATCCATACATGTTATCCAGGGATACGGTACCCTTTCTAACCTTTGTGCAATCACGTGCAATCCATACTGGGCCTAACACCGTCTGAGCCTGCCTCCTGAGACATATATTTTGAATGTGTACGCTATCCATACATGTTATCCGGGGATACGGTACCCTTTCTAACCTTTGTGCAATCACGTGCAATCCATACTGGGCCTAACACCGTCTGTGCCTGCCTCCTGAGACATATATTTTGAATGTGTACGCTATCCATACATGTTATCCGGGGATACGGTACCCTTTCTAACCTTTGTGCAATTACGTGCAATCCATACTGTGCCTGACACCGTCTGAGCCTGCCTCCTGAGACATATATTTTGAATGTGTACGCTATCCATACATGTTATCCAGGGATGCGGTACCCTTTCTAACCTTTGTGCAATCACGTGCAATCCATACTGGGCCTGACACCCTCTGAGCCTGCCTCCTGAGACATATATTTTGAATGTGTACGCTATCCATACATGTTATCCAGGGATACGGTACCCTTTCTAACCTTTGTGCAATCACGTGCAATCCATACTGGGCCTAACACCGTCTGAGCCTGCCTCCTGAGACATATATTTTGAATGTGTACGCTATCCATACATGTTATCCGGGGATACGGTACCCTTTCTAACCTTTGTGCAATCACGTGCAATCCATACTGTGCCTGACACCGTCTGAGCCTGCCTCCTGAGACATATATTTTGAATGTGTACGCTATCCATACATGTTATCCAGGGATACGGTACCCTTTCTAACCTTTGTGCAATCACGTGCAATCCATACTGTGCCTGACACCGTCTGAGCCTGCCTCCTGAGACATATATTTTGAATGTGTACGCTATCCATACATGTTATCCAGGGATACGGTACCCTTTCTAACCTTTGTGCAATCACGTGCAATCCATACTGGGCGTGAGAACGGCTGGCGAGCTGTTAAGCAAGCTACAGCACCTGTCCAGACAAGTACAGGGATTCCCTAGCGAGGAGACTTATTTGATTGTTTTCAATGTTGGGACAGCAATTTTTGGGGAGCACTATACTCTGGAGAATGATAGATGGGGCCCACCATACACTGGAACATTCCAAAGGTGGACATCAGACACTGGAGCAGCATTTACAGGGCCCATTATACACTAGAGCATTAGAAATGGGGCCCATTATGTTTGGAGCATTATTTGGGCCCATAAGACAGTGGAGCTTCATCCATGGGGACCAACATATACTGTAGCATTATGTGGAGCTCATCATATACTGTTTCAAACATTATATGGGACCAATGATTCTGTATGGAGAAATAGATGGGCCTCGTCATGAGATGTAAAAAGTGAGGTATTTTTCATTGTACTATACCGCTATTTATCTGCCGTATCGGAGCATGATGAGTTGTGGTATGTGTTAAAGGGGCGCTCTTTCGCCCAGGGCACATGAAAACCTGCAGCCAGCCCTCCCCCCCCACAATTTTAGCCAAATAACCCCCATTTTTCAGTGCGTAACTTGTATTATGAAGTTAATTAAGGTTGACAAGCTTAAGTAAGAAGAATTGATGCTTTTGGCATTCAAATGGGCACTGTATGTGTGTTTCCTGTCCTCCTCTCACTGCCGACTTTTATTCCCCATTGACTTACATTGGGTTTCGTGTTTCGGGACGACCCCGACTTTTCCCTATAATCGGACGATCTTGCTCGACCCGACTTTTGGAAAAGTCGGGTTTCACGAAACGAAACGCGACCCTAAAAAACCAAAAGTCGCTCAACTCTATTGGTGAGTTCAAATTTTTTTAAGATTCGATCATCTCTAGATGTTTTATGTGCTACTGGAGAGTTATCATTGCAAATCTATTTAAGAACATCCACAGCTTACAGTGACGAGCAAAACGGTAACAATGTTTTGAACTTTTGACTTTCAGGCTCTATATCTCACCATCCACTACTGCTTCGAATGTGAGACTATCATCACTTTGTAGACAACCATCGTGGCTATCTCATGAATAAATTTGACTTACAACTATTTAGAATATGATTAGTTATGCAGATTCTTGTCATGTCACTGTATTGTTACTGTTTGGTCCTAATAGTGGAAAAATCTTTTTCTTCCTGTTTACTACAAAATACAACCTGTTCTCACATTCTCTAATAGCTCAGTGTCTTATTAGGTTGATTCCCAAGCGAAAAGTCACTGGTTTGAATCAAAGAGCAGCCATGAAGAAGATTTCCCATGATAAAGAGAAACAGCATCATCCAGCTCTTATCATGTTACAATAAGTACTAGATAGAGGCCAGATCGCAGAGGATACATTTTGTGAGGTATAATATTGTTTAAAAACAGCCAGTGAAATATTTTAGCTCACAAAATGAATCCTCTGTGATCCCCTGCTGTAATGTCAGTATTGCCTTTTGCTTCCTCCCCTGCCAAGGAGATGTGGTATGCTCCGTACACGGTCAGACACAATTTGAAAAATGAACTTTCGTTCGTGGGAAGACCTCTTTAATGTGACCGGCTTCCTCTGCCTGTAGAAACGTCGCTCATCTGCCGCCAGGATCAAACGAATGATTCACTGCGCCTGTGCGAAATTCGCACAGGCTCAGTAAATTAGATTGCCGCCATCTTTGTGCAGACAGATAGCGGCGGTCACATTAAAACTACGCATGCGCTCCTCCTGTCCAAAGATGGCGGCGGTCAGTGAATCATTCAGCTGATCCCGGCGGTGGGGTATTCGCGATGGTGTTACGCTAGTGGTACCGCGCAAGAGGCTGCGTACGGCATATACAGTGTGTGTGTGTGGTGTGACAGTGTTCTGGTGGTACCGTGCAAGAGGCTGGTACCACCAACAGTTTCCATATTGAGACACCCATCACTTGGGTGTCCCATTATGGCGGTCGGTGAGCTTCCGACGCTTGGAATTCTGGGATCAGAGCGATCTGAATAAGCATGTCTATCTTACAACTGTACAGCTGGTGGACATGGTCTAGGAGAACTAGTGAGTACTCCAATGAGTTTGCATTGGAACATATCTTGTTTAGGGATAAGCAAACCCGTGGAAGTTCTGGTATCCAACTCAAACTTTAAAAACTCATTGAAAACAATGAGCTCCCAAACTTAGGAGCTTGAAAATCTCTCTCTCACTCCCCCCCATGGAACTCTAAACATTGCAACAGACTTCCGGAAGAAATTCTTGTACAGCGTTTTCACTCGACACTAACCTCCCGAAACAAACCCCAAAATTATAAGTTCAGGTTTGCTCATCTCTAATCTTGTTAACCATGCCTTTTTTAAAGTAAATGTATATGACTGTTATTATGAAGGTGAATTCCGGAGACTTTTCTGTACTGCTGCAGATCCTTTATTATATAATTGTAGGGACTACATTACCAAAACTACTAAAGAATTTTTAAGCAAGGTGGGACATAAGACACATATGTGCAATAGTTCACATTATTTTCTAAGTAATCACTTCTTGCTCATGAGCCTTATAGCCTCTATATAAATGTTAGGCTTTTTGTTTCTTCGCCAAAAAAGAAAACAAAATCCTAATTTATGACCCCAATCCCTTTCATGTGCTATCAGAGACCAATTTAACTATTATTGCAAAGTGTTTGCTCCCTGCAACAAGCCAGAATAGTTACTTTCTGAGAACCCTCTTTTTAATCAAGTATTATAAAGTACAGTATAAATGCGCTGCTTATTGAGATTATATTTGTGATAACTGTTAAAAAGCTAAGCTACAAGCTTCACTTCACCACAGCAGACTAACAGTTACTGACCACCAGGACTCGATAATCATGCTACACTAATCCAAATTATATCCAACAGATGTTCTCCACTGCTGTAACATATATACTGGATTTTCTTGTAAAACTGATGCTGCAGAATATTACCATACATGATAATAAGCATTTTGCTATCTACCATCTGGACCCCTACATGATATTACTCTCCTCTGATCCTGAATGTTCTTTTAGAGTAATGTAAGGATCATGGTTTGCAAAATGCTGACTTCTGAGTACAATGATTTCAAGCAGAATATTTCAGAGTGGGTCTGAAGCTCATATAGCTGCTCATTTATAAATGATATGCATCTTTATATTTCATGACATGCCGTTTGCACTAAATCACTCGGCGAGGGCTGAGAATGTGCAAACTGCAGCTCCGGAAAGTCATTAACAGCAAGGATTTCAACAAGATTAGTGGATTACACCACCAATGCCTTCCTTCATTGGGTCCAATTTTATTCCTAGATTATGTATTGGACACTATTTCAGTGCATAACACCATAGCATCTTCTGCTACCTAAGGGTTAAGATTAGACTTAGACGTTTCAGTGCTGCTGGAATAAGATCATACCAGGCTGCTCCAGAGGTAAGGTTACGCATTGGCTGTGGGAGGACTCCCTGGTGAATCTGTCATTGGCACATGTTGATGTGTCTGCAAAGGATTAGTGGAGAACCAGTTGCTAAGGGAAATCTCAGCTAGTCAGAGAGGTGCTTCACACACATAGCCTCCACAGATGGCAGACTATTTGCAGCATCTGTGCATATAGTTGGAAAACAGGGAGATTGAAAGAGAAAACAAAATTAGAAATGACCAATCGCATAGGGTGTTCTGCCATCAAATACATGATATGCATTCAGAGGTTGAGGCTAAAATATGACATACAGTGGAGGGTTAAAAAAAATGCTAACCTCTGCCATAACTTACCGAATTTAAGCAATGGTTAAAAGATGTATAGGACATTTACATTGTCTAGGATATCACTGGAAGGACATGACCACTGAATGATGATTTAACATAGATAGGAACAAAAAATGGTTTTCCAAAGCACCAGATCAAGGCTGCCAATCATTCAGGACAGTTGTTGGAATGTTTGGTGCAACAACTCCATTCCTGTCTATGAGTGTTAAGTTGCTAGATTTGTATGCTGTTCATAAAGTTAGAACAAAATACTCCCAGAGGCTCACACAGGGAGAGCATGTGACTGCATTTCCTGTTTTTTTCTGTGTCTGTGTATGAGAGAAGCAGCCTGTTGCAGATGATGCACAAATAGAGACAGATGATTTATTCTTTATCTCTTACGCTTATCATATATTGTTCCTGATTGTTCCTGAATAAAGAAGCTCTGTTGTCACACGCTTGAAGAGTATCCTGAATAATCAGCTGCCAACAGGTTATGGGCCCTGAGTGGCACAGAACCCCAGAGTAACACAGCAACAGAAGCCCAGAGCAAAAGCAGCACAGAGCAACAGAGAAGATGTTTACTAGCAGCAATCCTGTCAAGTTCTCAGTGCCAAGCCTCACTAATCAGAACTACCAGTCCTGGAAATTCAAGGTGAAGATGCTGCTCATAAGAGACGGTATGTGGAAATATACTCAAGAACAAGTACCTAATCCATTACCAGATGATTGGATAGAGACGGATCAGAAAGCACAAAGCACGATCTCCCTCAGTGTAGATGATAATCAGATTGTGCATATATGCAAGTGTGTAACTGCAATGGAGATGTGGGATAAGTTACAGAAAGTGCATGAAAGATCAACTCTCAGCAATAAGCTTTATCTCATGAGAAAGCTGTATCAGTCTAAGCTAAGTGATGGACAGAATATGCAGGACTATATAAGAAATAAACCTAGAGATTGTGGAGTATCTCAGGGGTATTGGAGAACAAATTAAAAATGTTCATGTTGCTGCACTTCTGTTAAGTGGTCTTCCAGAAAGTTATGACACACTCGTGACTGCACTAGATGCACAGCCAGATGATGAGCTGACACTAGAGTATGTTAAAGGCAAACTTGTGGATGAATTCAAGAGACAAATGCAGCATGTAAGCAGCAGTAATGAATCCAGAGCAAAAACAGCATTAAAGACAAAGGATTTCCCTTAATATAAGAGCAATCTAAGAGAAACTCGTGAATGTTTTGTCCGTAAAATGCCCGGACACCTTAAAGCAGACTGCAGAATTTGGAAAGCAATAATGAGTCAGCTTAAAAAGATTCTGTATAGATTCTGGTGCAAGCAGCCATATGACAAATAAGAAGGATTTCCTCACTGACCTTATTGAAAGCAAGTCAGAAAAGGTCATCTTAGCTAATGGTCACTATATGACTTCAGAAGGAGTAGGAGACTTCTACCTCCACTGTCCAATTTCCTCAGCACAAAGCAGAAAGATCCCAGTAAAGGATATTCTCTACTTTCCCAGCCTTGAAAGCAATCTTCTGTCAGTAGAGAAGCTCATGCAAAAGGGGAATGTAGTTACTTTTAAAGATAACAGCTGCATCATCTCAAAGAAGGGTTACACTCTTACAGAAGGAAAAATCCAAGACGAACTTTATCGGCTAACATGCAAAGAAAGAGTGTACAGTGCTAGAAAAGATCTACATAAGAACTGTATCCATGTATGGCACAGACGTATTGGGCACAGAGACCCAGAAGCAGTAAGGAAGCTAGCTCAACTTGCAAATGGTATTGAAATCCACCAGTGTAGTCAAATGATGAAGTGCACTAGCTGTCTTAAAAGCAAAATGTCCATAAAATCCTTTCCTAAAATAAGCACCACTAGATCTGCACAGCCTCTGTTTCTGATACATACAGATATATGTGGTCCAATGAGTGTTCAAACTCTTAGCAAGAAGCGATATTTTCTCACATTTATTGATGACTACTCCAGATATAGTGACCTACCTGCTTCACAGTAAGGATGAAGTTCCACGGAAAATTGAAGAATATCTTGCTGTAGTATTTAACAAATTTGGAAGAATGCCAAAAGCCTTGCGTGCAGATAATGGAACCAAATATACAAGTGGTAAGGTGCAAACTGTTTTGAAAAAGGATGGAATCGTGTTCCAGACTACCATTCCATACAACCCAGAACAAAATGGCATTGCAGAGAGAAAGAGCCATACTCTCTGTGAAAGTGGAAGAAGTATGTTGTTTGATACAAATATACCTACAATGTATTGGAGAGAAGCCATCATGACAGCTTACTATCTTCAAAACAGAGTGCCAGGTAAAGCCACAAATAAAACTCCATATGAGCTATGGCACTGCGAGAAACCTAACCTAAAACTCCTCAGGATAATTGGAAGCAAAACGTTTATGTATGTTCCCAAAGAAAAACGTCCCAAGTGGGAATCATATGCAAAGCAAGGAGTCCTGGTGGGCTATAGCGAAACTCAAAAGGGATACAGAATTCTGTACCCAGAAACCAGCACAGAAGCAAAAAAAGTATCAACAAAATACCCTGGTTTTGTTAACATCTTTTACTAGCACTTGCTACTTACAGTTACATATGTTTTACAGCAGAGTATTTATGCACGTTTGTCATACTGTGTTCTGTTTTTGTGTCTTAGTTCTTGGGTGGTGTGAACAGGGTCTTATTGACCCGTTCAGTTTTTGTGCATGTGTTATGTGTTCTGAATCCATTGATTTCTTGCTTATGCAAGCTTTGGGAGATCCCCGCCTCTCTCCTTTGGGACATGCATAAAAAGCCATTTTGCCCAGCGAGCCCATACCGGGCAGCACCTTTCTGAACCCTGCTCATGAAGGTATTATTCACATGTTCAGGTTTTTAAATATATTAGATAGGACTGCTCCGAGAAGGGTATGCCTTGACGCGGCGGAGTGGCTTAGCGTACATTTTTTTGCAAAAAAACGTATCAACAAAATACCCTGGTTTTGTTAACATCTTTTACTAGCACTTGCTACTTACAGTTACATATGTTTTACAGCAGAGTATTTATGCACGTTTGTCATACTGTGTTCTGTTTTTGTGTCTTAGTTCTTGGGTGGTGTGAACAGGGTCTTATTGACCCGTTCAGTTTTTGTGCATGTGTCATGTGTTCTGAATCCATTGATTTCTTGCTTATGCAAGCTTTGGGAGATCCCCGCCTCTCTCCTTTGGGACATGCATAAAAAGCCATTTTGCCCAGCGAGCCCATACCGGGCAGCACCTTTCTGAACCCTGCTCATGAAGGTATTATTCACATGTTCAGGTTTTTAAATATATTAGATAGGACTGCTCCGAGAAGGGTATGCCTTGACGCGGCGGAGTGGCTTAGCGTACATTTTTTTGCAAAAAAACGTATCAACAAAATACCCTGGTTTTGTTAACATCTTTTACTAGCACTTGCTACTTACAGTTACATATGTTTTACAGCAGAGTATTTATGCACGTTTGTCATACTGTGTTCTGTTTTTGTGTCTTAGTTCTTGGGTGGTGTGAACAGGGTCTTATTGACCCGTTCAGTTTTTGTGCATGTGTCATGTGTTCTGAATCCATTGATTTCTTGCTTATGCAAGCTTTGGGAGATCCCCGCCTCTCTCCTTTGGGACATGCATAAAAAGCCATTTTGCCCAGCGAGCCCATACCGGGCAGCACCTTTCTGAACCCTGCTCATGAAGGTATTAATCACATGTTCAGGTTTTTACATATATTAGATAGGACTGCTCCGAGAAGGGTATGCCTTGACGCGGCGGAGTGGCTTAGCGTACATTTTTTTGCAAAAAAACGTATCAACAAAATACCCTGGTTTTGTTAACATCTTTTACTAGCACTTGCTACTTACAGTTACATATGTTTTACAGCAGAGTATTTATGCACGTTTGTCATACTGTGTTCTGTTTTTGTGTCTTAGTTCTTGGGTGGTGTGAACAGGGTCTTATTGACCCGTTCAGCTTTTGTGCATGTGTCATGTGTTCTGAATCCATTGATTTCTTGCTTATGCAAGCTTTGGGAGATCCCCGCCTCTCTCCTTTGGGACATGCATAAAAAGCCATTTTGCCCAGCGAGCCCATACCGGGCAGCACCTTTCTGAACCCTGCTCATGAAGGTATTATTCACATGTTCAGGTTTTTAAATATATTAGATAGGACTGCTCCGAGAAGGGTATGCCTTGACGCGGCGGAGTGGCTTAGCGTACATTTTTTTGCAAAAAAACGTATCAACAAAATACCCTGGTTTTGTTAACATCTTTTACTAGCACTTGCTACTTACAGTTACATATGTTTTACAGCAGAGTATTTATGCACGTTTGTCATACTGTGTTCTGTTTTTGTGTCTTAGTTCTTGGGTGGTGTGAACAGGGTCTTATTGACCCGTTCAGTTTTTGTGCATGTGTCATGTGTTCTGAATCCATTGATTTCTTGCTTATGCAAGCTTTGGGAGATCCCCGCCTCTCTCCTTTGGGACATGCATAAAAAGCCATTTTGCCCAGCGAGCCCATACCGGGCAGCACCTTTCTGAACCCTGCTCATGAAGGTATTATTCACATGTTCAGGTTTTTAAATATATTAGATAGGACTGCTCCGAGAAGGGTATGCCTTGACGCGGCGGAGTGGCTTAGCGTACATTTTTTTGCAAAAAAACGTATCAACAAAATACCCTGGTTTTGTTAACATCTTTTACTAGCACTTGCTACTTACAGTTACATATGTTTTACAGCAGAGTATTTATGCACGTTTGTCATACTGTGTTCTGTTTTTGTGTCTTAGTTCTTGGGTGGTGTGAACAGGGTCTTATTGACCCGTTCAGTTTTTGTGCATGTGTCATGTGTTCTGAATCCATTGATTTCTTGCTTATGCAAGCTTTGGGAGATCCCCGCCTCTCTCCTTTGGGACATGCATAAAAAGCCATTTTGCCCAGCAAGCCCATACCGGGCAGCACCTTTCTGAACCCTGCTCATGAAGGTATTATTCACATGTTCAGGTTTTTAAATATATTAGATAGGACTGCTCCGAGAAGGGTATGCCTTGACGCGGCGGAGTGGCTTAGCGTACATTTTTTTGCAAAAAAACGTATCAACAAAATACCCTGGTTTTGTTAACATCTTTTACTAGCACTTGCTACTTACAGTTACATATGTTTTACAGCAGAGTATTTATGCACGTTTGTCATACTGTGTTCTGTTTTTGTGTCTTAGTTCTTGGGTGGTGTGAACAGGGTCTTATTGACCCGTTCAGTTTTTGTGCATGTGTCATGTGTTCTGAATCCATTGATTTCTTGCTTATGCAAGCTTTGGGAGATCCCCGCCTCTCTCCTTTGGGACATGCATAAAAAGCCATTTTGCCCAGCGAGCCCATACCGGGCAGCATCTTTCTGAACCCTGCTCATGAAGGTATTATTCACATGTTCAGGTTTTTAAATATATTAGATAGGACTGCTCCGAGAAGGGTATGCCTTGACGCGGCGGAGTGGCTTAGCGTACATTTTTTTGCAAAAAAACGTATCAACAAAATACCCTGGTTTTGTTAACATCTTTTACTAGCACTTGCTACTTACAGTTACATATGTTTTACAGCAGAGTATTTATGCACGTTTGTCATACTGTGTTCTGTTTTTGTGTCTTAGTTCTTGGGTGATGTGAACAGGGTCTTATTGACCCGTTCAGTTTTTGTGCATGTGTCATGTGTTCTGAATCCATTGATTTCTTGCTTATGCAAGCTTTGGGAGATCCCCGCCTCTCTCCTTTGGGACATGCATAAAAAGCCATTTTGCCCAGCGAGCCCATACCGGGCAGCACCTTTCTGAACCCTGCTCATGAAGGTATTATTCACATGTTCAGGTTTTTAAATATATTAGATAGGACTGCTCCGAGAAGGGTATGCCTTGACGCGGCGGAGTGGCTTAGCGTACATTTTTTTGCAAAAAAACGTATCAACAAAATACCCTGGTTTTGTTAACATCTTTTACTAGCACTTGCTACTTACAGTTACATATGTTTTACAGCAGAGTATTTATGCACGTTTGTCATACTGTGTTCTGTTTTTGTGTCTTAGTTCTTGGGTGGTGTGAACAGGGTCTTATTGACCCGTTCAGTTTTTGTGCATGTGTCATGTGTTCTGAATCCATTGATTTCTTGCTTATGCAAGCTTTGGGAGATCCCCGCCTCTCTCCTTTGGGACATGCATAAAAAGCCATTTTGCCCAGCAAGCCCATACCGGGCAGCACCTTTCTGAACCCTGCTCATGAAGGTATTATTCACATGTTCAGGTTTTTAAATATATTAGATAGGACTGCTCCGAGAAGGGTATGCCTTGACGCGGCGGAGTGGCTTAGCGTACATTTTTTTGCAAAAAAACGTATCAACAAAATACCCTGGTTTTGTTAACATCTTTTACTAGCACTTGCTACTTACAGTTACATATGTTTTACAGCAGAGTATTTATGCACGTTTGTCATACTGTGTTCTGTTTTTGTGTCTTAGTTCTTGGGTGGTGTGAACAGGGTCTTATTGACCCGTTCAGTTTTTGTGCATGTGTCATGTGTTCTGAATCCATTGATTTCTTGCTTATGCAAGCTTTGGGAGATCCCCGCCTCTCTCCTTTGGGACATGCATAAAAAGCCATTTTGCCCAGCGAGCCCATACCGGGCAGCATCTTTCTGAACCCTGCTCATGAAGGTATTATTCACATGTTCAGGTTTTTAAATATATTAGATAGGACTGCTCCGAGAAGGGTATGCCTTGACGCGGCGGAGTGGCTTAGCGTACATTTTTTTGCAAAAAAACGTATCAACAAAATACCCTGGTTTTGTTAACATCTTTTACTAGCACTTGCTACTTACAGTTACATATGTTTTACAGCAGAGTATTTATGCACGTTTGTCATACTGTGTTCTGTTTTTGTGTCTTAGTTCTTGGGTGATGTGAACAGGGTCTTATTGACCCGTTCAGTTTTTGTGCATGTGTCATGTGTTCTGAATCCATTGATTTCTTGCTTATGCAAGCTTTGGGAGATCCCCGCCTCTCTCCTTTGGGACATGCATAAAAAGCCATTTTGCCCAGCGAGCCCATACCGGGCAGCACCTTTCTGAACCCTGCTCATGAAGGTATTATTCACATGTTCAGGTTTTTAAATATATTAGATAGGACTGCTCCGAGAAGGGTATGCCTTGACGCGGCGGAGTGGCTTAGCGTACATTTTTTTGCAAAAAAACGTATTAACAAAATACCCTGGTTTTGTTAACATCTTTTACTAGCACTTGCTACTTACAGTTACATATGTTTTACAGCAGAGTATTTATGCACGTTTGTCATACTGTGTTCTGTTTTTGTGTCTTAGTTCTTGGGTGGTGTGAACAGGGTCTTATTGACCCGTTCAGTTTTTGTGCATGTGTCATGTGTTCTGAATCCATTGATTTCTTGCTTATGCAAGCTTTGGGAGATCCCCGCCTCTCTCCTTTGGGACATGCATAAAAAGCCATTTTGCCCAGCGAGCCCATACCGGGCAGCACCTTTCTGAACCCTGCTCATGAAGGTATTATTCACATGTTCAGGTTTTTAAATATATTAGATAGGACTGCTCCGAGAAGGGTATGCCGTGACGCGGCGGAGTGGCTTAGCGTACATTTTTTTGCAAAAAAACGTATCAACAAAATACCCTGGTTTTGTTAACATCTTTTACTAGCACTTGCTACTTACAGTTACATATGTTTTACAGCAGAGTATTTATGCACGTTTGTCATACTGTGTTCTGTTTTTGTGTCTTAGTTCTTGGGTGGTGTGAACAGGGTCTTATTGACCCGTTCAGTTTTTGTGCATGTGTCATGTGTTCTGAATCCATTGATTTCTTGCTTATGCAAGCTTTGGGAGATCCACGCCTCTCTCCTTTGGGACATGCATAAAAAGCCATTTTGCCCAGCGAGCCCATACCGGGCAGCACCTTTCTGAACCCTGCTCATGAAGGTATTATTCACATGTTCAGGTTTTTAAATATATTAGATAGGACTGCTCCGAGAAGGGTATGCCGTGACGCGGCGGAGTGGCTTAGCGTACATTTTTTTGCAAAAAAACGTATCAACAAAATACCCTGGTTTTGTTAACATCTTTTACTAGCACTTGCTACTTACAGTTACATATGTTTTACAGCAGAGTATTTATGCACGTTTGTCATACTGTGTTCTGTTTTTGTGTCTTAGTTCTTGGGTGGTGTGAACAGGGTCTTATTGACCCGTTCAGTTTTTGTGCATGTGTCATGTGTTCTGAATCCATTGATTTCTTGCTTATGCAAGCTTTGGGAGATCCCCGCCTCTCTCCTTTGGGACATGCATAAAAAGCCATTTTGCCCAGCGAGCCCATACCGGGCAGCACCTTTCTGAACCCTGCTCATGAAGGTATTATTCACATGTTCAGGTTTTTAAATATATTAGATAGGACTGCTCCGAGAAGGGTATGCCTTGACGCGGCGGAGTGGCTTAGCGTACATTTTTTTGCAAAAAAACGTATCAACAAAATACCCTGGTTTTGTTAACATCTTTTACTAGCACTTGCTACTTACAGTTACATATGTTTTACAGCAGAGTATTTATGCACGTTTGTCATACTGTGTTCTGTTTTTGTGTCTTAGTTCTTGGGTGGTGTGAACAGGGTCTTATTGACCGTTCAGTTTTTGTGCATGTGTCATGTGTTCTGAATCCATTGATTTCTTGCTTATGCAAGCTTTGGGAGATCCCCGCCTCTCTCCTTTGGGACATGCATAAAAAGCCATTTTGCCCAGCGAGCCCATACCGGGCAGCACCTTTCTGAACCCTGCTCATGAAGGTATTATTCACATGTTCAGGTTTTTAAATATATTAGATAGGACTGCTCCGAGAAGCGTATGCCGTGACGCGGCGGAGTGGCTTAGCGTACATTTTTTTGCAAAAAAACGTATCAACAAAATACCCTGGTTTTGTTAACATCTTTTACTAGCACTTGCTACTTACAGTTACATATGTTTTACAGCAGAGTATTTATGCACGTTTGTCATACTGTGTTCTGTTTTTGTGTCTTAGTTCTTGGGTGGTGTGAACAGGGTCTTATTGACCCGTTCAGTTTTTGTGCATGTGTCATGTGTTCTGAATCCATTGATTTCTTGCTTATGCAAGCTTTGGGAGATCCCCGCCTCTCTCCTTTGGGACATGCATAAAAAGCCATTTTGCCCAGCGAGCCCATACCGGGCAGCACCTTTCTGAACCCTGCTCATGAAGGTATTATTCACATGTTCAGGTTTTTAAATATATTAGATAGGACTGCTCCGAGAAGGGTATGCCTTGACGCGGCGGAGTGGCTTAGCGTACATTTTTTTGCAAAAAAACGTATCAACAAAATACCCTGGTTTTGTTAACATCTTTTACTAGCACTTGCTACTTACAGTTACATATGTTTTACAGCAGAGTATTTATGCACGTTTGTCATACTGTGTTCTGTTTTTGTGTCTTAGTTCTTGGGTGGTGTGAACAGGGTCTTAGTGACCCGTTCAGTTTTTGTGCATGTGTCATGTGTTCTGAATCCATTGATTTCTTGCTTATGCAAGCTTTGGGAGATCCCCGCCTCTCTCCTTTGGGACATGCATAAAAAGCCATTTTGCCCAGCGAGCCCATACCGGGCAGCACCTTTCTGAACCCTGCTCATGAAGGTATTATTCACATGTTCAGGTTTTTAAATATATTAGATAGGACTGCTCCGAGAAGGGTATGCCTTGACGCGGCGGAGTGGCTTAGCGTACATTTTTTTGCAAAAAAAGGTATCAACAAAATACCCTGGTTTTGTTAACATCTTTTACTAGCACTTGCTACTTACAGTTACATATGTTTTACAGCAGAGTATTTATGCACGTTTGTCATACTGTGTTCTGTTTTTGTGTCTTAGTTCTTGGGTGGTGTGAACAGGGTCTTATTGACCCGTTCAGTTTTTGTGCATGTGTCATGTGTTCTGAATTAGCAGAGATGTAGTGATTGCTGAAAACTCTGTATTGCTCAAATTCCAGGAAGTTATACCAGTTATTCAACCTAAGAAGCAAGAACAAGAATCTCAATCACCAAACCCAGACGCCGAAAAGGAAAACACTGAAATGTGGATAAGCTCTGAAGCCACCAAGGAAGACACAGAAGAACCAAGTCAACTTCCAGTCAGGAGATCAGAAAAGCAAAACAAAGGTAGCCCAGCTAGATGCCTTTCTTATATGGTCAGAACACTTCCTGAACCAGAGCCACAGCAATGGCAAGAGATGCAAAAACTGCCTGTTCAAGAGAAGCAGAAGTGGATAAATGCCGCTAATGAGGAGATGGAGTCCCTTCACCAACTCTAGTCATGCCTGCTTACTGAGCTACCACAAGGAAAAAGAGCTATTGGATGTAAGTGGGTTTTCAAAACCAAATATAACTCAGAAGGTAAAGTTCACCGGTTTAAGGCAAGATTGATTGCAAAAGGGTACTCGCAAACGTATGGTGAAGATTATGATGCTACATTTTCTCCAGTTGTGAAGCAAACCACATTTAGAACTTTAATGTCTGTAGATGCAGTTCAACAGATGACAGTGAGACATTTTGACATCAAAACAGCCTTCCTACGTGGTGACATTGAATTAAAGTTGTACATGAGCCAACCTGAGCGATATATTAAAAAGGGTGAAGAGTAGTGTTGAGCATTCCGATACCGCAAGTATCGGGTATCGGCCGATACTTGCTGTATCGGAATTCCGATACCGACTTCCGATATTTTTTCAATATCGGAATTCGGCATCGGAATCGGAAGTTCAAAGTTGATTGACAGCCTGACGTCATCATGATGCGCGGTGTGTGCGCATCATGATGCGCCGTCATTTCGGGCCTTCCGGGGGTCTCTGCCGGCCTGCCGGGGGGCTGTGTGGACTGCCCGGGGTCTGTACCGGCCTGCCGGGGGGCTGTGCCGGCCTGCCGGTGGTCTGTGCACCCTGTGGGGGTCTGTACCGGCCTGCCGGGGGGGCTGTGCCGGCCTGCCGGTGGTCTGTGCACCCTGTGGGGGTCTGTACCGGCCTGCCGGGGGGCTGTGCCGGCCTGCCGGTGGTCTGTGCACCCTGTGGGGGTCTGTACCGGCCTGCCGGGGGGCTGTGCCGGCCTGCCGGGGGGCTGTGCTGATGTCCGGGGGTCTGTGCAAGCATCGTCCGATGGGACTACAAGTCCCATCTGGCGATGCCTGCTACCATGACAGTGATTGACACATTAGCCAATGATGGGACAGTAGTAGTCCCATCATCCGGCTAATGTGTTAAATGTTAAAAAAAAAAAAAAAAATACTACATACATACTACATGCATGCTACATACATACTACATGCTACATACATACTACATGCTACATACATACTACATGCATGCTACATACATACTACATGCTACATACATACTACATATATACTACATGCATGCTACATACATACTACATGCTACATACATACTACATGCTACATACATACTACATACATACTACATACATACTACATACATGCTACATACATGCTACATACATACTGCATGCTACATACATACTACATACATACTACATACATACTACATGCATGCTACATGCATGCTACATACATACTACATACATACTACATGCTACATACATACCACATACATACTACATACATACTACATGCTACATACATACTACATATATACTACATGCATGCTACATACATACTGCATGCTACATGCATGCTACATACATACTACATGCTACATACATACCACATATATACTACATACATACTACATACAATACATTCATACAATACATACATAGACATACAGTACATATAACATAGAGTAACATACTTACCAATACTTGTCACATTGTTCCCCGAAGCCATTGTCTTTTCCGGAATAAATATTAACATAACAAACCACAAAAATACTCACCCACGATCTGAAGCAGTCCACGAGTGTGTCCCACGACGATCTTGGGTAGAGAACTGCAGCATCAGATGATGCTGCCGTTCTCTACGGGCTGCAGGAATCCAATGACGGAAGGTAGGTATCCTTCCGCACTGTATTCCTCCGCCACTTAAAAAAAAAAAAGTCCCTAGTCTCACTTTATGCCATTGCTGCGTGGGAAATTCCCACACAGCAATGGCATAAAGTGAGACTAGGGACTTTTTTTTTTTTTTAAGTGGCGGAGGAATACAGTGCGGAAGGATACCTACCTTCCGTCATTGGATTCCTGCAGCCCGTAGAGAACGGCAGCATCATCTGATGCTGCAGTTCTCTACCCAAGATCGTCGTGGGACACACTCGTGGACTGCTTCAGATCGTGGGTGAGTATTTTTGTGGTTTGTTATGTTAATATTTATTCCGGAAAAGACAATGGCTTCGGGGAACAATGTGACAAGTATTGGTAAGTATGTTACTCTATGTTATATGTACTGTATGTCTATGTATGTATTGTATGAATGTATTGTATGTATGTAGTATATATGTGGTATGTATGTAGCATGTAGTATGTATGTAGTATGTATGTAGCATGCAGTATGTATGTAGCATGCATGTAGTATATATGTAGTATGTATGTAGCATGCATGTAGTATATATGTAGTATGTATGTAGCATGTATGTAGTATGTATGTGGTATGTATGTAGCATGTAGTATGTATGTAGCATGCATGTAGTATATATGTAGTATGTATGTAGCATGTAGTATGTATGTAATATGTATGTAGTATGTATGTGGTATGTATGTAGCATGTAGTATGTATGTAGCATGCATGTAGCATGCATGTAGTATGCATGTAGCATGCATGTAGTATGTATGTAGTATGTATGTAGTATGTATGTAGCATGCATGTAGCATGCATGTAGTATGTATGTAGTATGTATGTAGTATGTATGTAGCATGCAGTATGTATGTAGCATGTATGTAGTATGTATGTAGTATATATGTAGTATGTATGTAGCATGTAGTATGTATGTAGCATGTAGTATGTATGTAGCATGCATGTAGTATATATGTAGTATGTATGTAGCATGTAGTATGTATGTAGCATGCATGTAGTATGTATGTAGCATGTAGTATGTATGTAGCATGTAGTATGTATGTAGCATGCATGTAGTATGTATGTAGTATGTATGTATTTAGTATTTTTTTTTTTTCTTTTTAACATTTAACACATTAGCCGGATGATGGGACTACTACTGTCCCATCATTGGCTAATGTGTCAATCACTGTCATGGTAGCAGGCATCGCCCGATGGGACTTGTAGTCCCATCGGACGATGCCTGCACAGACCCCCGAAGCCTGCACAGACCACCGGCAGGCCGGCACAGCCCCCCGGCAGGCCGGCACAGCCCCCCGGAGCCTGCACAGACCACCGGCAGGCCGGCACAGCCCCCCCGGCAGGCCGGCACAGCCCACTGGAGCCTGCACAGACCACCGGCAGGCCGGCACAGCCCCCCGGCAGGCCGGCACAGACCACCGGAGCCTGCACAGACCCCCTGGCAGGCCGGCACAGCCCCCCGAAAGGCCCGTACAGACCCCAGAGAGGCTGTACAAGGCAAAAACAGGGTTTTTCTTATTCCGATACCGGAAGTCCCATAGACTTGAATGGGACTTCCGGTATCGGAATCGGCGATACCGATACTTTTTTTAAAGATCGGCCGATCCATTCCGATACGATACTTTGAAGTATCGGACGGTATCGCTCAACTCTAGTGAAGAGCACCTTGTTTGTAAAATGCAAAAATCTCTCTATGGACTTAAGCAGTCAGCAAGCGCTTGGAACTCGAAAATGAACAAAGTTTTGATGGATGAAGGATTTAAAATATCTCAAGCTGATCCATGTTTGTATACGAAAAATGTAACGAAGGAGTGAATGTATGTTCTCCTATATGTAGACAATGTAATCATGTGTCATCAAGATGAAAAATAAATTGCAAAGCTAGGTGAAATTCTCAACCAGCACTTTTCAGACTAAGGACCTTGGAAATGTGACATATTATTTGGGAATCCAAATCCAGAGAGAGGAAGATGGGACTTTTCTTCTCAATTAAAGTTCTAAAATTTCCGCAATCCTAAACTAGTTTGGAATGTCAGAAGCCAAAGGTGCGTCAACACCAATGGATCCATCCTACTTAAAGTTGGAAGTAGAAGATTTGCCACCCAGCAATGAGAGTTACAGACAAGCAGTGGGAGTGCTTCTGTACATAGCAACCACAACTCGTCCGGATATCACAGCCACAGTTGGAATTTTCTGCCAACGTGTAAGTAGGACACGCCAAAGAGACTGGAATGCAATTAATGAATTCTTAAGCTATCTGCCAAATCTTAAGGCTAAATCTTAAGATATCTGCATCAGGACATCTCACTCTCAGAGGTTATGTGGATGCAGATTGGACTGGAGATTCAAGGGACTTTCCACCATCATTGTCCTTTCGACTGCCACCATCATTGCCTTTTCCCCCACCACCTCCATAATTGCCCATACCACCACCTCCATCATTTCCTCCCCTATCACCCCCATCATTGCCCTTTCCACCATCATTGTACTTTCCATTACCACCATCATTGCCTTTTCCCACCACCCCATCATTGCCCATTCCACCACCATCATCATTTCATCCTCCCCCAGCACCCTCAATATTGCCCTTTCCACCACGACCATCATTGTCCTTTCCACCACCATCATTGCCTTTTCCCCACCACCCCCATCATTGCCAATTCCACCACCTCCATCATTGCTTTCTCCCCCACCACTCCATCATTGTCCTTTCCACCACCTACAGCATTGCTTTCTCCCCCACCACCCCATCATTGCCCTCTCCCCCACCACCCCATCATTGCCCTCTCCCCCACCACCCTCAACATTGCCTTCCCCATAATCTCCATCATTGCCTCTTACCCACCACCCCGATCATTGTCCTTTCCACTGCCACCATCATTGCCTTCTCCTCCACCACCCCTATCATTGCCCATTCCACCACCTCCTTCATTTCCTACTCCCCCACCATCCCCATCATTGCTCTTTCCACCACCACCATCATTGCCTTTTCCCCTACCACCCCATCATTGCCCATTCCACCAAGTCTTTTTGGAAGTGCATTGAGCTGCAAGGTGGATGGCTGCTGAAGAGGAAAAAATCTCTTTAAAACTCCTGCCTTAGTGAGTGTGAGCAAGATGAGTGTGACCGGAGCGTAAGTGTGAATGGTAGTAAGTGTGTGACTTGTGATTCAGTGACTTTGGATTCAGGGAGTTTCCAAGGGAGGAATTACTGAATTGTTTGTATTTTTTAAATACTTTTTATTTCTTTTTACTTAACATTTCTGTCTGGTGTAATCCCCATTAGGAAATATGCTCCATTATTGACAATGCAATCCAGTGTATATCTTGCCACATATATGCAATCCTTGAACAGCTGGTCGAGGATGCATACTGCTGTACAAGATGTGAGCATGTTGTGCAGCTAGAAGCCCAGGAACTGGATCTAAATGTGCAGCTGGCAACACTGAGAACCATAGACAATATGGAAAGGAGTCTTCTGCTCACTGAGCAGACACTCAATGGGATAGATGTGGGGGAGGATGGTAGTATGGAGCTGCAGGACAGTGAGGCAGCTAGCTGAGTGACAGCTAGAAGGCAGGGTAGAGGGAAGAGTGCCAGGGAGGCTAGTTCTGAACTGGCACACCTCAATAAGTTTGTTAAGTTGGCAGATGAGGGGGATGGCTTGTGTGTGTATATGAATTGCATATAATCCTGCTCTGTTATGCTCACTCATCCATTCAACTTTCTTGCCTTGTGTGTGTATATGAATTGCATATAATCCTGCTCTGGTATGCTCACTCATCCATTCAACTTTCCTGCCTTGTGTGTGTATATGAATTGCATATAATCCTGCTCTGTTATGCTCACTCATCCATTCAACTTTCTTGCCTTGTGTGTGTATATGAATTGCATATAATCCTGCTCTGGTATGCTCACTCATCCATTCAACTTTCCTGCCTTGTGTGTGTATATGAATTGCATATAATCCTGCTCTGGTATGCTCACTCATCCATTCAACTTACCTGCCTTGCATGTGTACATGAATTGCATATAATCCTGCTCTGGTATTGCATTGCTTTTGTATCCATAATGTATTCATTCCTCTTGTGTCTTCCATGCATACCTGAGCAATCAATCCCTCCCCCCTTTTTTATCACCTCTCTTTGAGTCAGAATATGTGGTCTGGGCAATCATGCCCACAACCCCCTCACAGCTGACCCCTCTCAATTGCACATATGTTCAGGGCCATGTGTCTGACCAGATGTGTCTGACCATGCATATTTCAAAATCCATATTTCAAATTACAGATTTCTAATTACACTACTGTGAATTAGACTAGAATTGGACTGGAATTTGACTGTAAGGTAAAGGAATCTTTAACCACCACAATGTTTTGGTTTCTTCTCACTTTCACCCCCATACTTCTCTATTTTGTCCAATCTCCTGTAATCCCCCCACCTAGTATGGAACTTGTCATTTCCCCCTCCATCCTCACCAGCCACCTAACCTCCTCAGAACTGTTCCTCCACATACAATCTTTTTTCTCCAGACTCACATGGCCGCATCATGTCTTATCCTGCTCCCACCTTCTAACGCTCTGTCTGCTACTCCTCATTGCTGGCGACGTATCCCCAAATCCTGGCCCTCCTCAACACATCCCCACACTCATTTCTAACATCCTGCCACGATCCTCTACACGTTTTTGCAACCATGATAACCTCATACCTATTCATCCAGCCCCCACTCCCCTAGTCCTTTTACCTGGCGCCTTATGGAACGCACGCTCTGTCTGCAACAAGCTGTCGTTTATCCATGACGTTTTTATCACCAACAAACTCTCCTTCCTTGCCATCACTGAAACCTGGCTCACTCCCTCTGACACAGCCTCTCCGGCTGTGCTTTCCTATGGCGGATTTCATCTCTCTCACACCCCTTGCCCCAGTAACAAACGTGGTGGAGGAGTTGGCTTGCTCCTGTCTGATACCTGCTCCTTTACCCCAATTCAACTTCCACCCTCCACTACTCTTCCCTCGTTCGAGGTGCACTCCGTCTGCATCTATTCCCCCTCCAACCTCCAACTGGCTGTCATCTTCCGCCCCCCAGAACTAGCCATCTCCACCTTTCTCGACCACTTCACCACCTGGCTACTCCATTTCCTCTCTGCTGACATCCCCACCATCATCATGGGCGATTTCAACATCCCCATTGACACTTCCACCTCAGCTGCCTCTAAACTTTTATCACTGACTGCCTCCTTTGGCCTCACTCAATGATCCTCTGCGGCCACTCACAAAGATGGTCACACGCTGGACGTTATCTTCACCTGTCTCTGTTCCCTCACTAATCTCACTAACTCACCCCTCCCCCTGTCCGACCACAACCTACTGACATTCTCTTCCCTCTCCTATCCGACTGCGCAACCCCCACTCCACAAACTTGCTCACCCTCGCAGAAATCTCAAACACCTCAATTTACAATCACTCTATGAGTCCCTTCTCCCTCTCACAGACATAGCTTCCCTTCATGACACAGATGCTGCTGCCACCTTTTATAACACCACAATAACAGCAACACTTGATTCAGCCGCCCCCCTCACACAGAGCAAAACTCGTACAATCAACAGGCAGCCCTGGCTGACCAGCCTGACCAAAGAACTGAGACGGGTTTCAAGGGCCGATGAGCGGAGATGGAAGAGAACCCGTTCTACCATGCACTTCAACGCATACAAGCAGTCCCTTGCCAGCTTCAAGTACACACTCTGCTGCAAAACAAACTTACTTTGCATACCTCATATCCTCACTGTCTCACAACCCTAAACAGCTTTTCTACACTTTCAATTCTCTATACTCTGTCCCACAGCACCTCCTCCATCTCCTCTCATTTCTGCTAAAGACTTTGCCTCCTTCTTTAAGCAAAAGATCGATACGATCAGAGAAAGCTTTGGCCCGCAGCCCCCAATGCCCCTCTTAGCCGCTCAGCCCTGTTCTTCCAAAACCAGCTTCTCCACCATGACAGAAGATCAGCTCTCCACCCTCCTGTCAAGATCACACCTCACCACTTGTGCGCTTGACCTGCTCCCGTCCCACCTGATCCATAGTCTTCATCCCAACTCTACCACACCTCTTCAACCTTTCACTAGCAAATGGTGTCTTTCCCTCATCCTTCAAACATGCCTCAATCACACCCATCCTCAAAAAGCCCTCCCTCGACCCATCCTCTGTGTCTAACTATCGCCCGATATCTCTTCTCCCTTACGTCTCAAACCTACTGGAACATCTATCTTGAACTGTCCTCCCACCTCTCCTCCTGTTCCCTCTTTGACTGGTTACAATCTGGCTTCTGACCGCATCACTCAAATGAAACTGCCCTAACTAAAGTCACTAACGACCTACTAACCTCCAAGAGCAAGCGACACAACTCTGTCCTTCTTCTCCTGGACCTGTCTTCTGCCTTCGGCACTGTGGACCATTCCCTCCTGCTACATATTCTCTCATGACTTGGCATCACAGACCTGGCCCTATCCTGGATCTCATTATACCTAACAGACTGAACATTTAGTGTTTCCCTCTCACACACAACCTCCTCACCTCGCCCCCTGTCTGTCAGTGTTCCTCAAGGCTCAGTCCTCAGACCCCTACTCTTCTCCATCTACACCTTCGGCCTGGGACAGCTCATAGAATCCCACACTCGCAGTACCACCTCTACGCTGATGATACGCAGATCTACCTATCTGGACCTGACCTCACCTCCTTACTGACCAAAATCCCACAATGTCTGTCTGCTATTTCAGCCATCTTTTCTGCTCGCTTTCTCAAACTGAATATGGACAAAACAGAATTCATCATCTTTCCCCCATCTCACTCTACCCCTCCACCAGACCTATCCATCAATGACAATGGCTGCTCGCTTTCCCCAGTCCCGCACGCTCAGTGCCTTGGGGTGATCCTCGACTCTGCCCTCTCTGTCAAACTACATATCCAAGCCCTTGCCTCCTCCTGCCGCCTCAAACTCAAAAATATTTCCTGGATCCGCGCATTCCTCAACCATGAAACCACAAAAACATTAGTGCACGCCCTTATCGTCTCCTGCCTCGACTATTGCAACCTCCTACTCTCTTGCCTCCCCTTCAGCACTCTGGCACCACTCCAGTCCATCCTACACTCTGCTGCCCAACTAATCCACCTGTCTCCCTGCTATTCCCCAGCCTCCCCCCTATGCGAGGCCCTTCACTGGCTTCCTATTGTCCAGAGGCTCCAGTTCAAAACCTTAGCCATGACATACAAAGCCATCCACAACCAGTCTCCTACATACATCTGTGACATGGTCTCCCAGTACCTACCCACATGCAACCTTCGATCCTCTCAAGACCTCCTTCTCTACTCCCCCCTCATCTCATCTTCATACAACCACATACAAGACTTCACCCATGCTTCCCCCATACTCTGGAACTCTCTGCCGCAACACATCAGACTCTCGTCAACAACAGAAACCTTCAAGAATAACCTGAAGACCCACCTGTTCCGACAAGCCTACAGCCTGTAATGATACCTGGTCTACTGAACCACCGCACAACCAGCTCGACCCTCTCCGAGCGTATCCTCACCCATCCATGTAGACTGTGAGCCCTCGCGGGCAGGTTCCTCTCTCCTGTAGTTGTGTGTCCCTTGTCTTGCACATGTTTATTGTACTTGTCTATATTTCCCCTTTTCCCATGTAAAGCGCCATGGAATAAATGGCGCTATATAAATGTATAATAATAATGTCAGTACAGGGGTAGCATTGCTGCAGCAAGGCATGTCCTCTGAAAGCCGGATGAGTGTCTGCTCCAGTAAGGGGGAAATAGGAGAGCAGGGCAGGCCAGGCAGGTGCTGGTAGTGGGGGACTCAATTATTGTTGGCATAAGCAACAGAAATGGACTTATTGTTTATGTAAAGGAGGACTTTATACTAGCCTGACAGCAGATGGCGATAGTGTGAAGTTATATGTTTGCTGTATTGTGGGGAGGGAAGCTCTCTTGTTGTTGATAACTTGCTCAGTGAAGTTCTCCTGTGTACCAGTGAATTCTCAAAAGATACACTCTGCTACAGGTTATGTGCCCAGAACAGGAGATAGTCCCAGACACCCAGAACATTGACACCCATAAGATAATCTCAGACACCGTAGAAGCAGATAAGCTCTGTTAACAGAAAGAGATAAAACCCAGTGAACGGAGACTGAAAAAAAATATCCAGATACAGCAGGACAAAGGAATTTATGTTCCAGGAACTGTATGACCGCACACTGGATATCATTACAGAGAATCACTACACACAAGATATACAGGATCTCTAAAGAAGAAAGAAGAATATCTTCATAAAACAAGTAAGATTATATAAAAATGATGTGCAGCACTGAGCTGAAACTCACAGTAGCTAAGCTGAACAGTGAAAATTATCAGTTATGGAAATTCAAAGTAGAGATGTTGTTATATAAGGACGATTTATGGGAAGTAACCATTACAGATAGACCTGATGAAGATAATCAGACATGGGATAGAAAGAATAGAAAAGCTAGAGCCACCATTAGCTTATTAGTGGATGATGCTCAATTAATACACATAAGGAATGAGGATACAGTGAAAGGAATGTGGGAAGCATTAAGAAAATTACATGAAAGATCCAGTTTAAATCAAAAGTTATTTATATTAAGAAAGCTTTACAGTATGAGATTGAGTGCAAATGATGACATGCAGAAGCACAATTTCTCAATGATGGAAGTAATATCACAGCTAAGGTCTATTGGTGAAGACATTAAAGAAAGTCATGTAGCAGCAATATTATTGTGCAGTTTATCAGATTCGTATACAGCCAAGACCTGAAAAAGACATCACATTAGAATTTAATTAGACCAGACTAATAGATGAATATCAGAGAAGAAAAGAACAAACAAATGATTCTTCTACTGAAAAGGACAGTGGAAACGCTCTTAAAGCTACAGAATTTAAAAAACCCTATAATAAAAAGACAAGAGAATGTTTTAAATGTAAGAAAAAAGGTCATTTAAAGAAAGACTGTACCATATGGCAAGCAAAACAACAAAATTACAACATAGAGAGCATACACAGAAAGTGAAAAACACAATTTCAGATTCATGTGAGAATAATTGGAATGGCACATATAAAGTAACAGACAAGAAATCATCACTTGGTTGGTTTATTGATTCAGGAGCAATGAGTCATATGACAAGTGACATGAATTTCTTCACTGATCTTGATTTAGATAAGAAAGAAGTAATTACATACAGGAGGTATAGGACAAGGTATGCTAAACTGTTCAAACAAGTTCAGACAAAATTCAAAGATACTTATACAGAATGTGTTGTATGTTCCAAAATTGGAAGGCAGATTGTTATCTGTGAAGCGTTTAACAGCCAATGGACTCACTGTAAAATTCAAAGACAATGAGTGTGCAATTCTAGCAGGAAACAAGGTGATATCCAATGTCAAGGCAGATGAACAATTATATCATCTTGACACACCAAAGGAACAGATGAAGGTATGTACACATGATCACAAGAACTGTATTCACATGTGGCATAGACGTCTAGGACACAGACACCCTGACAGTATAAGGGAACTACAAAGAAAAGAATTGACAAAAGATCTAAAGATATCAGATTGCTCAATTACCGTAAGATGTGAATCTTGTATAAAATCTAAAGCCACAAGAATATCTATTCCAAAAGAAAGTGAGATGAAAAGCAAAAGACCACTTGATTTGGTACATGCTGATGTAGGTGGACCCATGCAAGTGACTACATCAGGAGGAAATAGATACATGGTGACTTTCATAAATGACTACTCAAGATACACAGTCACATACTTAATTAAGAACAAAAGTGAAGTTTTTGATAAACTTGTAGACTATGTAACAAGGTCGAGTAACAAATTTCAAAGGAAGCCAATTGTCATCAGAAGTGATAATGGAGGTGAATTTACAGGTCACAAAATAGAAAACTACTTAAAACAAAATGGTATAGAACACCAGAAAACTGTTCCGTACACACCTGAACAAAATGGAATAGCAGAAAGGAAAAACAGAACTCTGACAGAAATGATGAGATGTATGCTGACAGATTCCAAACTACCAGAGAAATATTGGGGTGAGGCAGTAATGACAGCTACATATCTACAGAACAGACTTTTTTCCAGAAAACTGAAGAAAACTCCATATGAACTGTGGCAAGGAATGAAACCAAGTGTCAATCATTTAAAAATTTTTGGATGTAAAGTTTTTGTATTCATTCCAACAGAAAAACGTTCCAAACTTCAAAACAGCCATGGAGGGAATATTTGTTGGGTATAGTGAACATTGCAAGGGATACATAATCCTAGATCCCAAAACAGACAGAGTCACGGTGAGTAACAGTGTGACATTCATTGAGGAGCTAAATGAAGACACTATGATTTCAATTGACACAAAAAATGAGAAAAACAGCAGTGACATAACTGAAGAGGTATATGATGAGAAAGTAGTTGAAATTGATGAAGAACAGAATACTGAAAATGAAGAAATACAACTACAAACAGACACAGAACCAAGACGTTCAATGAGAGAAAACAAAGGTAAACCACCAAAACGTCTCTCATACAAGACAAGCACAAGTAAAATTTATGAACCTACCTCTTGGGAAGACATATCTAAACTCCCTAAAGAAGAAGATAATAAATGGATAGAAGCAACAGAAACAAAAATGAAATCCATGCATGACTCATTCTTGGACACTGACAGATTTACCAGGAGAAAGAAAAGCCACAGGATGTAAATGGATTTTTAAAGTAAAATACCAAACAGATGGCACACCTGAAAGATACCGAGCAAGACTCGTAGCTAAAGGGTATTCTCAAAAATATGGAGAAGACTATGATGAGACATTTGCTCCAGTTGTCAAACATACTACAATAAGAACTTTACTTACAGTTGCAGCAATGAAACAGATGGAACTGATACATCTGGATTTAAAGACAGCATTTTTGAATGGAGACTTAACAAAAGACATTTACATGGAACAACCTCCAGGATTCAAAGATGAAAGAAGCCCAAACAAAGTTGGCAAACTACAGAAAAGCATATATGGTTTAAAGCAAGCAGCTAAAGAGTGGAATGACAAAATCACGAAAGTGCTTACAAATGAAAATTTTCAAAGAAGTAAAGCTGATCCATGCTTGTACACAAAAAGGCTGATGAATAGATGGATTTATGTACTCATCTATGTAGATGACATTCTGATTTGTTCTGAACAAAAAAGGTATAAAGAAAACATTCTAAAAATCCCGACGGGACGTTTCAAAATCCAAGACTTGGGAAATGTGAAACAATACCTAGGAATACAGATAGAAAGAGAAGAAGATGGAAGTTTCCTACTGAATCAAAATCACATGATTCAAGATATAACAGAAAAAGTTGGATTAAAGGATGCAAAAACAGTAAAGTCTCCAATGGAAACTAATTATCTTAAAGAGATGAATAGTGAGAAAAATATGCTACCAAATAATGAAGAGTACTGAACAGCAATAGGAAAGCTACTGTATCTAGCAACTGTAAATAGGCCAGGCATCACAGCAGCAGTAGGAATCCTGAGTAGAAAGGTGTCAAAACCAAATAAAGCTGACTGGAATGCTGTGAAGAGAGTAATGCATTATTTGAAAGGAACCAGCAACGTTAAGCTCAAACTACCCACAAATGATAATTGCATTTTAACAGGATACGTTGATGCAGATTGGGCTGGAGAACCAACTGACAGAAGATCTACCAGTGGATATATTTTTTTCCTCTCAGGTGGACCAATAAGTTGTACAAGTCAGAAACAGTCAATTGTGACACTGTCTTCAACAGAGCAGAGTATGATGCCGCAGCACATGCAAGTCAAGAAGTTCTGTGGTTAAGACAATTGTTGACAGACTTAGGACAACCACAGTTGGAACCGACAAAATTGAAAGAGGACAATCAAGGATGTCTTGATGTCTTCCTTGAGAGATCATCAGGAACAAGGAGTCTTGAAGTTAGAATATTGTCCTACTGAAGAAATAACAGCAGACATCTTCACGAAGGCAATGAATGCTGATAAACACCAGAGACTAATCAAAAAGTTGGGTTTGATTGAATAAGTCCTTACTGTTGAGAAAGGGTGTTGGCATAAGCAACAGAAATGGACTTATTGTTTATGTAAAGGAGGACTTTACACTAGCCTGACAGCTGATGGCTATAGTGTGAAGTTATATGTTTGCTGTATTGTGGGGAGAGAAGCTCTCTTGTTGTTGTTAGTTTTACTTTCACTTTTGACTGTATTATACCAGCAGCACAGGCTGTATGCTTCTGAATTCTTATCTCATGTTTACCCATATGAAGTAAATACTGTTGCTGAAGATAACTTGCTCAGTGAAGTTCTCCTGTGTACTGGTGAATTCTCAAAAGATACACTCTGCTACAATTATTAGGGGAACAGATAGAGCAATCTATCACAAAGACAGGGATCATCGAACAGTGTGCTGCCTGCCTGGCGCTCGAGTCCGACACATCTCTGATCGGGTTGACACATTACAGAGAGGGGCTGGTGAGGATCCAGCAGTCATGGTGCACATTGGCACAAATGACAAAGTTAGAGGTAGGTGGAAGGTCCTTAAAGATGATTTCAGGGAATTAGGGCACAAGCTTAAAGCAAGGACCTCCAAGGTGGTATTCTCTGAAATACTGCCTGTACCATGTGCCACACCAGAGAGGCAACGGGAGATTAGGGAGATAAAGAAGTGTCTCAGGATTGAGGGGTTTGGGTTCCTGGAGAACTGGGCCATCTTCTCAGTTGGCTACAGGTTCTATGCTAGGGACGGGCTGCACCTCAATGGGGAGGGTGCAGCTGTGCTGGGGAGAAAATGGCTAGAAGGTTGGAGGAGTGTTTAAACTAGGGATTGGGGAGGGTATTCATTTTATAAGATGGGAAGATAGTGCACCTGGGCACAAATAAAGAAATTGGGGGTGGCGTGGGGTGTGGGGTTAGAACAGTTAAGATTTTAGAGATGAATAGAGGTAATGAGAGATACATAAAGTGCATGTATATTAATGCCAGAAGCCTCACCAAGAAAATGTAGGAATTTGAATTAACTTTATTGGAACATAATTATGACATGGTGGGGATAACTGAGACATGGCTGGACGAGAGCCATCACTGGGCGGTTAATTTACAGGGCTATAGTCTGTTCAGAAATGACCATACAAATAAGTGAGGTGGGGTGTGTCTTTATGTGTAAAATCATCTTTAAAATCCATCCAGCATGATAATATATGTGAATCTAATGAAAATGTTGAGTCCTTGTGGGTGGAGATAAGGGGAGGGGGAAAAATAATAAATTACTTATAGGGGTTTGTTATAAGTCTCCAAAAATAATGGAAGCAACGGAGAATATCCTTGTAAAGCAAATATATGAAGCAGCGACAAGGAGAAGTCATTATTATGGGGGACTTCAACTACCCTGAAATACATTGGGGAACCGAAACCTGCAGTTCCAGCAAAGGTAATGGGTTTTTGAAAACTATGAGAGACAGCTACCTTTCACAACTAGTTGAGGACCCAACAAGAGGGGGGAATTGCTAGACCTAATATTAACCAACAGGCCAGACCGCATATCAAATATAAGGATTGGGGGGATCACTTGGGTAATAGTGATCACAAAATAATAAGTTTTCATGTATCCTTTAATAAGGATTTAATAATTTAATAATTTAATAATATTTAATAATACTCCTGATGAAGGAGTAATCCGAAATGCGTGTCGGGGCGTGTCACACACCTCTGCAAATCTGGCCCTGCTATAAGGTAATCATTGTTGACAATACATTAGGATATAACAGTGCGATTGAGCCTCTCAAGTTCCTGGTGGGCTAATTAGTTTCAGGACTTTTTTTTTTAGCGGTGGTCATTATAATACTGGCAGGCAGCCTATGTATTCACATTAGTGAGTTTTTTCTTAGCACTTTATTATGGCACTATGGTGCGGTTAGTCTGTTTATACACTTATGAGTATGCCACAGTGTGTATTTTTCTGTATTTTTCTGTGAATTCAAAGCTGTTCTCCATTTCAGCAGTTTTTTCTCATTGCACTTTTTTAAACAATCACTTTATTGTTGTGATTAAGTTGCTTTGTATTTATCTATAATTGCACTTTATTGTGACACATATGTTTAAATATATTCATTATATATGTGATTTTTTTTTTAATAATCTGGCTGTGGTATGATTATATTTAGGGCTGCTCTCCGGTATGTAATGTTGCTATTTATATATTTATATAATATTCAGTATGGGTTTTACTGCTAAAATATTGAGATATTTTGTATGAATAGATTATACCCATATGTTTTGGGCCTTTATTTTGTTTTTTGCACTATGATGGTGTGTTTTTAATTTGTACTGTGCTATGTACTGCCTATGAATAATAAAGGTTTTTATTTAAAATATACTTAGTCCCAATTTTTTATGTATTATATATACGAATTTTAAAGAGATTTTTTCATTCTCTCGGATTTTTATACACTTTTTTGCGTAATAAGATGTGTAGAAGAGGGGTTACAAGGACACTAAACTTCAGGAAAGCGATTTTCCAACGGATGAGAGATGATCTTAGTGCAATAAACTGGGACGATATCCTGAGACATAAAGTACACAAGAAAAATGGAAGATGTTTATAGGACCTGTGCATAGTATATACCCTATGGGAATGAACATGCTAGAAATAGGAGGAAACCACTATGGCTAAATAGAGCTGTAAGTGACAAAAAGAAAGCATTTAAAGAATTAAAGCAAGTAGTTAGTGATGAGGCATTAAATAAAAACAGAAAATTAAATAAATTCTGTAAAATACAAATCAAGGCAGCAAAGATTGAGACAGAGTGACTCATTGCCAGAGAGAATAAAAATAATCCCAAAATATTTTTTAACTGCATACTGTAAATAATAAGAAGAAATGATAGGGTTGGACCCCTTAAAAATAGTCTGGATAAAATGGTGGATGAGGATGAGGAAAAGCCAATATGCTTAATGACTTATTTTCAACAGTATTTACACAAGAAAATCCCATGATGGATATCAGTGATAACAAAAATTCTCCATAAAATGTCACCTGGTTATCCCAGCAGTAAGTACGTTGGTGTCTAAACATCAGTAAGCTTAACCTCTACCGTGGGTAAAATCCTGGAGGGTTTTCTAAGAGATGCTATACTGGAGTATCTGGAGAATAACCTCATGACCCAATATCAACATGGGTTTACAAGGGACCGTTGCTGTCAGACTAATCTGATAAGCTTTTATGAAGAGGTAAGTTCCGGACTGGACCAAGGAATTGCAGTGGACGTGGTGTATATGGACTTTTCAAAAGCTTTTGATACAGTACCACACAAAAGGTTGATGTTGTGAACTCATTTTCTGGTCTACCTCTGGTTTCTGCTGAGGGAGCTGGTTGTGCTGACAGAGGAGTTGTGAGTTCTCTTTCCGAGCTCCCTCTGGTGGTGGTAGGAGGTAATGAAGCTGATCTAATCAACAGAGACCTGCCACCTGATAATGAGGATGAGAATTGGACATCTGGAGTCTCAGACTGGATTTAAGACAGCCGACTCCCTATTCCCATGCTGGTGATTTTTTCCTGCCTCCTGAGGTCTTAGTTTCCAGTTCAGTTCCTGCCTTCTCAAGCTAAGTGTTCTCTGCTAAAGTTCACATTTGATTTGGTTTGGTCTATTCAGTTTTTTGTGTGGTCAGCCAGCCCTGGCTGGGGCTGTGCTGTATTTCCATTCTTATGTCACTGTATGTGCCAGTTTGCTTTCTTCCCTTACTAGATTGGCCTCTTTTTGCTCTGTTCTCAGAATATGCCAGAGTGCTGATATAGTGGGAGAAGTCTAGTGACTTCAGGGATTTTTTGCTATCAGAAGTGTTGGACATTTTTGCAGGGTTTTTTGGTGTGATTGCAGACAGTATCTTTCCTTTCCTGTCCTTTCTAGTTAGTGTAGGCCCCATCGTTTGCTCAGCCTATTTTCCTGCCTGTTTGTGCTTTCACCTTGTCTCACCGTCAATACATGTGTGGGGGCTGTCTATTCCTTTGGGGTCTGCTCTGGGTCAGTTTAGATTTCCCCTTTTCTTGCTTTAGGCTTATTTAGTCCTCCGGCTGTGACGAGGCATCTAGAATCATTGTAGGGACGCTCCACGGCTACTGTTAGTTGTGTGGTCAGGATCAGGGATCTGCAATCCACGTAGTTACCAACCTCTCTGGTTTTTCTGTGACTTGGCTTGGTCTTGTTTTCCTCCTCGGTGACCCATTCATAACAGAATCACCAGCCATACCACAGATTCTAGAGTACTCAAAAGCAGGAAAGAATTGTTTAAAAAAAAAAGTGTCAGAATTTTTATTTTTATATGTGTTTTTTCCTCTTTTTCTCTGGGGCCATAGGAGGATTTTTTCTCTAATGGAGATTAAGCAATTGTCTGATCGTGTGGAGCAGCTCGCTGCTGAAGTGCGAGGAATTTCCGCCTATCTCCCTCATTCACATGCTGTTGAACCAAAGATCCCTACTCCTGATGTGTTTTCTGGAGATCGGTCTAAATTTTTGAATTTTAAGAATAATTGTAAATTATTTCTTGCCTTGAAGCCTAACTCATCGGGGAGCTCTGTGCTGCAGGTTAAAATTGTCATCTCCTTGCTGCGTGGCGATCCCCAGGATTGGGCTTTTCTCTGACACCTGAAAATTAGTGTTGAGCGATACCGTCCGATACTTAAAAGTATCGGATCGGAATGGATCGGCCGATCTAAAAAAAATATCGGGTATCGCCGATTCCGATACCGGAAGTCCCATTCAAGTCTATGGGACTTCCGGTATCGGAATAAGAAAAACCCTATTTTTGCCTTGTACAGCCTCTCTGGGGTCTGTACGGGCCTTTCGGGGGGCTGTGCCGGCCTGCCGGGGGTCTGTGCCGACTGCCCGGGGGTCTGTGCGGCCTGCCGGCGGGCTGTGCCGGCCTGCCGGTGGTCTGTGCAGGCTCCGGGGGTCTGTGCCGACTGCCCGGGGGGCTGTGCCGATTGCCCGGGGGGCTGTGCCGGCCTGTCGGTGGTCTGTGCAGGCTCCGGGGGTCTGTGCAGGCATCGTCCGATGGGACTACAAGTCCCATCGGGCGATGCCTGCTACCATGACAGTGATTGACACATTAGCCAATGATGGGACAGTAGTAGTCCCATCATCCGGCTAATGTGTTGAATGTAAAAAAAAAAAAAATACATGCTACATACATGCTACATACATACTACATACATAATACATATATACTACATGCATGCAACATGCATACTACATATATACTACATATATACTACATGTAACGTACATACTACATATATACTACATGCAACATACATGCTACATACTACATACATGCTACATACATACTACATGCTACATACATGCAACATACATACTACATACATAATACATACCTACTACATGCATGCAACATGCATACAACATATATACTATATGCAACATGCATACTACATATATACTACATGTAACATACTACATATATACTACAAGCAACATACATGCTACATACTACATACATGCTACATACATACTACATGCTACATACATGCAACATACATACTACATACATAATACATACATACTACATGCATGCAACATGCATACTACATATATACTACATGTAACATACATACTACATATATACTACATGCTACATACATGCAACATACATACTACATACATGCTACATACTACATGCATACTACATACATACTACATGCTACATACATACTACATACATACAACATATATACTACATGCATGCAACATACATACAACATATATACTACATGCATGCAACATACATATATACTACATACAATACATACATATAGACATACAGTACATATAACATAGAGTACATACTCACCGTCACTTGTCACTTTGATCCCCAAAGCCATTGTCGCCTGAGGAATAAATATCAAAATAAAAAAACACCAATATACTTACCCCGATCCGCAGAAGTCCACGAGGGTCCCACGTCCATCTTGCGTGGAGACCAGCAGCATCAGCTGATGCTACCGTTCTCTACCAGCTCCAGGAATACAATGACGGAAGGTAGGTATCCTTCTGCACTGTATTCCTCCACCACTGTAAAAAAAAAGTCCCTAGTCTCACGTTATGCCATTGCTGCATGGGAATTTCCCACGCAGCAATGGCATAAAGTGAGACTAGGGACTTTTTTTTTTTTACAGTGGTGGAGGAATACAGTGCAGAAGGATACCTACCTTCCGTCATTGTATTCCTGGAGCTGGTAGAGAACGGTAGCATCAGCTGATGCTGCTGTTCTCCACGCAAGATGGACGTGGGACCCTCGTGGACTTCTGCGGATCGGGGTAAGTATATTGGTGTTTTTTTTTTTAGTTTGATATTTATTCCTCAGGCGACAATGGCTTCGGGGATCAAAGTGACAAGTGACGGTGAGTATGTACTCTATGTTATATGTACTGTATGTATTGTATGTAGTATATATGTATGTTGCATGCATGTAGTATATATGCAGTATATATGTAGTATGCATGTTGCATGCATGTGGTATATATGTAGTATGTATGTTGCATGCATGTAGTGTATGTATGTAGCATGTATGTAGTATGTAGCATGTATGTAGTATGTATGTTGCATGTATGTAGCATGTAGTGTGTATGTTGCATGTATGTAGCATGTAGTGTGTATGTTGCATGTATGTAGCATGTAGTATATATGTGGTATGTATGTTACATGTAGTATATATAGTATATATGTAGTATGCATGTTGCATGCATGTAGTATATATGTTGTATGTATGTAGTATGTATGTAGCATGTATGTAGTATGTATGTAGCAAGTATGAAGTATGTATGTTGCATGTATGTAGCATGTAGTATATATGTAGTATGTATGTTACATGTAGTATATAGTATATATGTAGTATGCATGTTGCATGCATGTAGTATATATGTTGTATTTATGTTGCATGCATGTAGTATATATGTATTATGTATGTAGCATGTATGTAGTATGTATGTAGCAAGTATGTAGTATGTATGTTGCATGTATGTAGCATGTAGTATATATGTAGTATGTATGTTACATGTAGTATATATAGTATATATGTAGTATGCATGTTGCATGCATGTAGTACAGTCATATGCTAAAGTTTGGGCACCCCTATTAATGTTAACCTTTTTTCTTTATAACAATTTTGGTTTTTGCAACAGCTATTTCAGTTTCATATATCTAATAATTGATGGACTCAGTTATATTTCTGGATTCAAATGAGGTTTATTGTACTAATAGAAAATGTGCAATCTGCATTTAAACAAAATTTGACCGGTGCAAAAGTATGGGCACCCTTATCATTTTCTTGATTTGAACACTCCTGACTACTTTTTACTGACTTCCTGAAGCACTAAATTGGTTTTGTAACCTCATTGAGCTTTGAACTTCATAGCCAGGTGTATCAAATCATGAGAAAAGGTATTTAAGGTGGCCACTTGCAAGTAGTTCTCCTATTTGATTCTCCTATGAAGAGTGGCATCATGGGCTCCTCAAAACAACTCTCAAATGATCTGAAAACAAAGATTATTCAACATAGCTTTTCAGGGGAAGGATACAAAAAGTTGTCTCAGAGATTTAACCTGTCAGTTTCCACTGTGAGGAACATAGTAAGGAAATGGAAGAACACAGGTACAGTTCTTGTTAAGCCCAGAAGTGGCAGGCCAAGAAAAATATCAGAAAGGCAGAGAAGAAGAATGGTGAGAACAGTCAAGGACAATCCACAGACCACCTCCAAAGACCTGCAGCATCATCTTGCTGCAGATGGTGTCACTGTGCATCGGTCAACAATACAGCGCACTTTGCACAAGGAGAAGCTGTATGGGAGAGTGATGCGAAAGAAGCCGTTTCTGCAAGCACGCCACAAACAGTCGCCTGAGGTATGCAAAAGCACATTTGGACAAGCCAGTTACATTTTGGAAGAAGGTCCTGTGGACTGATGAAACAAAGATGGAGTTGTTTGGTCATACAAAAAGGCGTTATGCATGGAGGCTAAAAAACACAGCATTCCAAGAAAAACACTTGCTACCCACAGTAAAATTTGGTGGAGGTTCCATCATGCTTTGGGGCTGTGTGGCCAATGCCGGCACCGGGAATCTTGTTAAAGTTGAGGGTCGCATGGATTCAACTCAGTATCAGCATATTCTTGACAATAATGTGCAAGAATCAGTGACGAAGTTGAAGTTGCGCAGGGGATGGATATTTCAGCAAGACGATGATCCAAAACACCGCTCCAAATCTACTCGGGCTTTCATGCACAGGAACAATTACAATGTTCTGGAATGGCCATCCCAGTTCCCAGATCTGAATATCATTGAACATCTGTGGGATGATTTGAAGCGGGCTGTCCATGCTCGGCGATCATCAAACTTAAGTGAACTGGAATTGTTTTGTAAACAGGAATGGTCACAAATACCTTCATCCAGGATCCAGGAACTCATTAATAGCTACAGGAAGCGACTAGAGGCTGTTATTTTTGCAAAAGGAGGATCTACAAAATATTAATGTCACTTTTATGTTGAGATGCCCATACTTTTGCACCAGTCAAATTTTGTTTAAATGCAGATTGCACATTTTCTGTTAGTACAATAAACCTCATTTGAATCCAGAAATATAACTGAGTCCATCAGTTATTAGATATATGAAACTGAAATAGCTGTTGCAAAAACCAAAATTGTTATAAAGAAAAAAGGTTAACATTAATAGGGGTGCCCAAACTTTAACATATGACTGTATATATGTTGTATTTATGTTGCATGCATGTAGTATATATGTATTTTGTATGTAGCATGTATGTAGTATGTATGTAGCAAGTATGTAGTATGTATGTTGCATGTATGTAGCATGTAGTATATATGTAGTATGTATGTTACATGTAGTATATATAGTATATATGTAGTATGCATGTTGCATGCATGTAGTATATATGTTGTATTTATGTTGCATGCATGTAGTATATATGTATTATGTATGTAGCATGTATGTAGTATGTATGTATGTAGCAAGTATGTAGTATGTATGTTGCATGTATGTAGCATGTAGTATATATGTAGTATGCATGTTGTATGTATGTAGCATGTATGTAGCATGTACATTTTTTTTTTTTTTTTTTCATTCAACACATAGGCCGGATGATGGGACTACTGCTGTCCCATCTTTGGCTAATGTGTCAATCACTGTCATGGTAGCAGGCATCGCCCGATGGGACTTGTAGTCCCATCGGACGATGCCTGCACAGACCCCCGGAGCCTGCACAGACCACCGGCAGGCAGGCACAGACCCCCGGGCAGTCGGCACAGACCCCCGGAGCCTGCACAGACCACCGGCAGGCCGGCACAGCCCCCTGGCAGGCCGGTACAGACCCCCGGACAGTCGGCACAGACCCCCGGCAGGCCGGTACAGACCCCCGGACAGTCGGCACAGACCCCCCCGAAGGCCCGAACTGACGGCGCATCATGATGCGCACAGACGGCGCATCATGATGACGTCATTTCGGCAGCCAATCAGAGCCACAAAAGTGGCTCATTGCATTTTGGACTTCCGATTCCGGTATCCGATACGAAAAAAGTATCGGTACTCGGTATCGGAATTCCGATACGGCAAATATCGGCCGATACCCGATACTTGCGGTATCGGAAAGCTCAACACTATTGAAAATCCTTTATCTGACTAATGTGGACGCATTTTTTCAAGCCATGGGGTTGTTGTATGATGAACCTAATGCTACTGATCAAGCTGAGAAAACCCTATGGGTTTGAACCAGGGTCTGGATTCTGCAGAGTTATACTGTCAAAAATTTCGAAAGTGAGCAGTCCTTACTACATGGAATGATGGTCCATTGGCAGCTCTCTTTCGGAAGGGTTTATCAGAGACCGTAAAAGATGTTATGGTGGGATTTCCTGTTCCCTCTGGTCTGGATGATTCTATGTCATTAGCCATTCAAGTTGATCAGCGTTTACGTGAACGTACAACTACATGAGAGGCGTTGCCACCTTTTGAACAAACGTCTGAACCTGTGCAATGTGATGGGGTTTTGTCTAGGGCGCAACGTCAGGAGTTTAGAAGACGTAATAAGCTGTGTTTTTTCTGTGGAGACGCCTCTCATACTATTTCTGTCTGCCCTAAACGAGAGAAACGTTTTGAACACACATTTGCTGTGGGCAGTGTACAACCTAAGTTTTTTTTTGGCAATTACTCTGATCTGCTCCTTATCCACATTTTCCGCTAAGGCTTTTGTAGATTCAGGAGCAGTTTTGAATCTGATGGATTTGGACTTTGCTAAACGTTGTGGTTTTCCGATACCTCTGCGGACACCTATTCCTTTGAGGGGTATTGATGCTACTCCTTTGGCAGAGAATAAACCTCAGTTTTGGACCCAGGTGATAATGCGAGCTGCCCCAGACCACCAAGAAAATTGTACATTTTTGGTGCTGCACAATTTGCATGATACTATTGTTCTGGGTTTTCCCTGGTTGCAAACTCATAATCCAGTTTTGGATTGGAAATCTGTGTCTGTGGTGAGTTGGGGTTGTCAGTGTGTTCTTAGGGACACTCCTGTTTTCTCCACCTCTCCTCAGTCTCATGATATTCCTGATTATTTGGCTGATTTTTCTGATGTATTTAGTGAGAGTAAGTCTGCGTCTTTGCCTCCTCCTAGGAGTTATAACTGTGCAATTGAGTTGATGCCTATGTGTAAATTTCCCAAGGGTCGGCTTTTCAACTTATCAGTACCCGAAAATGATGCTATGCGATCCTATATTAATGAGTCATTGGAGAAGAGTCATATTAGACAATCCTCTTCACCCTTAGGTGCTGGGGGGGATTTTTGTGGCCAAGAAAGATGGTTCATTAAGACCTTGTATTGACTATCGTTCCCTTAACAAGATGACGGTTAAATATCAGTACCCGTTACCCCTGATGTCTGATTTATTCTCCAGAGTTAAAAGTGCCTGCTGGTTTACTGAGCTTGACCACAGGGGGGCGTATAATCTTATTCGCATCAAGCACAGGGATGAATGGAAGACGGCGTTTAACACTCCGGAGGGACATTTTGAGTACCTGGTGATGCCTTTTGGGTTCACTAATGCCCCTTCGGTCTTCCAATCCTTTATGAATGATATTTTCCGGGACTTTGAGGATAAGTTTTTGATCATCTATCTGGATGATATTTTGATCTTTTCCAGTGATTGGGATTCTCATGTGGAACATGTCCGGACTGTGTTCCAGATTTTGAGGGAGAATTCCCTGTTTGTTAAGGGATCGAAATGCCTCTTTGGTGTACAGAGGATTTCATTTTTGGGATTTATTTTGTCTCCGTCGACTATTGAAATGGACCCAGCCAAGGTACAGGCCATTTATGATTGGGTTCAGCCCACTTCTTTGAAGGCTCTCCAGAAGTTTTTGGGTTTTGCTAATTTCTATCGTAAATTTATAGGTAATTTTTCTGGTGTTGTCAAACCCCTGACTCATCTGACCAAGAAAGGCGCTGATGTGCTGAATTTGTCTCCAGAGGCTGTCTCGGCATTTCAGGAGCTTAAGCGAAGATTCACTTCTGCTCCGGTTTTACGGCAACCTGATGTCTCACTTCCATTTTAGGTGAAGGTAGATGCTTCTGAGATTGGTGCAGGAGCTGTTTTGTCCCAAAAAGATCCAGTGACTTCTAAGATGAATCCCTGTGCCTTCTTTTCTCAAAAGTTCTCCCCATCTGAATGCAACTATGACGTGGGGAATCGGGAATTGTTGGCCATGAAATGGGCTTTTGAAGAGTGGAGACATTGGTTGGAGGGATCTAGACATCAAGTTGTGGTCCTCACCGACCACAAGAATTTGATTTATCTGGAGTCGGCTAAACGCTTGAATCCTAGACAGGCTAGGTGGGCCTTGTTTTTCACGCGTTTTAATTTTGTGGTCTCTTTTCTTCCAGCCACTAAGAATGTTAAGGCAGACACCCTTTCTTGGAGTTTCTTTGCCGATTCTCTTAGTGTGACCGAGCCTACTACCATCCTAGGTGAGGGGGTAGTTCTTTCTGCCATTTCGCCTGATTTGAGACGCGCCCTGGAGAAATTTCAGGAGGATAAACCTGAGCGTTGCCCTATGGGAAAATTGTATGTTCCAGACCAGTGGAGAAAGAGAGTGATGTCTGAAATTCATTGCTCCGCATTGTCATCCAGGTATTTTTGGTACCAGAGATTTGGTGAGTCAGTCCTTTTGGTGGCCTGCCTTATCTCGTGACGTCAGGAATTATGTACAGTCCTGTGGGACTTGTTCTCGGTCTGAACCCTGTTCTCGTTCTAGTGGGTTGCTGATGCCCTTGCCGGTGCCCAAGAGGCCATGGACCCATATCTCAATGGATTTTATTTCTGATCTTCCTGTCTCTCAGAGAATGACTGTTATCTGGGTGATTTGTGATAGAGTTTCGAAGATGGTCCATCTTGTACCACTCCCAAAGTTGCCATCTTCCGCCGACTTGGTGCCCTTGTTTTTACAACAGGTGGTTCGGTTACATGGGATTCCTGAGAATATTGAGTCCGACAAAGGAGTCCAGTTTGTTTCCAGATTCTGGAAAGCCTTTTGTTCCAATCTGGGAATTCAGTTATCCTTCTCCTCCGCGTTTCATCCCCAGACCAATGGACAGACTGAGAGAACAAACCAGACCTTGCAGTCTTATTTGAGATGTTTTATATCTGCTGATCAGGATGATTGGGTCTCATTTTTGCCCTTGGCCGAATTCGCACTGAACAATAGAGCTAGTTCTGCCACTTTGATGTCACCCTTTTTCTGTAATTTTGAGTTTCATCCTTGATTCTCTTCAGGGCAAGTGGAATCTTCGTCCTGCCCAGGTGTGGACACTGTGGTTAAGAGAATGCAGCAGATATGGGACCAAGTGGTGGATAAGTTGTCACTCTCTCAGGAAAAGGCCCAGCGATTTTCCAACCGGCATAGGACCATTGGTCCCCGGTTTAAAGTGGGTGATACGGTTTGGTTGTCGTCTAAGAATATTCCTATGAAGGTCGCATCTCCTAAATTTAAGCCAAGATTTATTGGTCCTTATAAGATTTTGGAAATTCTTAATCCTGTTTCATTTCGATTGGCTCTTCCAGTTACGTTTAAGATCCATAACGTATTTCACAAATCTCTGTTGAAGAGGTTTGTTGAGCCAGTGGTTCCTATGGCAGCACCTCCTGACCCTGTGTTGGTTGAAGGTAATGTGGAATATGAGGTAGAGAAAATATTGGATTCTCGTTTGGTTAGACGGAGACTCCAGTATTTGGTCAAATGGAAGGGTTATGGTCAGGAGAATAATTCTTGGGTCTCTGCCTCCGATATTCATGCCAATAGATTGGTTCGTGCTTTTCACCGGGCCCATCCTGATCGGCCTGGTGGCGTGGATGAGGGTTTGGTGACCCCTCCTCAAGGGGGGGTACTGTTGTGAGTTCATTCTCTGGTTCACCAGTTGTGAGTTCTCCTTCCAGACTCCCTCTGGTGGTAACAGGAGGTAGAGAGGCTGATTTGATCGGTGGAGATCTGCCACCTGAGAATGAGGATGACGATTGGACCTCAGGAGTCTCAGATTGGATTTAAGACAGCCGACGCCCTATTCAGTTGCTGGTGATTCCTTCTGGCTTGTCAGCTCTTGGTTTTCAGCTCTGTTCCAGTCATCTAAAGCTAAGTTTTTCTGCTAATGTTCACACTTGATTTTGTTGGTCTATTCAGTTTTTTGGTGTGATCAGCCAGCCTGTTCTGGGGACTGTGCTGAATTTCCACTCTTATTTATCAGTATTTTGCCAATTGGCTTTTTGTCCCTTACTAGTTCGGTCTCTTTTTGCTCTGTCTCAGAATATTTCAGAGTGCTGATATAGTGGAAGAAGTCTAGTGACTTCAGGGTTAATTTTGCTATCAGAAGTGTTGGACATGATTTTTGTAGGGTTTTTTGCAGGTTGCAGACAGTGTCTTTCCTTTCCTGTCTAGTTAGTTTGGACCCCATCATTTGCTTAGCCTATTTTCCTGCCTGTGTTAGCGCCTTCATCTTGTTTCACCGTCAATACATGTGTGGGGGCTATCTATTCCTTTGGGGTCTGCTCTGGGGCAGTTAGTTTTCCCTTTTCTTGCTTTAGGCTTATTTAGTCCTCCGGCCGTGACGAGGCATCTCGGAACATTGTAGGTACGCTCCATGGCTACTGCTAGTTGTGTGGTAAGATCAGGGATCTGCAATCTGCATAGTTACCAACCTCTCTGGTTTTCTGTGACTTAGCTTGTTTAGCTTTTTTCTCCTCGGTGACCCATTCATAACAGTTTGGACATAAAATGATCTCCGAGATCAGTGATGACATCTCTTGGATCTTCTTCTCTGAGGACTGACAGAGCCGGATGAACCTTTCCTGGAGCTTTTGCATAAGATTCCCGGACGACTGTGATTCATAAGAAGAATCGCGATCACTATGGGTTCTACACCTCTTGAAGATATCAAGGATCTTTGGGGAAGAATAGGTCCTTTGTCAGGAAGCGTTATACTGAGAGAATTGTGAGAGAGAGCTCTCTCTGGAATCACATCTCTTGGACTAGGATCACCTGCCAGCATGGGAACCAGGAATGGGGCAGGTAAGGACTATGGGATCTGGTGGGGGGGGTCTTCAAGTGAATAATTAGAGGTTCCCAATCATTTCCAGGCTTGGTGTTATTGCATACAGTGCTGGGGATCTATGTACTGAATCAGCAGCAGTGGGGGAGGCAGTACACTTAGGGTGAACTGCTTTAATAGGGTTTTAGCAGTTGTTTGCTGCAGGGGAGCAGAAGAGAAGGAGTTAATACTGTCCTTGTTACTGATGACCCCCTAGTGGAGGGGGTGATTCTGGGGGGCAGAGGGCTGTGACCCTGGGGCTGACACAACTCTCCTACTGGATTCGGACCATTTGGCGCTGAAGCTGCGCTCACTCTAATCTCATTCCAGATGTGTCACCGCCTCCTTGCTGACTGACAGCCCCGACAGCCAATAGGATTCCGCTCTGCGGAGCTTCTGCCTATGATTGGTTGAGGTCTGCAGTAGGCGGCATCGTCTACTGAAGTTGGACTCTAGGATCCAGCTGTGGAGAACTGAGCTCCGGAGGCGGCGGCGGCAGCATCTCTCCTATACCGCGCACAGCAACCCGGTATTTGTGCGCCGCCAAGCCTCACACCGCCACCTCTCCTCCCGCATCTCCTCACCACTCAGCAGCACTTCACTGGGACCACCTGGACAGGTGGGAAGTAAAGCTCGGCAGGTCGGAGGCAGGAGACACATAGAGGAAAGAAGAGGAGGAGAGCGGGAGAGGTGCGGGCATGGCGAGGCGGGAGGCACGGTGACTGGCACCGGAGGGAGCAGAGATCCAGGTGTGTGAGAGGAGCCAGCAGGAGGGCACAGGCGCCAGGGACAGTCCATGGGGGAGAGCAGCACCCAAGGGTGACGGGGCACCGAGAAAAGTTCCCAGGCTGCCACACAGCACAGTCACACTGGCTCGGCTCCTGGATGCGGATCTGGGCTCTTACAGACATTGGTGGAGGAGCAGGGGCTGACACCTGGAGGAAGTGTTCACCCTGAGCAGGAACCCTTGGAACTGCACTTAGCATGGCTGGAGACAAAGCCCAGGAGCAGGAACCATCGTCCTCCAAAGACAGCAGCAGCAAAGCCCCCGAGCCAGAGGTGGAGGGGCTCCCCTACCCCACCTTAGCTCCGGTGGTCTTCTTCTACCTGAACCAGAACAGCCGACCACGGAGCTGGTGTCTGAGGATGGTCTGCAACCCATATCCTTTCCCATGGTCCAGGTAAGGTGCCGTCTGGGGGCAGAGGAGCATGGTCTCCATCCCTCACACCTTGTGTGTCTCCAGGAGGTATGTGCTACCCACAGGCTGGGATTACCACTATCAACTATATACTGTATCTAGCCATCCATCCATCTATCTATCTACCTATCTATCTATCTATCCATCCATCTATCTATCTATCTACCTATCTATATCTAGCTATCCATCTATCTATCTATCTATCTATCCATCTATCCATCTATTTATCTATCTATCTATATCTAGCTATCTATCTATCCATCTATCTATCTATGTACCTATCTATATCTATCTATCCATCTATCTATCCATCTATCTATATCTAGCTATCTATCCATCTATTTATCTATCTATATCTAGCTATCTATAATCTATCTATCTATATCTAGCTATCTATCCATCTATTTATCTATCTATCTATCTATATCTAGCTATCTATCTATTATCTATCTATCAATCATCTATCTATTATCTATCCATCTATCTATTTATCTATTATCTGTCTATATATCTATTATTTATCTTTCTATGTGTTATCTATCTATCTATATATTATCAATCTATTATCTGTATATCTATTATCTATCCATTTATCTATCATCTATATATCTATTATCTATCTATATCTATCTATCTATCTATCTATTATCTTTCTATCTATTATCTATCTACTTATCTATATATTCTCTATCTATTCTATCTATCTATTATCTATCTCATATCTTTCTATTATCCACCTCATTATCTATCTATCTCATACATATCTATCTATTATCTATCTACAGTATCTATTGTCCATCTATCGTTCCATTTATCTATTCATCTATCTATTTCATATCTATCTATCCATCCATCTATCTATCTCATATCTATCTGCTTATCTATCAATCTCCTTATTTATAGATCAATTATCTGTGTTTTATATTATCTATCTATCTTGATCCATAATGTGTTCTCATCCTACATGCATTATATATGTTATGAATTACATAAGACTATGCACATGTGGCTATAATATGCACTAATACACAGCACATTGGTGAGGTGAATATATGGAGTTTTTGCAGTTCTCATTGCTGTATACTAGTCTGGGTCCATACTATAGTAATGTTCCTATTTCATATACTCAACAGGCCTCGCTTATGTTTAGTACATATACCGAATTCACTATTCTGGATCTCCCACTGACAAAAGTTACAGACAGGATGAGTTGTTTTGGGAATGTTGTTGGACCGGTCTTATATATTGAGGGATTTATATGTAAATATATATAGTGTGTGTATATACTGTATATATATACAGTGTATATATATATAGTACAACTCCTTGCGGCTTATGCTTTATCTGTCCCGCCTCAACAAGCTATATTTTGGATTTCCCGTATGTATACATGGTCCTATAGGATGGGTAAAGTTTGGTCTTAGATTATGCAACCATTTCTCTGAATTAGTACAATACACAGCGTGTGACTGGAAATATCTTTGTTCTTGTTGGGTCCAGATGAATCGTTGAATATTCCTTTACACTATCTTTTCTGTCCCTGCGGTGCCATTTGGTTCCACTCCTCGAGGTTCTCAGTGTCTATATACTGCCCAGTGAGTCTCCCTGTATATCCACATACTGCATCTCTCAGCTCAGCAGGATCAGGGATTTGCTGTAATCTGGAGTTAGCATTTTGTTAAATTAAAAGCAGATGCTACTTGAGAAAGAGAGGAAGGATTTTCCTGTAGAAAAAGAGGGCATTTACAGGACAGGTACAGAAATTAGATCCTTAAAGGTTGGTAGACACAACTTGACAGCCAGTCAGGCTCATCAATGCCTTTATTGGTCACCATTGTCATTGAGGGGGAATATTTCTGGATTCAGTTATGGATTTCTGTATATTTTCATCTGGTTGCAGTTTGGTAGGAACCTCTTTTATATTTAGGGGCATATGACCAGACAGGGATTTCTCTGGGGCTTGAAGTCAAAACATGAAATTCCAGAAAGATTATGATGTCAACAAAATGGAAACAATACATACAGTGCAGATGGAGGGAACGAGAGGTCTAAAAAGAATAGATAAAAGGAGGAAAGGAACAGTCCAGGGCCTTATCTCTATGAGTTGGTATAGGTATGGCTTTAGATGACATCCGAAATTTCCACGTGTGACATTAGAGACAGGACATAACCTGTTCCCCCAATTACTTGAATCCAGTTTTGACTAAGCCTCTTCTCGCTCACTGAAGACAAATACAGTATGTATCTCCCTGATATTAATTGATATTTAGGAGAATATTAACTGTATCAAGGCTGATGAATGGCAATAATTCAAAATTACTGTTAGATTCAAGTCAATGCTATAAAGAACCATTTTTTTCATTTTGTCTGTCATAGTGTGTTCTCCTAGCTAATATTAATATGATATATGGTCAACAATTTAGCTGTGGTCCTTCTCCTGCAGGGGTTATCAAGTTTATGTAGCCACTTTCAATAGTAGTGATCTCTAAACAACACTACGGAATATGTTGGCACTGTATAAACAACAGAAGTGAGTATCCACCATAATACAAGTCTGAGCTTGACATAGATGTAGTCAGCTACTTGAAGACGAGTATCATTCTTAGCCAAATTGGAAAACTAAGATTGAAAGTCATTGAGGACAATTAGTGAGGAATGGTTAAAAATTATCTCTCAAAAGAGCATCTGCAGCATCTAGAAGAATTATCGAAAATTACCTCTGCGATTGCCGATGTGCCAAGTCATAAGTTGTGAGCTGACTACCAGGCTGTTTAATGGCTTTCCCTTGCCATTTGTCAGCAAACAGTCTAGCCTGTTAAATGAATGGTAGACACTTGTTTACATGCCACAGTTACTATAATGGCAATTTTTTTCTCATCTTTGGATAAATAACAACCTCAGGAGCATTATATGCCTAATTGCAATGGAAGGTTTCTAGATGTAGCGTTCTAATTAGGGAAATGAATAATAATAATCCAAAAATATCCATGACCTTTTACTTGAAAAACTAGATTTATTCTGTTCTGATTTCTTAAATAAGAGACTAAAGGCACCATTTAGTATTTGTATCGGTTGCATTTAACATATTGGAAGAGTTTACAGCACATTTTGATGTTTTATATCCATTTACGCATAGGACATACTGATAGAATCAATCTACTTGTCAGCCAATATCTCGGTTTTGGGACTGATGAATTGATGTATAGAACCATATATATCAATTCAACCAAGAAAACCCATAATGGGCTTATTATGTTTTTTTGGCCATTCTGATAGTACAATGTCTTAGGTTTACTGTTATGTGTTGAATATTCCTCTCAATGCCCATGATCTGGGTCAGCCTCATTTCTAAGACTGCCACTCTTTGGCATGTTAATTATAATAGATAAACCTATTGGTATAATCCCGATGGTAGCACCATAGTACCCGATCAACTGTACTGGATGTGAATGAAGCCAACCTTTATGACCTCCGCTCTGAAGGATGGGGACGTGTGAGGTGAAGCAGTTCTCAAAAACAGTTTCATGCTTCACGGTACTGACAAAAAAGTTAGCGCTTACAGATCAGAACAATAAAATGCTTGTCAGAAAGCAAGAAGCAAAATAATATAATGTTACACCGTGCCTGAAAACAAGAGCATCAATGGACCATAGGGATCATCCAAGTGTATTATTTTATTACAAACACATTAATATTTATTTACCCCAAGGTAAAATTGAATAGTGGAAGAGAAGGGTAGAGAGATTTATCAAAACCAGTGCAGAGCAAAAGTAGAGCAGTTGCGTTACTTCTGATACAAGCTTGGAAAAATGAGAGCTGGAATCTAATTGCATGCTGTGGACAACTGCCCCACTTTTACTTTGCACTGGGTTTAATAAATATTTCCCTCTAGTTTTCCTACTAAATATAATAAACTGAACCACATTTCCATATGTCCTAAGTTGTAGACCGTTGAGGAATATATACAATCACTATAGTATCCTTACAGAAGTAGCAACATTTGGGCATGTTCTGATCACTTCATTAGCACTATCCATACGCCATATGTGTCACACAGCCTGTGGCTCTACAGCACCAGACAAATGAGTTCCATCTCAGTGATTGTCCATAGCAGCGATCAAGGAGAGATTTTTGGCTGAATACATGCTTCAGTTGCAGTTTGGTGGCTCTTCGTAATTTATCAAATATCTTTACATAGCACGTAGACTTAGCAAATAGCTTTTTTATGCTTTAATGAGATAACTACAACATCTAAAACATTACTCAGTGATGTTTTAACTTATGTAAGTAGGTTGCAGCAAATAGGTAAGAAAAAGATGAATAAATGGCTAGGCCATAGAATGGATATTACTGTGTCTGAAAAGATGGGTGACAACCAACTAGATCGGTGACAATCGATTTGCAGGTTCTGGTCATTTGGCTATGTCGGTAATCTGTGGCCGGCAAACAGGAGCCCTGAGATTCGCCTCCTACCTCCTGACGTCGGCGGCTCTTCTTTTGATTACCGGACCAACATCATCGTTTCGGTATGACGTACATGTGACGTGGTGCAAGGATAGCTTATGAAAAGTAGAGATATGGATGCTGGGAGGTAGGAGGCAGTTCTCAGAGGTCTCATCCAGTGGCCACTAATGTGGCCGATGTACAAGGTCCTGCAATCAATTCACACCAATTTTAGTGACAACCTTTGTGGCAGCTGTAATGGCTACCGTAGCGCGAATAACATTTGAGCTACTAGTGTGCTACTACGTGAACATGCTTAAACTTTTAGAAAGAGTACACATAAATAATTGAGGTTTTAGAATTGATATTTCCAGCATGTCGGGCATTACCATGACAGATCGGACAGTTTTAATATCCCAGTTTCAACAGTATAACATTAAAACGCAATGTAAAAAGCAGTAAAGCTGTATTCACATGGATGAACATTCAGTCCATGTGAGGTTGATAGATTTCTAGACAGAAATGAATACAGATCCCATCTGAGAAAACCTGTCGACTGTCTAGAAACTCTGTTTTAGGCAGGTTTGGTAACAGGTCTGAAACTGTATGACTTTAGTGACAGGTTTCATGCTTTTGGGGGAAAGCTTTCTGCATATCTTCCCATGAGACTTGCCTGAAGTCTCCTGATGAATCTCCCAAAGGAGGTTTGATATTTCAGAAAGAAACTAAAAGCGAAGGGATTAGGACTTTAAGTCTTGGGGATACTCAGGCATCCATAGTATAGTGTCTCCTCCTGAGAAAGGCAGGCAAGTGCTTGATAAAATGTCTCATTTGAATGATACTCGTTCCTGCCTTCAGGCAGCTGTCTAGTTCCTGATACCTCTAATGCTGACGGCAACAGAATTTGAAAAACAACAGATCCTAAACACAGAAATGTATTATATTTTATAAGAACTGATTGGTCATTACTCTCCACACACAGCAAGCCTGTTCCCCATGTGTCAGGTTTACTGAGCTTTATAGAGAAGATGTCTCTCATCCATTACAGAGGGATTTCACAATTTTTGTCGACATTGTGTCCACTGAACGGTACTGCAAAAATAATCCTTCTCATTATCTGGAAATACAGTCACTGCACTGTGTCCTCTCCATCTTTTTATATACTTTTTTTTTTTATAAAAAAAAAAAGCTTCTATCTGATAGTTACCATTTCATTCTACCACTACATGCAGTCACATTATAACATAGTTTTGAAGGCTGAAGGAAGACCTTATGTCCATCTAGTTCAGCCTATTTTTAGTGCAGCTGTTCTGCATTGTTGATCCTGGGGAAGGCAAAAAACCCACAGAGTAGAAGCCAATTTTCTCCATAGGGAAAAAAATTCCTTCCCCTAAGCTGGGTCAACCATCTACCTATAATATTCTGTTATTCGTAACCTTCACAGTAATTATAATTCACCGTAAGCAGCAGTCGAAAGATATTTCTTACAATGCAAATAGTGACCTTGCTACACTGCTCTATTCATTGTTCCTCTAATTTTTGTGACTATATAACCGGTATAAGAGAATACTTTCCTATAAGAAGTAATAAAATTACAATACCGCTGATGAATCCGACTGACTTTGGAGTTATCTTTTGGGCATTGGTATTTTTTATGGAAAAAATTGTGCTGAAGACTGTGTTATTCTTGTTTTTTTGAAAATACTGAAAGTGGAAAATAGTGTGATCAGAGTGGTATAATGACTCCCTTTCCCTCTTTCAGCTTTTCCAAACTAAATCCTACCTTTGTATTCTTTGGTATTACTTTCTAAGTCAATGTTCATATGGTATATTTGGAGTTGTAATTTCCAAACGGATGAGGGGACACCCGCCAAAATAAATGGTGGCAATAATTTGACGGCTGGTATGAAGATTTCTAGTGGGGTGCAACCAGTGGCTCATGACCACCGTGCCCAAAAAGTATAACTGCACATCTTTTTACGCTTACCAGAGGATATCAAAAGATCTGTTTATTTACTGGGAAACTACAATTTCAAGCATAACATCAGCGCTCTAGGGATCAAAAACATGCTGGGAGTTTTGCTTAAAACTTCAGCTCTCAATATGCATTAGAGATCTGAAGCTGTCAAGATATTCTGGTAATTTTAAGCTTTCCAACATATGGATTGGTCATTAAAGTGTAGAGGTGAAAAGATTTTGAGGATTACATAATAGGGTGCTGGTACTACTGTTTCTTATTTAAGATACAAGGGGCATAGCTGGGGGGGGAGGGGTAGTTACATAGTAAGTGGATGGAGAAGCAGATTGAGGATGTCTGTAAATCCTGGATTTCTTCTCTTATCTGGGTTGCTTTAATGGGAATCTGTCAGTAGGGTCAATCGTTCTAAGTTTTCTAAATGAGCGTGCAGGTCTAGAAAGTTGCATAAAATGATGCTTTGATATCTGAAATCCGATGTTTTACACCAGGGAAATCCACTCTTTTTCTTAATATGTAGTGTGAGACGTATAGATCAGGAGAGCTGACTGTAAGTCATTGCATGTCACACTGGTAAAGAACCTTTTTAATTTAAAATAATCTTTGAAGCAGATTGTTATGCAAATAAGTCTCCAGCCCATAGAGATTAATAGCTCATTTAAATATTAAGAAAAAGTGGACTGCTCCTTTTCTGTATCTTATGCTGGCTCCTCATCCCCACATCTTCCACTTACTGTTGGTGTTCCTCAACGATCGGTTCTAGGCCCCCTCCTCTTCTCTTTGTATACTGCCTGTTGGTCAAACAATCAGTAGATTTGGTTTCCAGTACCATCTCTATGCTGATGACACCCAATTATATGCTTCTTCTTCTGGCATCACGCCTGCCTTTTTAGAAAACACCAGCGATTGTCTAAACGTTGGGTCTAACATCATGTCCTCACTATATCTGAAACTGAACCTGTCAAAGACTGAACTCCTTGGGTTTCCTCCCTCCACTAATACGTCTATGCCTGACATTGCCATTTCTGTGTGTGGTTCCACTGTTACTCCCCAGGAACATGCCCGCTGTCTTGGGGTCATACTTGACTCTGAGCTTTCCTTTGCCCCCCCACATTCGATCACTGGCTCACTCTTGTTATCTGCACCTCAAAAACATTTCTAGAATTCAACCTTCTCTTACTTTCGACTCCTCAAAAACTGTTAGTGTTTCTCTTATTTATTCTCATCTGGACTACTGTAACTCTCTTCTAATTGGTCTCCCTCTTACCAAACTCTCCCCCCTCCAATCTGTCTTGAATGCTGCAGCCAGGATCATATTCCTCGCCAATCGTTACACCGATGCCTCTACCTTATGCCAGTCATTACACTGGCTACCATCCACTCCAGAATCCAGTACAAACTTATTACCCTCACACACAAAGCACTCCACTGCTCAGCACCACCCTACATCTTTGCCCTCGTCTCAGTCTACCACCCTACCCATGCCCTCCGTTCTGCTGATGACCTGAGGTTAGCATCCTCAATAATCAGAACCTCCCACCCCCGTCTCCAAGACTATACACGTGCTGCACCAATTCTTTGGAATGCACTTCCCAGGTCAATACAATTAGTCCCCAATGCATACAATTTTAAGCGTGCCCTAAAAAACGCATTTATTCAGACTGGCTTACCGCCTCAACACATTAACCTAACTATCCCTGTGTGGAACAGTCAAAAGTTTACCATAACCAGTTTTCCCACATCATGTTCCCACATGCTTTATACCTCTATTAGCCGTCTGTATCTGTACTGTTACACACTTAACATTATGGCTGGTCTGAACAATGAAGGCAGTTGTTACCACCCACCTTTCGTGTCTCCCTTTTTTCCTCATAGATTGTAAGCTTGCGAGCAGGGCCCTCATTCCTCTTGGTTTCTGCTATGATCTATGTGATAAATTGTTATGCTGTAATGTCTATCATCTGTACAAGTCCCCTCTGAAATGTAAAGTGCTGCGGAATATGTCGGCGCTATTCAAATAAAATTATTATTATTTTTATTTATAAATAAGACATCAGATCACAGATATCAAGGTGTCATGGCGGTAACTCGTTTGCGCTCCTGCTGCCGTGCTGCTCACTACATTCGCCTCTATGTCTGGCCGCCACATTGAGTCCATACAGCAGGAAACCTCCCAGCTTGGTTCCAACCTTAACGTACCATGACAACATGTGAATGTATGTTGGTGGCAAAGGCCATTATGTTCGTCACTGATAAGTGAAGCACTGAGAAGCCCCGCTTCTAGAGTTGGTCTAAGAGGTTACTCTATGTAAGGGTATGTTTCCACGTTCAGGATTACATCAGGATTTGCTGCGGATTGGACACTGCATACAGCACAGCATCCAATCCGCAGCGTCCAGATGTTACAGCATAGTGGAGGGGATTTTATGAATTCCCATCTCCACTATGCGTGCAAGAACGCGGGTGAGACACCTGACATTACAGACATGCGGTGCGTGTTTTTAGACCGCAACATGTCTATTTATCTTATGTAGGCGCTCCGTCTACGCAAGATAAATTACACAGTCTATAGATACGATGCGGTGATTCTGCATGTGCTCAATGAATACATGCGATATCACCGCACATAGAAAGGGGGGGCGGCGCTTTGGGCGGAGCTGCGTTTCCGCAGTGTCCAAAGCGCCGGCAATACGGAAAGTGGAAACATACCCTTAAGACAGATTGCTTTCCAAAACTGGTGACTGAAATTATCCCTGTCTTGGCAGGAGAGGTCCCTCTCTGCAACAGCCCATCTGGATTCCAACTCTGGGGGCAACTTCATTCATCTGGATCTGGTCCATTGACCTCAGCTCCTTACACAATGGTTGGATCAGCCCCTGTCTATTGTTTCCATTGAAGAACAACGCCTTGCAGAATATACGATCCTGCCAGTTACCCTGCAGATTAGAACCCAGCATTACGAAAAAAATATTTTTACTTGGTACCTAAGTTCATATACTTGGTTCTTCTAGATCTTCCATGGTTGCATCAACATTCACAGGTTGTTGACTGGTCTGCCTGCCATGTGCTTCAATGGGGATCGTATTGTGCTACCAATGCCTTGCCAAGATCATTCCCAAGATGCCGCCTTCAGTGCCTTTTGGTGTTTATTCTCCACCCCCTGGTTGGGTATTTCCTCTATCCCTGTTTTGTCTATATTATTCACAATTTCCAAACTTTTCATTTTTATACTTTTAAACCAGAGAGTTATGTCACACAAAATAGTTAATAAATAACATTTCCCTCATGTCTACTTTACATCAAAATAATTTTTGAAACATAATTTTTTTTGTCAGGAAGTTAGAAGGGTTAAAAGTTGACCAGTGATTTCACATTTTTCGAACAAAATTTGCAAAACCATTTAATTTTAGGGACCACAGCACATTTGAAGTGACTTTGAGGGTTCTATATGGCAGAAAATACCAGTGACATCATTCTAAAAACTGCATTCCTCAAACTGCTCAAAACCACATTCAAGAAGTTTATTAATCTTATTACTCATTCATGTGCTTCACAGGAATTGATGCAATGTGGAAGCAAAAAAATAAACATGTAACTTTTTTCCACAAACATTTTACTTTAGATCCATTTTTTTTATTTTCACAAGGATAACAGGAGAACATGGACCCCAAAAATTGTTGTGCAATTTTTCCTGAGTACGCCCATACCCCATATGTGGTGTAAAACTACTGTTTGTGTGCACGGCAGGGCTTGGAAGGGAAGGAGCACTGTTTCACTTTTTGAAAGCAAAATTGTCTGGAATTGAGAGCGGATGCCATGTCGTGTTTGGAGAGCCCCTAGTGTGCCTAAACAGTAGAAACCCCCCACAATTGACCAAATTTTGGAAACTAGACCCCTCAAGGAACTTATCTAAATGTGTTGTGAGCACCTTGAACCCCCAGGTGCTTCACAGAAGTTTATAAAGTAGACCAATGAAAATAAAAAATCACTTTTTTTCCACAAACATGATTTTTAGCCCAAATTTTTTTATTTTCACAAGGGTAACTGGGGAAAATCAACCCCAAATATTGTTGTGCAATTTCTACTGAGTATGCAGATACCCCATATGTAGGGGAAAGCCACTGCTTGGGCGCATGGCAGGGCTCGGCAGGGAAGAAGCACCTTTAGACTTTTTGAACAAAAAATTGGCTGGAATTGAATGCTGACGCCATGTTGCGCTTAAAGAGACACTAATGTGCTTAAAAGTGGAAACCCCCCACAAATGATGCCATTTTGGAAACTAGACCCCCCCAAGGAATTTATCTAGATGTATGGTGAACACTTTGAACCCCCAGGTGCCTCACAAAAATTTATGACGTTGAGCCGTGAAAATAAAAAAAATCCCGTTTATTAAACAAAAATGTTTATTAGCAAAACTTTTTTTTATTTGCACAATGGTAATAAGAGAAAATTAACCTAAGAAATGATTGTTCAATTTCTCCTGAGTACGCCAATATCCCATATGTGGTGTACATCTACTGTTTGAGTGCAAGGCAGGGCTCGGAAGGGAAGGAGTGACAGTTTGGAGCGCAGTCTTTGACAGAATGGTCTGAGCTTGCCAATGCACATTAGGAGAGCTTCTTATGTGCCTGAGAAGTGGAAATCCCCCACATGTGGCCCTATTTTGAAACCTAGATCCCCAAGGAATTTATCTAGTTGTGTGGTGAGCACCTTAATTCCGCAGGTGTTTAACAGGTGCTCTGTGCATAGTATCAGTGTACAGGTAATACAGTGCTCACCAGTGACATTACACACAGTAGCTCTATATATATAGTATATAGTGTACAGATAATACAGTGATCACCGCCAGTGACATTATATAAAGGAGCTCTGTATATAACGCACAGGGATCAGTGCCATTATACAGAAGAGCTTTGCACATATTATATAGAGTCAGTATACAAGTAATACATTGATCACCAGTGACATTATACACAGGAGGTCTGTATATAGTGTTAGGCTATGTGCACACGCTGCGGATTCTGCTGCAGATCCGCTGCGGATTTGGCCTCTGCGGATCTGCAGCAGTTCTGCAGACAGTGTACAGTATAATGTAAGTCTATGTGATTTACATTGCGCTGTCCACATGCTGCAGATTTTCAACTGCGGAAAAGCTCCGGTTTTGAATCCGCAGAAAGAATTGACATGTCAATTCTTTCTGCGGATTCTGCTGCGGTTTACCACATATTCCATTGTCCAGGTGTCAAACCACTGGGGAAAACCGCAGGTAAAACCGCAGGTCATTTTACCTGCGGGTTTTACCTGCGGATCCGCAGATACAAATCCGCGGGTGAATCCGCAGCGTGTGCACATAGCATAAGTGTACAGGTAACGCACTGACTCACCAGTGACATCTCTAGTTGCAGTCTTTCATCTTTCCTTTTTGTTAATCCATTGCAAACCACCATCACTTCTTCCAGGAGAACTTGTCTTTGCAGAAAATAACACACAGTTATCTAGAGCACCACTTCTATTGCACATTCCCCACTTTTTCCCCAACTTCTAAACTATGTTATATGAATAAAAAAGGGACATAGTGCCACCCTGCACAGTAACAGGACCCTCTCAATTCATCATTTGCTCTCCCCCACTGTCAATTTATCATCATTAGCTCTTCCCCACGCCCCACCCTCAAGTCAGCACATTTGCTGTCTCCCACTCTCAAGTGTCCATTCATCATTTGCTGTACATCACCCCCAGTCTCAATTAAGAACCAATTGCTGTACCCATGCCCAGTCTCAGTTCATCATTAGTTGTTGTACCCCATCCCTCAGTCTCAATTAACAATATTTTGCTATTCCCCATCCCCCAGTCTCAATTCATCATTTGCTTTACTTCATCCCCTGGTCTCAGTTCATCATTATTTGCTCTACTCCCTCCCTCAGTCTCAATTCATAATCATTTGCTGTTCTAAATCCTCCAGTGTCAATTCATCATTATTTACTGATCCCCACCTCCAATCTGAATTCATCATCATTTACTGTACCCCATCCAGTCTCCATTTTTCATTGTTTGCTGGGCACCATCCACCAGTTTCAATTCATAACCATTTGCTGTACCCACCCACCAGTCTCAATTCATCATGATTTTCTGTACTCCATCCCCTGGTCTCAATTAATATTTGCTCTACTCCATCCCCAAGTCTCAATTCATCATTTTCTGTAACCTATCCCTCAGTCTCAATTCATCATCATTTGCTGTACCCCATCCCCTGGTCTCAATTCATCATTATTTGCTGTACCCCATCTACCAGACACAATTCATAATCATTTGCTATACCCCATCCCACAGTCTCAATTCATCATTATTTGCTGTACCCCATCCCCAGTCTCAATTCATCATTAATTGTTGTTCCCCTGTCTCAATTCATCATAACTTTCTGTAACAATTATATGGACACTACGAAATCTGATTGCATGGGATAATATGAAACTTAGATGAGAGTTGATGCAAATAAGAATATTTAACAATTGTAACAAAACTAACAGAGCACTTCCTGCAATATTAACAAAAACACAGCACAATATGGAAGGATGCAAGTAAGGCCTCTTTCACACTTCATTTTTTTGCCATCAGCCACAATCCGTCAAAGTGTGCAAAATATGGATCCAGTGAAAATTGCAAAAAACTGATGCACTGGATCCGTTTTTTTGACGGATCCGTCAAAGCTGGAGCTGTAGGAATTTAAAGGAACAGGATTCTAGAGAGAGAGAGAATTTTTGTGCCAAAATGGAAAAAGCAGCTGTAGGGGTTAACATAAAGAAAGAAAAATTATTCCGGGCATGCTCAGTTTTAAAAGACGGAATCCGTCGCTGGAGTCTGTCTTCTGACGGACAGCGATGGATCCTGCGCCCATAGGCTTTCATTACAGCCTACGATGGATGGCGCTGGATCCATCGCTGTCCGACTTTTCGACATACACAAAAAACGTTCCTCTGTCCGTTGTCTCCGGCCGACGAACAGAGATTTTATGACGGATCCGTCGGACGACGGATGAAACGTGTGGCCATCTGTCACTAATACTAGTCTATGAGAAAAAAATGGATCCAGCATGAAAAAACGCTGGATCCGTTTTTTTCACAAAAAGACGGATTGTGACTGATGGCAAAAAACTGAAGAGTGAAAGAGGCCTTAAGTAATACTAACAGAGCACTTCCTGCAATAGTAACGAATGCACAACTCATTATAGAAATGTCCAGAGTAACTGAAGAGCGGGGTGCGACCACTAATATAACCAGTCCAACAGTAATATAATGCAGGTGTGTACAAGGCACTAAACATAGAAGTCCAGCAGATAGTATGTGAGTAAGCACACCACATTTAATGACGCAGTCCAGCGATATTTAAGAATGAGCACGCACACAGCACTAAAGTGTAGAAGTCCAGCAATCATAAGGGTGGAAATGCACACGGCACTTAAACGTAGAAGGCCAGCATTTTATAGAAGTGGCATTAACCAGAGAAGGTCACATTGTGCACAAGTCCAGCACCACAGCCCAGAAAAACACAGACCTAGTGGAGATGATGATGTCAGGATTCCTTACTGGCCACAGCTGTTCCAGGGCCGAATAGCTCCAACTAGAATTCCAGACAGTAGTTAAGCACAGACAGCATCAGGGAGATGCCCAGAGGACTGTAGGCTGCAGAACGAGGAGAGACAGAGCACCGAGTAATGAGCAGCAGCAGCAGGGAGTCCACCAGCAGACAGGCAAGAGCTTAGGAGCCAACTGCAGCAAAATACTCAGGCAAAAAGGAGCACATGACCCAGACTTAAATAATCAGGACAGACAGGAAGTTCCATGACAGGGGAGATACAAGACTCCATCTTGGATCAGGGCAAAATAGGCACAAAGGAAAGTCCGTAATCCTTAGGGTACCGTTACACCTAGCGACTCACCAGCGATCCCGACCAGCGATATGACACGGTCAGGATCGCTGGTGGATCGCTGGGTGGTCGCTAGTGAGCTGCCACTCAGGCAGATCTCACCAGCGACATCGCAGGGGTCGGGGATCACTACTTACCTGTCAGACGCGGCGATCCTGCGTCCTTCCGCCCGGTTCCACGCGTCGCTCGTCGTCACAGCAGGAAGCGCCGCAGGAAGTGGAAGACGAGGAATGGTCCAGGAGCTTCTCGCGCGATCAGCGATAACCAGCCTGGGAGCCGGTCGGAGGTAAGTATCACATGCAGCGATATCGTTAGTAATATCGCTGTAACGTCACAAAATCGGTGACTTTACAGCAATATTGCTAGCGATATCGCAGTGTGTAACGGGGGCTTTACACTTTTTGTACCCCATCCCCCAGTCTTAAGTCATCATTTGTAATTCCCCATTCCCCAGTCTCAATTCATCGTTTGCTTAACAAGCAACAGCAGCAGGGAGTCCACCAGCAGACAGGCAGGAGCTTAGGAGCCAACAGCAGCAAAATACTCAGGCAAAAAGGAGCACACGACCCGGACTTAAATAATCAGGACAGACAGGAAGTTCCATGACAGGGGAGATACAAGACTCCATCTTGGATCAGAGCAAAATAGGCACAAAGGAAAGTCCGGAATCCTTACACTTTTTGTACCCCATTCCCCAGTCTCAATTCATCATTATTTGCTGTTGTCCATCCCCCAGTTTCAATTCATCATTTGCTGTACCCCATCCCATGATCTCAATTCATCATTATTTGCTGTACCCTATCCGCCGGTCTCAATTCATCATTATTTGCTGTTCCCCAGTCTCAATTCATCATGTGTTGTTCCCCACCCCCAGTTTCAATTCATCATTATTTGCTGTACTCCATCCCCCAGTCTCAATTCGCCTTTATTTCCTCTCCTCCGCCCCCAGTCTCAATTCATCCTCCTTTGCTGTACCCCATCCCTCAGTCTCAATTCACCATTATTTGCTGTCCCACACCCCTCAGTCTAAATTGTCATTTGCTCCTCCCACACCCACTTAACTAATTTTATTTAAAGAAAGAAAAGTTTTCCATACTTACCTTTCATACGATCTCCTGCAGCTCCATTTCCAGTGTCCAGCGCGCATATGTGCCAGTGCTGGTGCCGTTGCGATGAAGTCTTTGTGCAAAGTACTGTCACAGAAGAGGAGGGAGCTCTGAGCTGTGCATGCTGCCGTTCTGTTGACGGCTGTGGAGTGGGCAACCCACCCCTGCCACATGGGGCCCAGTAAGCTGAAGCAAAAGGGGGGCCTGAACATATTCGCTCAGCTGTACTCCCATTGACTCCAATGGCATTCAGTGATGTTCAGCAAATATTGCAAATACGACGATCGTAATCCGAACCGAATATTTAAATATTCGCTCATCTCTATTCACGACACAACCAATTTAGAGGGATTTCCACCCTCAACTAGTCAACTAGATGCTAATTCATAGTAGTGCAGAATTTTATATATTACAATCATTGTAAGTATTCACACATTCAAACAAAAAGTGACATAACAGATGGGACAATCTCATTTTTAGCAGTTAGATCAACAAATCAGGTAGGTTGATTGATCTAGGGATTTGATTTGATTGACAGTCAAGGGGTCATGAATTGTTTCCTCCCCTTTCGAGCAAATTGCAAGGTGCTTAGTAAGGGTTTTCTGGCACCATCTGAACGTACACAGCTAGAACTTATAATTGGCTGAACTTATGTCTCTTTCGACATTACTATGCAACTATGTAGCCAGGTGGCTTCTCTTTCAGCTGCCAAGCCAGACTTAATTAGTGTAGAACCAGGTGTGCAATCAAAATAGTATTAGTCAGGGAGCTGGCGCAGGAGATGGTGCCATGGTCGATGAATCTGTTACAGGGCTGTTTATTTGTAATGATATTTTATTGGAGGACAGCTAGTATTCCTAGCTTTGGTAACTGTATTAATTAGCTCAAGAAGAAACAATTATTCCAATGCTTGACTAGTAAAGATTACGCCATTTAAGAAAAATTAGAAAGAAGAGCTTGATTTTAATTGCAAGCAAACCTTCGATTTGCTTTTATAGTAGAAAAGTAATCAAGCAACTAGGCAGTTAACTTCATCTAGTATAATCAATACATACAACTCACTTATTCAGAAATATGTGATCCAAGCAGAACTTGAGAAGTTTAGACCATAACTTTGAATTCAGGTTATAAAATGAATGAACCTCAGATAAAAATACACATTTTATTACATGGGTATTCAACACACACCCAGTGCCAAATGAATAGATGGACATAATGCCCTTTCGGTCATATAGGTAGCCAAATGCATTCTGATGTCCAACGCACTAAGGCTACTTTCACACATCATGTTTTCGCCGTCAGGCGCGTTCCAGCGTCGTGCCGGAGCGCCGGATCCGGCAAATGTTTTGTAAAACCAGATGTGACGGATCCGGTTTTCTGCCGGATCTGTCTTGCGCATGACAGCCAAAACCGGATCCGTCTCATCCGGTTCATCCGGTTTTCGATCCGTTTTTCGACGGATTACGCCGGATCCGTTTTTTAAAAACGCCTCTTGTGGCCTTCCGAACGGGATTGGCTACTGAAAAACTATATATACCGTGTTCCTACAGCCCTTCTTTGACAGGTTGTAGAGGAGAAAGTGCAGGTTGGAGAGAAGAGCAAGTGACTGGCTAAGATGGATGTTGTGATTGGAAATATTTTGAAGAATTTGGCGGATTTTACAGCGGAGGCGAATCGTTTGAGGGTGATTGTTCTGGAGAAGGAGAGAGCGAGACAGCAGCGCATCAGGCATCGTAGACAACGTTTGTGGATGCACCCCAGCACAGCCAAGAGAATGACGCGTGGGGTCTATTCTACACTGTTCATGGACCTTAGACGAAACCCGGATAAATTTTTTGGATATGTTCGGATGAAAATGGAGAATTTTGATTACTTGGTGGAGCGCATTGCACACCTCATAAGAAAATCGGACACCTATTGCCGCTTCTCTGTTTCACCCGCAGAGCGTCTGATGGTGACTTTAAGGTAAGCCACATTTATTGGATATGCTCGCATCAGAGCACACTTTCACTGCAATCTTGTTGGTGGTAGTTTGTATCTCCAAGTGTTATAGCTGACTTTTGGTATGTAATGGTGTGATTTTAAACTAATTGATTGTTTTTTAATTCCCCACAGATTTCTTGCAACTGGAGAATCCCTTTCGTCACTGCATTTCCAGTACAGACTCGGGATTTCCACCATATCTGGAATAGTGAAGCACACATGCCGTGCACTGTGGGACTCCTTAGCTGAAGAGTTTTTACCAGAGCCCACAACAGAGAGGTGGATTGAAATTTCAGAAAAGTTTCTACAGATATGTCAGTTTCCGAACTGCTTGGGTGCTGTGGACGGGAAACATATCCGCATTGTAAAGCCAGCTGGATCGGGATTGGAATATTTCAGTTACAAGAAATATTTTTCAATTGTCCTCATGGCCATCGCTGAAGCGGAATACAAATTTATTGCTGTTGATATTGGGGCCTATGGCCGCGCCAATGACTCTCAAGTTTTCAAACTGTCTGCCATGGGGCATAAACTGTATGGAAACACCTTCCAGTTCCCATATCCTAGACCGCTGCCGCAAACATCTGGTCCACCTATGCCATTTGTCTGTGTAGGGGATGAAGCCTTCCAGCTGTCAGAACACCTTTTGAAACCGGTAGCAGAGGATTGTCAAGAACAAAACGCATTTTTAATTACCGCCTCACAAAAACAAGAAGAATGGTTGAATGTACCTTTGGTATTTTGACAGCCAAATGGCGGGTCCTATTGACTGCGATCAACCTCAAGACAGAAACTGTCGACGAGGTGATCAAAGCTTGCATGGTTCTCCACAATTTTGTTATCTGCAAGGAACCCATTTCCATTGAGGACACCTCTGAAGAAACCACCTTGCAAGATTACCATGACATTACCACTAGAAGTTCTGTGACGGCTTCAGTAATGAGGGACAATTTTGCACTATACTTTATGTCACCTCAAGGCAGAGTACACTGGCAGGATGACAGAGTGTGAAAGATTTGTGCCCTTAACCAAACTTGTGTACCTTCTGTACCAACAGTATATACCTTTGCCAACCAAAGTTGGCTATCTTGTCATGGTCTTACTATTTTTACCTTTAGGCCACAGGTGTGTACCTGGTTGCGTTTTATGCAAAGTATTTCACCTTTTAACAAAAGTTGTGTACATTGTTAGGAAATCACCAACAATAAACACAACTTTTTAGGTGAAATACTTTGCTTCATACACAACCAGGAACACAACTGTGGCAAAAAGGTAAAATGTATTTACCTTTTACCTACAGTTATATACCTGGTTTTGAGATCCTTTTTACCTTTTAAATACCCTGTATTTAACCTTTTTTTTTAACATATTTCGCCGCAGAAAGAAATGACAGACAACCAGTGTAAAACAATAATTAAACTTTTATTGAAAATTTTTTTTTGTAGTAAACTGTTTTGAAATTTAAATAAACTTTTTTAATAAAGCTTTGAAACCATAAAATTGGTCATTTTTATTTAAATTCACACATATTTATAAATTTGTGTAGTGTGGGGTGGAAATACTGCTGGAGGGGCTGCGGGACACTTCGACACTGGGAGTATGGAGAGAGGACTGGGATCGTGGTGGGGAAGGAACAGTTAGAGGTGAAGGTGTGGAAAAAGCTAGAGAATGGGTGGACATGTGGGAGGCAGAAGAGGTGGTGGGTGGTGGAGTGGAGGGTTGGGAAGGGACTGTAGGAGCAGATGATGTTGATGGAAAGTTGTATGGGGAAGGAGTTTGGTACGGGGAAGGAGTTTGGTACAGGGCAGGTTGCTGGAAGTGGGGAGATGTCTGGTACTGGGGAGGTTGCTGGTACTGGGGAGGTTGCTGGTACTGGGGAGGTGGCTGGTATGGAATAGGAGGGGGAGGATGGAAAGTGGCTGGAGGGGGTGCAGGTGGAGGAACTACTGGGGTGGGAGGAGGAGGTTGGGAGGTAACGTGCTGGAGAGCACCGTGGCACAAATGCATTACATGCATCTGCTGGCTAGGAGAGAGCGTTTCCATGCTCTCCACAACAGACCTGAAAAAGGTGTGGTTTGGGGAAGATCTTGCTTCTGAATGCATAGTTTGCAGAAGTGTCTTCACCTCCAGAATGCTGGAGTTGATCTGCTGAAAGCCTGCGGAGATTTGCTCTGACAAGACATTTAGACAGTTCTGGAAAGATGCATTCAGATGCCAGAACTCTGGCGCATAAGTCTTTTCCTGACCCCTCTGCCGCTGCCGCCCAGTACCCGCAGGTGTACTAGAGGTGGCAGGGGCAGAAGGGTGGGGTAAAGGGAAAGCAATCTCCTCACCAGCAGCTTCATGTAATGTAGGCGGCCACGATGCTCCTGTGCTGGTGGATGGGACAGATGGGTCAAATGTGTGGGAAGGCTGGGAAGGTGCAGATGTACCGGGGCGGTCGAAGTGTCCCTCGGTGCCGGTCTCCTCAGGGATCGCCTCAGAAGGGTCCAATCGTGCAGGCTCCCGAGTGCTGCTCACCGTGCTGTGGAATAAAGAGAAAAAAAAACAACTAAAATAGTGACCTGGCATGGCCCTGGCTGAAAAAAAAATGTTACAACTAAACATTTTTTTTTTTACATGTGGTGTGTAATATTTACCTTCTGGTGACCATTGTATCCCGGAGGAACGACAGGGCTCATGCGTACTTGTACTTGCTCCTGCGTCCTCCAGATCCACTCGGGGCCCGCATCTCTTTATTGAACTCCTTCTTGAAATGATCCCTCACAGACCGCCACCGCTTCACAATTCTGTCCCCTGAAACGAGAAAGGACAAAGTGGTTAGTATACAACATCAGTGTTTCCCAAACTCCAGTCCTCATGGTCCCCAGGGGTCATGTTTTTCAGGATTTCCATAGTAAATAGAAATCCTGAACACATGATCCGTGGGGACCACGAGGACTGGAGTTCGGGAAACACTGGTTTACATCAAGCAACCGGTACTGTATATACTTACGCTCTTTAATCTGGGCCCGAGCATCGAGGTCCTCCAAGCGGTCCACAAGGAGTGAACAGATTTCCTCCCAGAGCCGTCGGGTAAGAATCAGGTCAGCATGGCGGCGGTCAGCCATATTCCATAGCGGCTCCCTTTCTCTGACGAGATCGATGAGGTGGTCCACATCAATTCCTCCATCCTCACCGTCAGAGTCGGGAGCACGCTGTGAAGGCTGTTAAAGTAAAAGAGAAAAATAGCAAAATTAGGCACCACACTTTAAGACATGAAATAAAAAGTGTACCAAAATTTAACTTAAATATTATACTTACACGCTGGTGACCGCCGCGTTGCTGTCGCCGACGACCCTGGGAGGCACTGCGAGGACCTCTTTGCCGAGCACCAGATGGGGAAGACTAGAGAAGAAAAGAAAAAAATTTATGTGTTTGGATGTTGGCATATTTGTTTGCTGTGTGATGTCTGCGGTACATTGTTTTCTATGTGTTGTGTGTAGTGTGATGTTGTGTTTCTGCATTTGATGCAGGAAACTTACCAATTGTGAGCCCACTCCAGGTGTCTGTCCACCCTTTCCTTCTTCTTCTGGGAGCTCCTCTTCAGCTTGTGATTCCTATTTTGAAATAAAAGCCAATGACTAGACATATATTACAGAGATGATGGATTTTGGAATTAAAAACTTATCATCAAACGCTGACGATGCGAGGGAGGGCTCCGAGAAGAAGATGTGCTGTCCTCTTGCTGGCCAGACTCCATGGCTGTGGGTGGTGCTGCAGCTGCCAGTGCTGCCAGTGCTGCTGCTGCTGCATCTCTTGGGTGGCTGTTGAATAAAGAGAAACAAAGGGCCAATAAATATCTTGATATTCCATGGCCCTAGTTTTGAGGAATGGGGGATTTGATAATTACCGTCTCTCATCTGCTGCTGGACTCCCCTCCCGTTGTTCAGCATGTTCGCTTTGCTCAATTTGGGGTGGTGGTGGTGCTGATGGTGCTGCAGTGGTCTCCTGCCTTCTCCTGCGCCTGGTTCCTGTCTTGGGTGGCATGTTGGGTGTGGCTGAGGGTCCCACTGTCATGCTTTTATATTTGTGTGCTGTGGGCAGAGCTACTGAGCATGCTCAGACCCAAAAAAACGGATCCGGCCACCGGATCCGGCTTTCGCCGGTTCCGGCACATTGCGGCGCTCATAGACTTTCATTGTGTGAAAAAGCCGGACGCGCCGGATCCGGTGGGTCCGGCTTTTTCGCCGGAGACAAAAAACGTTACAGTAGCCGTTTTTTCCAGACGCTGGATTGCGACACATTGCCGGATCCGGCGAAAACCGGACGAAATGCATGGCCATCCGGCGCGATCCGGCACAAATGCAAGTCAATGGGGGGGAAACCGGATCCGGCATTGCATTTTGCCGGATCCGGTTTTTGTCAAAAGAGCCGGATCGCGCCTGACGGCGAAAACCTGATGTGTGAAAGAGGCCTAAGATCATAACAGATCCAGTTTTGGCTCTTAATCGGTGAGTCCTCTCGATAGCGTTCACTTTATCTTCACTTTATCTAAACATAAAATGAAATATGATTACATGATCATTAGGTCAACAATGTATCACACGTCTACATTGTTTATTATATCCAAAACAAAAGAGATATCTCACCCATGTATATAAATTAGTCTGGCATCCCTATGATCTTCTTTATAGTTCCAATCAGTATTGGGGAGGGGGGGGTAGAAATTATACACCCTGTTTAAACCAAGTCTTGAGCTGTGTAACAAAGGGATCCTGCTAACATGCTATCCCTAGAAATACATAGCTTCTGCAAGTCCCGATTTCGCAACACATTTTCCCCAATAGGAATCATCACGATAGTGCATTACTAATACCAAAAGTCAAGTTGCTGGCTAAGGGAAAATTGTACATTTAAACTGAATAATGATTCATCTTTGGTCCTACCTCATTGGTTCTAGGGCTATAATTCAGCTCAATTCCAATCTCAGTGTAAGGTATGAGATCGTGATTCGCTTCCGGAGCATGATGTATACTAAGGGATGGAGGGCACCACTGCTCGGGATCACCAGTGCATGCAAAATAGCGAACTACAAAGACCAAGAAAAGAACATGCACAAACAGGGATCACCAAACTGGAATGAAGTGAAAAATTCTATGTCCTTTATTGTAACAACTCTGCACAACACACTGTAAAGTTAAAAACATTAAAAATGCCCAAAGGGCAATAAAGCACAAACACAAACCCACAATAGGGTTAAAAAGACCCCGCCAGAACCCACCACTACACAGAACAATCAAAAATACAAAATACACACAGTATCAATAGAATAGAGAAGTGGTGGCTACATAGATGAAAACAGGCTTCATCAGGCTCCCTGGCGTAACATTTCGGGCATTTGTGGGCTCCCGCCTCCCCCACTGCTTTCTCTGCCACTGGGTTTTCATGCTGCTTTAGCCGGATGTATTATTGCATTTAGGGATATGCTCTCACCACCTGGCTCAGGTTGTATTGGACACCATCTACACCATCTACTCTGCCCTTTAAATTTTGGGGTTAGATCTCTTACTAATTAATAGGATCTTTCATGTCTATTCTTATTTCCGGTTTTGTAAGCAGCTTCTGCCCTTATATATTTATGTGCATTGGAGGGACTCTGTTTTCATCTATGTAGCCACCACTTCTCTATTCTATTGATATTGTGTGTATTTTGTATTTTTGTTTGTTCTGTGTAGTGGTAGGTTCTGGCAGGGTCTTTTTAACCCTATTGTGGGTTTGTGTTTCTGCTTTATTGCCCTTTGGGCATTTTTAATGTTTTTAACTTTACAGTGTGTTGTGCAGAGTTGTTACAATAAAGGACATAGAATTTTTCACTTCATTCCAGTTTGGTGATCCCTGTTTGTGCATGTTCTTTTCTTGCTCTTTGTAGTTCACTTCTAGAGCATACCACACTACTTTCCTTCCTGTGTGACACCAGCAGTGACATAACATCTAGCCACCGCCAATTGGTTCAGTTTAGTCTCGAAGAGTAAAGAGGCAGGAAAGTTTGCCAAAGCATCCAGGTAAACCATAGAGTAATTGAGCTTATGGCAAGGAATATACAATTCAGTGTATTGGACATCTTTCAGAGGAGAGATGATGTACAAGATGGTGGTAAGGGGGAAGTGTGTGAGAAGTCTCAAGCCTAGATGAATGCACTAAGTATAAAAATCACTTAACTAAGTATATTCAATACAAATGCTGCTTATCAATCCCTTAAATTATGTTCTAGCACAAATATGAGAAATATCTTCCTGAGTTACATTAATAGAGCCTCCGTGTCAAATAATATGGCCTCAAGAGATCTTGAAACATTCAGTAGAGTTAGGTATATTGTCTGATGACTGAAGACATCAGTGATGTAAGATTCAGGCAAAGTGACTCTGATATTCCCACAAATGCCATCTAGCCACATCCCTCCATAACCATAGGGCTTGTTACCTCGTCAGTTTTCCCCAACTCCAGGCCTCAAGAGCCACCAACAGGTCATGTTCTCAGGATTTCATTAGTATTGCCCAAGTGATGGAATTATTGCCTGTGCAGGTACCGCAATTATCACCTGGGCCATACTAATCAAATCCTGAAAACATGAACCATTGGTGGCTCTTGAGGACTGAAGTTAGGGAACACTGCGGCCTAGATAATAATGCAAACTATCCAAAGGTTTTATGGTGACATGGTGATCATGTTCTAGACTACATAAAGCCCTCATTTTGGCTTCAATTCAGTTAACTGTTTCACAGCAGATCCTGTTTTCATGTTCCTGACCAGGCCAATTTTTTCAATTCTGACCAGCGTCACTTTATATGGTAATAACTCTGGAACACTTAAATATATTGCAATGATTCTGAAAATTTTTTGTGACATATTGCACTTCATAGGTCAATATTTTTTGCGTTTATTTGTGGTAATATTGAAATTTTGGCTAAAATTTTGAAAATGTAGCAATTTTAAAACTTTTGATTTTTACGCTCTTAACCAAATACTTATAACCCTCAAAATAGTTAATAAATAAGGGTTAAAAGTTGACCAGCGATTTCTCATTTTTACAACACCATTTTATTTTTAGGACCACATCACATTTGAAGCCACTTTGAGGGGTCTATATGATAGAAAATACCCAAAAGTGACACCATTCTAAAAACTGCACCCCTTAAGGTGCTCAAAACCACATTCAAGAAGTTTATTAACCCTTTAGGTGCGTCACAGGAATTTTTTTGAATATTTAAAAAAAAATGAACATCTAACTTTTTTTCATAAAAAAAATACTTCAGGTTCAATTTTTTTATTTTACCAAGGGTAACAGGAGAAATTGAACTGCAAAAGTTATTGTGCAATTTGTCCTGAGTACGCAGATACCTGATATGTGGGGGGGAACGACTGTTTCGGCGCATGGCAGAGCTCAGAATGGAAGGAGCGCCGTTTGACTTTTTCAATGCAAAATTGGCTGGAATTCAGATTGGACGCCATGTCACGTTTGGAGAGTCCCTGATGTACCTAAACAGTGGAAACCCCCTACAAGTGACCCCATTTTGGAAACTAGACCCCCCAAGGAACTTATCTAGATATGTGGTGAGAACTTTGAACCCACAAGGGCTTTACAGAAGTTTATAACGTACAGCGGTACAATTAAAAAATCATATTTTTTCCACAAAAATGATCTTTTCACCCCAATTTTTATTTTCCCAAGGGTAACAGGACCCTAAAAGTTATTGTGCAATTTGTCCTGAGTACGCTGATACCCCACATGTGGGGGTAAACCACTATTTGGGCGCATGGCAGAGCTCGGAAGGGAAGCAGCGCCATTTGACGTTTTTGGCTGGAATTGAGATCGGACACCATGTCGCGTTTGGAAAACCCCTGATGGACCAAAACAGTGGAAACCCCCCACATATGACACCATTTTGGAAACTAGACCCCCTAAGGAACTTATCTAGATGAGTGGTGAGAACTTTGAACCCCCATGGGCTTCACAGAAGTTTATAACATAAAGCCATACAATTAAAAAATCATATTTTTTCCACAAAAATGATCTTTTCACCCTCAATTCTTATTTTTCCAAGGGTAACAGGACCCTAAAAGTTATTGTGCAATTTGTCCTGAGTACGCTGATACCCCACATGTGGGGGTAAACCACTATTTGGGCGCATGGCAGAGCTCGGAAGGGAAGCAGCGCCATTTGACGTTTTTGGCTGGAATTGAGATCGGACACCATGTCGCGTTTGGAAAACTCCTGATGTACCAAAACAGTGGAAACCCCCCACAAATGACACCATTTTGGAAACTAGACCCCCTAAGTAACTTATCTAGATGTGTGGTGAGAACTTTGAACCCCCATGGGCTTCACAGAAGTTTATAACATAAAGTCATACAATTAAAAAATCATATTTTTTCCACAAAAATGATCTTTTCACCCTCAATTCTTATTTTTCCAAGGGTAACAGGACCCTAAAAGTTATTGTGCAATTTGTCCTGAGTATGCTGATACCCCACATGTGGGGGTAAACCACTATTTGGGCGCATGGCAGAGCTCGGAAGGGAAGCAGCACCATTTGACGTTTTTGGCTGGAATTGAGATCGGACACCATGTCGCGTTTGGAAAACTCCTGATGTACCAAAACAGTGGAACCCCCCCACAAATGACACCATTTTGGAAACTAGACCCCCTAAGGAACTTATCTAGATGTGTGGTGAGCACTTTGACCCCCCCAGTGCTTCACAGAAGTTTACAACGCCCGGGCGTGAAAATAAAAAATTCGTATTTTTTCCACAAACATGATCTTTTAGTCACCATTTTTTTTATTTTCCCAAGGGTACCAGGAGAAATTGGACCCCAAAAGTTGTTGTCCAATTTGTCCTGAGTATGCTGATACCCCATACGTGGGAGAAAACTACTGTATGGGCACACGTCGGGGCTCGGAAGGGAAGTAGTGACATTTTGGAATGCAGACTTTGATGGAATGGTCTGCGGGTGTCATGTTGCCTTTGGAGAGCCCCTAATGTACCTAAACAGTGGAAACCCCCACAAGTGACCCCATTTTGGAAACGAGACCCCCTAAGGAACTTATCTAGATGTGTGGTGAGCGCTTTGAACCCCCAAGGGCTTCACAGAAGTTTATAATGCCCGGGCATGAAAATAAAAAAATCGTATTTTTTTCCACAAACATGATCAATTAGTCCCCAATTTTTTCATTTTCCCAAGGGTAGCAGGAGAAATTGGACCCCCAAAAGTTGTTGTCCAATTTGTCCTGAGTACGCTGACACCCCATATGTGGGAGAAAACTACTGTATGGACACACGTCGGGGCTCGGAAGGGAAGCAGTGACGTTTTGGAATGCAGACTTTGATGGAATGGTCTGCGGGTGTCATGTGCGTTTGGAGAGCCCCTGATGTACCTAAACTATTGAAACTCCCCACAAGTGACCCCATTTTGGACACTAGACCCCCCACGGAACTTATCTAGATGTGTGGTGAGCACTTTGAACCCCCAAGTGCTTCACAGAAGTTTATAACACTCGGACGTGAAAATAAAAAAATCATTTTTTTCCACAAAAATGATATTTTTGCCCCCAATTTTTTATTTTCCTAAGGGTAACAGGAGAAATTGGACCCCAAAAATTGTTTTGCAATTTGTCCTGAGTAAGCTGATTCCCTACATGTGGGGGTAAAACACTGTTTGGGCGCATGGCAGAGCTTGGAAGGGAAGGAGCACCATAGGACTTTTTCAACTCAGAATTGGCTGGAATTGAGATCAGACGCAATGTTGCATTTGGAGAGCCCCTGATGTGCCCAAACAGTGGAAACCCCCAATTCTAACTCCAACCCGAACCCCAACACACCCCTAACCCTAATCTCAGCCCTAACCCAAGCCCTAACCCTAGCCCTAACCCTAACCCTAGCCCTAGCCCTAACCCTAACCCTACCCTAACCCTAACCCTAGCCCTAACCCTACCCCAACACACCCCTAGCCCTAACCCTAACCCTAATGGAAAAATGGAAATAAATACATTTTTTTTATTTTATTATTTTTCCCTAACTAAGGGGGTGATAACGGGGGGTTTGATTTACTATTTATGGCGGTTTTTATGTTTGGCGGCTGTCGCACGCTAAAAGACGCTTTTTATTGTAAAAATAGTTTATGCATCACCACATATTGAGAGCTATAATTTTTCCGTATTTTGACCCACCGAGTCATGTGAGGTCTTATTTTTTGCGGGACGAGTTGACGTTTTTATTGGTACCATTTTCGGGCACGTGGAATTTTTTGATCGCTTTTTATTCCGATTTTTGGGACGCAGAATGAACAAAAACCAGCGTTTCATGAATTTCTTTTGGGGGGGGTGCGTTTACACCTTCCGCGTGTGGTAAAATTGATAAAGAGGTTGTATTCTTCACGTCAGTACGGTTACAGCGATACCTCATTTAGGTCGTTTTTTTATGTTTTTGTCGGTTTTATGCAATGAAAACTATTTTATATAAAAAATAATTATTTTTGCATCGCTTTATTCAGCGAGCTATAACTTTTTTATTTTTTTGCTAATGATGCTGTGTGGCAGCTCGTTTTTTGCGGGACAAGATGACGTTTTCAGCGGTACCATGGATATTTATATGCGTCTTTTTGATCGCGCGTTATTACACTTTTTGTTTGGCGGTATGATAATAAATCATTATTTTTTGCTTCGTTTTTTATTTTTATTTTTTAAGGGGTTCGCTAAAGGGGTTAACTAATGGGACAGTTTTATAGGGCGGGTCGTTACGGACGCGGCGATACCTAATATGTGTACTTTTATAGTTTTTTTTTATTATTATTTCCAAAAAATGGATTTATTGGGGGAAAAAATTTTTTTTTTCTAATATATTTGGCGATTTTTTTTTAAATTATTTTTACACTTTTTTTTATTTTTTTTTTTTACTTTATTAAATAGTCCCAGGTGGGACATCACTGTCTTGTGACAGATCGCTGATCTGTCACATCACAGATCACTGTGACAGATCAGCGATCTGACACAGGCACTGCAGAAGGCTTCCTCATGCCTGCGCTTTGCAGGCATTGAGGAAGCCAGCTTCCTCAGGCCCCCGAAGGCCCCCGTCGCCATCTTGGATTCGGGGGCCTGGAGGAAAGGAGCCCCCCGCAGCAGCGTTGCACATTGCGCTGCCGTGGGGGGCTCAGGGAAGCACGGAGGGAGCCCCCTCCCTGCCGATGCTTCCCTTTAACCCCCGGTACACCGCGATCGTGTTTGATCGCGGTGTGCAAGGGGTTAACGTGTCGGGGGCGGTCCGTGACCGCCCCTGACACATTGTGCCGGGTGTCAGCTGTGATAATCAGCTGACACCCGGCCGCGATCAGCGGCGCTCACCACGTGGGCGCCGCTGATCGCGGTAGATGTACTATCCCGTCCACGGTCATACGGGCCCGGGTACTGTGGACGGGATAGTACGTCGGATGTCAGGAAGGGGTTAACCCTGCAGGTGCTTCACAGGAATTTAAGCAATATGAAAGGAAAAAATGAAACTTTGACATTTTCGAGCAAAAATGTTACTTTAGTCCCAAATTTTGCATTTTTACAAGGGTAACAAGAGAAAATGGATGACAAAATTTGTTGGGCAATTTAACCTGAGTATGCAGATACCCCATATGTGGTGAAAAACTGGGCACATTACAGGACTTGGAAGGGAAGGAACACGATATGACTTTTGGAACTCAAAATTGGCTGGAATAGATAGCGAGCGCCATGTCATATTTGCAGAGCCCCTAATGTGCCTAGATAGTGTTAACCCCTCCCCCCACAAGTAACCCCATTTTGGAAACTACACCCTACAAGGAATTTATCTAGATGTGTGGTGAGCAACTTTAACCCGCAGGTGCTTCATAGAATTTTATAACTTTGAGACATGAAAATAAACAAATCACATTTCTCATGGGTGGGTGACAGGACAAGATGAAGTTATCAGCGATACCATGCTAATTTGCATTTGTTTTTATCACGTTTTATTCCACTTTTTGTTCGGTGGTATAATGAAAAAGCATAATTTTTTGCCAGGTTTTTATGTTTTTCTCACGGTGTTCTCTGAAGGGGTTAACTAGTGTGACAGTTTTATAGATCAGGTCATTCAGGACCCAGTGATAACAAATATGTGTGTTTTTTTGTTTATTTTTGCTTTTACATAAATATGCATATTTATTTGTACATTTTTAATTTATTTTTTGTTTTTTTTAAATTGTTTAACCCCTTTACCCCCAAGGGTGGTTTGCATGTCAATGATCGGGCCAATTTTTACAATTCTAACCACTGTCCCTTTTCGAGGTAATAACTCTGGAACGCTTCCATGGATCCCGGTGATTCTGACATTGTTTTCTCATGACATTGTACTTCTTGATCGTGGTAAAATTTCTTTGATATGACTTTCGTTTATTTGTGAAAAAAATGGAAATTTTCCAAAATACTTAATAAGTAACATTTCCCACACGTCTTCTTTACATCAGCACAATTTTGGAACCAAATTTTTTTTGTTAGGAAGTTATAAAGGTTAAAAGGTGACCAACGATTTCTCATTTTTGCAACAAAATTTACAAAACCATTTTTTTTAGGGACCACATCACGTTTGAAGTCACTTTGAGGGGTCTTTACGATAGAAAATACCAAAAAGTGACACCATTCTAAAAACTGCACCCCTGAAGGTGCTCAAAACCACATTCAAGAAGTTTATTAACCCTTCCGGTGCTTCAGAGGAATTTTTGGAATATTTAAAAAAAATGAACATTTAACTTTTTTCACGAAAAAATTTACTTCAGTTTCAATTTGTTTTATTTTACCAAGTGTAACAGGAGAAATTGGACCCCAAAAGTTATTGTGCAATTTGTCCTGAGTACGCTGATACCCCATATATGCAGGTAAACCACTGTTTGGGTGCATGGCAGAGCTCAGAAGGGAAGGAGCACGTTTGGCTTTTCAATGCAAAATTGGCTGCAATTGAGATCGGACGCCATGTCGCGTTTGGAGAGCCCCTGATGTGCCTAAACAGTGGAAACCCCTCACAAGTGACACCATTTTGGAAAGTAGACCCCCCTGAGGAATTTATCTAGATGTATCGTGGGCACTTTGAACCCCCAAGTGCTTCACAAAAGTTTATAATGTAGAGCTGTAAAAATAAAAAAAATCATATTTTTTTCACAAAAATTATTTTTTCACCCCCAATTTTTTATTTTCCCAAGGGTAACAGGAGAAATTTGACCCCAAAAGTGGTGCTGATACTCTATATGGGGGGTAAACCACTGTTTGGGCACATGGCAGAGCTCGGAAGGAAAGGAGTGCCGTTTGACTTTTCAATGCAAAATTGGCTGGAATTGACATCAGACGCCATGTTGCGACTGGAGGGCTCCTGATGTGCCTAAACAGTGGAAAACCCCCAATTCTAACTCCAACCCTAACCCCAACACACCCCTAACCCTAATCCCAACCATAACCCTAACCACAAACATAACCCTAACACACCCCTATCCCTAATCCCAACCCTAACCCTAATCCTAACTTTAGCCTCAACCCTAACCCTAACTTTAGCCCCAACCCTAACCCTGTTTAACCCTAACCCTAACTTTAGCCCCAACCCTAACTATATCCCCAACCCTAACCCTAACTATAGCCCCAACCCTAACCCTAACTTTAGCTCCGTGCTCCCCCTGTGAGCGTTGCTGATCCCGTATGATGTACTATACCATCCATGGGCATTAAGGCCCAGGGCACATGGTCGGGATAGTACGTCAAATGTCAGAAAGGGGTTAAAAAAATAACTTTTTTTAAAACTTCTTTTCCTTAGTCCCTCTATGGGACTTTAAATGTATTTCTCTAATTACTGGTATTGTGCATTGCAATACATATCTATTACAATGCATGAGAAGTGTCAGTTTTAGGCTGTGTACCCACGTAAGCGTTTTTTAAACATTTTTTAAGCGTTTTCACCAGCAAAAATGCTTAAAAGAAGCATTCCATTCATTTTAATGAATTCTGCACTTTTTGTGCATATTGATTGATGCATTTTTTCCGCGAAAAAAACGCATTGCGATGAAAAAACGCAGCATGCTCATTAATTTTGCAGGAAAATCCGCATTTCTAACTATTTTCTATGAGACTGGGGATGCTCCGGAAAAAAAACGCATAAAAACGTGCAAAAATCGCGCAAAAAAATGCATGGAAAACGCACGGGAAAAAACACGCGTTTTCTGGGAAGGAGTTCGGTTTTCAGTCAGGAATTTTATGCATACATGGGTACATAGCCTTATCTGCGCGTCTTCTAACTCATAGAAAATAGCTAAAAACGCGGACTTTTCCGGAAAATTAATGAGCATGCTGCGTTTTTTACCGCTAAGCGTTTTTTGCGCGGAAAAAAAACGCATCAATGTGCACAAAAAGTGCGGAATTCATTTAAAATGAATGGGATGCTTCTTGTATGCGTTTTTGAAGCGTTTTGACCGGGACAAACCCTTCAAAAATGCTTCAAAAACGCTTATGGGTCTCCCTCCGTCCCAGGGCTGTGGGGTACTCGGTACCGGGCCGGTGTCAGTGGGATGTGTCGCGGCAGCAGTGACCCGGTCCGTGTCCCGGGGCGCCCAAGTCAATGGTGGTTTGTGATATAGTTTATGTGATGAAATAGTTCGTGATGCCACCTGTGGTGTTTGGCAAGCAAGATGTTAAGCCAACGCTGCGTGCAGATCCTCTGGGGCTGATGGTGTGTTGCAGCATAGATGGTGTAACTCCCCACAGGTGAAGCTGTAACCTCAGGGCAGTGTGTTGGCACAGGTAGTGTAAAGGAGGATACCCAGATGTAGCGTTGCTGACGGTGTTGGTGCACAATGACTGGAAGACACCAGGGCTTGTAGTTCCAAAGCTTTACTCACAGTTCGTTGTACACACTGGTGCGTGCCTTCTTGCCGTGTCCTCCGGGGTAGAGACTCAATCAACCTCCCGGGCAAGTCAGGCTTCTCCTCTCCGTCACTCCGCCAACATGTACCTTTCCTGAACGACTCCTCTATTGCGCCTTTTAGTGTGAAGAGCTCCAGTACCGTGATACTCTGAAGTTCCTCCTGTCAGATGTTCCTAACAACTCTACTTGTATGACAGACAGCTGTAGTCTCTATCGGGGACTCCTTTCTCCAGAGTCCTGGCTCTCTATTCAGTTGCTGTTGTGCCCCAAGTCTTGGATGGGAGTAGTGCATTTACAGCCAACTACTCCACCGGTGTCTGCTGCAGAACCATAAGTGTCCATACAACCTTGGGGACCGGGCCCCGGCCTTGTGCTGAGAACCTATAGGCAGGGTTCCTCTTCCAACCCACAACTCCTCTCTGTTCTCCTACTCCTTCGTTCCGCGCTGTTCCTTCTCTCTTATGGAAGCTTAGGTTGCAGTTCTACGTCTTTCTCCTTCTGTTCCTTTCCTAGGGAGCTCGTTCCACTAAGACCAGTCCTCAGCCTCGCCTGACTGACTGTCTTCCTCCACCTTGAGCTCCCCTCAGGCTGACCTCCTGTCAGCCTGCTCTCTGACTCAGACTCCCCTCAGACTCATCTCCCGTCAGACCGATCTGTAATTCTCAACTTTCCCACTCTTTTATATCTAACTCCACCCACCTCCCAGCACATCTCGTGTTACGAAGCAAGGACCCACGAAAGGTGCTCTGCTATTCTCTAAGCATGGAGCCGCAATCAGGTCCATTGCTGAACTATCCTGTGTGTGGGTGCAGGTGTTGGAGTGTGGAAAGGAGTTCCCAACTTACCTAGGTGGTGGGGCACTACACCTTAGGAGAAGGTGCAGTACCTCTGTGGCGACTGAGCCTCAAGGGCGCCACATTTACCTGGGCACACAGCCTTACCCTGTCAGAACACCTGTTAGTCCCTGCTGCTGGCTGAGTGTAACAGGCCATCATAGCTGGCAGACTCAGAGGTAATCATTTAAGCTCTGACTGCATGACAACCCTCGGCCCCCCCTGTGATCACAGGGGTGTTGGAGGGGTGGGAGAAGGAACCCTCTTTCTCTTACAAACTTCTAAATGCCAGAATCGTAGCTGATCAAGGCATCTAGAAGATAACACAGGGTTAACATTATTGGGACCTGAGCCAATCAGGTCCTGATGATCTTGCAGGTCAGACCTATTGCTCTGCACCGGAATCCCAGCGCTTGCAGGACTCAGGGAGTCCCAAGTTCTGCAAGACCACCGACCATTGGGAAACAATGTCGCTGAACAAAGCCTAGCAAGCAGCGTCGACGTTTATTTACCGTCGGTGGTCCGGAAGGGGTTAAATTTTACCCCAGCTCCTTTTTATTTTAACCACCTTAAGTCAGTAGAAATGATATTTATGAATATATTTATATATATATATATATATATATATATATATATATATATATAGATACTCTCAGACTGGAGGCACTTTGCACTTTTTTTTCTTTAAAGGGAATCTGTCACCCCTTTTTTGAGATATCATATAATGATATCATTCAAGTGTGTGTCACATAAGGATTCTCTTAGTACTTTTGCTTCCCCCTGACCCCGCACCTTTCATGCATAAATACCTTTCTTATATCGGTTCAGATGTATGTAAACTGCCGCTGTCCGGTCCGCTGGGCGGGGCTTGTTCACCTGCTCCCCCCTCCCTGTCTTGCTCTACGCTCTGTGACACACACTTGAATGATATCATTATATGATATCTCAAAAAAGGGGTGACAGATTCCCTTTAAAGGGAATCTGTTACCAGGTTTGACTTAGCTAAACTATTATTAAGGGCAAGCAGGATATAGACTGCTGAAAAAGTCCTACCTATATATCTCATATCAGATGCCTTGTTACTGAAAACTTCAGTGTGCATTATAATACACCCCCCTGAAGGCAGTACTTTGTAGAGCCTCGTTTTGTGGCAATTACAGCTGCATGTCGCTTTGGATAAGTCAGTTGTTTTTTTTTTCTTACACTGGATAAAGATGCCAGTACGGCATTGAAACTCGTAGTGGACAATGAAGAGCCTTCTAATGAATATTGCAGCAAGAGACTTCTTTCTTGCAGCGCAGCCAATTTTTAAACATGTTTTTTTCTGTTTGGTTAAAAGCTTGGTCTGTAACAGAAGAGCATTTATCAGGGCTTGTACGTTCTCTGCGTTCCCCATTCAACATTAGGAAAGACCTTGTTTCCATATTGGACCATAATCATGGGCAATTCCAAAAGCATATTTACTGTCTGTATACACATTGACTCTCTTACCCTTTGCCACTCTGCACCCTCAGTGAGTGCCTTCAGCTTTGCCTTCTTTGCCTTTTATTTCTTCATGTTCTGTAACTACAGCATATCTAGCATAGAATCAGCTAGCATCTTGATATCTGGATCCATCTCCAAAAAAAATAGAAATGTACCTTAGCAAAGGGTTCATCTGTGACATGTTCAAATCCTGCCATTGTTGTATGTGTGTCTATTTCCTCCTCTGTTAGGGAGTATAAAAATAAAACACCTTCTCCTTCTTTCCCCGTTTTGAATCCAGTGGCAAGAGCGTAGCTGGACTCAAAACCGTTTATCGCTTGATTTCTACATTTGGGGGCATGAGAAGAGCACATCATAGTCCAATTTGCTGGGGCATTGAATTTTTTCTTGACTAAGGATAGCATGAATATTGTGTGAAGTGTAAAGTTTTACCTTGTAATCAGTAACTATGATGTGGACTTGTCAAGAATGGATGAACCACAGAAAAGGCTCTGACACAAGAGATTGCACCTCTGCCGCCGGGATCTAGTCTGGCTAAATAATCAGTTAAAGTTTTGTGCTGATGACAATGTTTTTAGTAAGTAATGAAGTGTCATGGCTGTTCATCTCGGACGGTTCAAAGCAAAGACAATGGTTTAGTACAGTTAGATAAATCAAGGGCTTGGGAAGAGATAATTAAGTGTTTTATAGAATAAAAATTTTGTTCAGCTTCTGGGGTCAGATGAAAGGGGTGTGAAAACAGACAATCATAAAGGGGCTGCATGATCTGGGATACAGATCGTGTCCATGGTCTGCAGTATGATACCAGATCCATATAGATTTTGACTTGTGTAATGTTTTGGGGCAAGCTAATCTGCTGTATTACGAACTTTCTTTCCTTTGTGAGATGTTTGATGCTTTGTGACATGCAGTGGCCTAACAAAAACTACCTTTTGTAGACCAACCTGTAGTTTGTTCTTAGAGGCCTTACATCCCTGTTCTGCTAGGGAAAGGGCAATAGATGACTCATGACATATGATTTGATCAAGAGAGCAAAACAATAAACCATCCACATAATGAAGTAACACAACCTCAATTTTGCAAATTGGAACACAATGCAGCAGTATGCATTGTTGGTGACTTTTGGACATCTTGTGGTAACACCATCCATGTATACTGTTTAAGGTTATGGATGAAAGGAAATAAATACTTGAAGTCTGGGTGCAGAGGCACAGAAAAAAATGCATTTGACAATTCCATCACCATAGAATGCATGGAATTGTGTGAAATTTGGGTCAGTAAGGCTGGTTTCACATTTGCAGACGGAGGGCTGCGGATTTCCTCTGTGAAGCCCCGCCCCCCACTTCATGTGGCCTGCGTACCCTATCTTTAACATTTGGTACGCAGGCAGTATGCAGATGTCACCACATGCATCGGTTTGATGGTGCGGCAACCCGCGTAAAACGCATCCTGTTGGAATTTTATGCGGGCACCCCATCTTCAAAACGACACATGCGGCAGCATCCGTATACTGCGGCATGGCCTGCGTACCCAATGTTAAAGATAGGGTATGCAGGCCAAAAGAAGCCGCATGCAGAAATGGGCAGAGCTAACCGGAGGAGGCACGGCGGGGGTGGGGCTTCACGGAGGAAGTCCGCAGCCCTCCATCCACAAATGTGAAACTAGCCTAAGGTAGGATGGTTTGGCATTGTAGGTGTTATAAACTCTGTAACACCTTGTGTACAGCTTTCAGATCATGAACTATACTATAGTTTATGGGTTGACCTTTTTCTTTACATAGTACAGGGAGGGGTGTATTACAAGTGGAGGTAGTGATAATGATTGTCCCTGACTTGAGTAACTCTTAAATTAATACTCCCATAGCTAGTGGCTTAACTAGAGTCTAATGGACCCCGATGCAAGATTTGGGCTGGACCCCCATCCTGATATATATAAATCTATATATACAGGGTGGTCCAAAAGTAGGTGGACAGTATGTGTAATAGGGATATGAAGGGGGGAGATTTATCAAACATGGTGTAAAGTGAAATTGACTCAGTTGCCCTTAGCAACCAATCAGATTCCACTTTTCATTTTTTCTTTTGGGGAGTACTCAAGGACAAAGTTTATAGTCGAAACCCAAGAAGTGTCAGTGATTTGAAAAATTACATAAGAGATGCATTTCATGAAATTAATACCCAAAGAGACTTGTACAAAAATGTTTGTCGAAGCGTAAGAGGCAGACTTCAAAGCTGTGCAAATTGTGATGGAAAACAGTTTGAGCACCTGCGTTGATAAAATTTAAGGGCTTTTGTATTATTGTTCAGAATAAAATTTAATTGTCAATGTTATGCTTCTGTTAGTAAATATAATTTTATATATAAATCCAAATAAATGGTATTATTTTCTGTCCACCTACTTTTGGACCACCCTGTATATATTTATATTTATATATATATATCTCCTCCATCCAGGTATATACAGTATGTCCCTTATTCTGGTATATATACAGTTGTGTGAAAAAGTGTTTGCCCTTTCCTAATTTCCTATTCTCTTGCATGCTTGCTACACTAAAATGTTTCAGATCACCAAACAAATTTTAATGTTAGGCAACGATAACACAAGTAAACACAAAATGCAGTTATTAAATGAAGGTATTTATTATTAAGGGAAAAAGAAATCCAAACCTACAGGGCCCTGTGTGTGAACAAGTTCCCCGCCCCTTAAAACATAAATTAACTGTCATTCGTGGAACAAAAAATACGTCTTCAAGGATCCTATGAAAACTGAAGTTTATTATGTAAAATAAAAATAATGACAAAAGCATGATGTCAAAACCCCATTGTGGAGAGGAAAATTGGCAGGCGTGTTTCAGACCGCAGGGTCCTTTGTCGTTGCATAACTTGTCTTTATTTCAGTATTTATAGGATCCTTGAAGCCGGATTTTTTCCACAATAGATTCGTGTTCCTGCTGCACTGACAGTAGACCAAAAGCTCCTCAAGAGCTAGGCATCATGCCGCTATTCAAAAAAATTCTGAAACAAATGAGAAAAAAAGTAAATGAGATCTATCAGTGTGGAAAAGATTATAAAGCCATTTCTAAAGCTTTGGGACACCAACAAACCACAGGGAAAACCATTATCTACAAATGGCGAAAATACGGAACAGTGTTGAACCTTCCCAGGAGTGGCCAGCTGGCCATAATTACCCCAAGAGCGCAGCGACAACTCATCCAAGAGGTCACAAAAGATACCACAACAACATCCAAAGAAATGCAGGCTTCACTTTCCACAGTTAAAGTCAGTGTTCATGATTCCACCATAAGAAAGAGACTGGGACAAAATGGCATGCATGGCAGAGTTCCACAATGAAAATCACTACTGAGCAATAACAACATAACGGTTTGCCTTCGTTTTGCCGAGTTACATATTGATAAACCCCAAGTATTTTGGGAGAATACTCTGTGGACTGACAAGACCAAACTTTAACTTTTTGGAAGGTGAATGTCCAATTACATCTGGTGTCGACGTAACACAGCATTTCAGAAAAGGAACATTATACCAACAATAAAATATGGTGGTGGTAGTGTGCTGGTCATGGATTGTTTTGCTGCTTCAGAACCTGGAAGACTTGATGTGGTAAATGGAACCATGAATTCTGAATGAGAATTTCTGGCGATTTGTTCGTGACCTCAAGCATGCATTTGGGTTATGCAGCAGGATAATGATCCAAAATGCACTAGCCACTCCACTTCTGAATGGCTTAAGAAAACCAAAATTAAGACTTTGGAGTGCCCAAGTCAAAGTGCTGACCTTAATCCGATTGAGATGCTATGGCATGACGTAAAAAAGGTGGTTCATGCTTGGAAACCCTCCAATCTGGAAACTCATCAAGGATGAGTGGGCCAAAATTCCTCCAGAGCGTTGTAAAATTATCACAAATGCTCGATTGCAGCTGTTGCTGCTAAGGGTGGCCCAATCAATTATTAAGTTTAGGGGGCAATCACTTTTTCGCACATTGCTCTGTAGGTTTGGATTTCATTTTCTGTTAATAATAAAGACCTTCATTTAAAACCTGCATTTTGTGTTTGCTTGTGTTATCTTTGCCTGATACTTACATTTGTTTGGTGATCTGAAACATTTAAGTGTGTCAAATATGAAAAAGAATTGGAAACCAGGAGGGTCCAAACACTTTTTCACACAACTGTACGTATATATATACAGTGGGGCAAAAAAGTATTTAGTCAGTCAGCAATAGTGCAAGTTCCACCACTTAAAAAGATGAGAGGCGTCTGTAATTTACATCATAGGTAGACCTCAACTATGGGAGACAAACTGAGAAAAAAAAATATCCAGAAAATCACATTGTCTGTTTTTTTTTCATTTTATTTGCATATTATGGTGGAAAATAAGTATTTGGTCAGAAACAAGCAATCAAGATTTCTGGCTCTCACAGACCTGTAACTTCTTCTTTAAGAGTCTCCTCTTTCCTCCACTCATTACCTGTAGTAATGGCACCTGTTTAAACTTGTTATCAGTATAAAAAGACACCTGTGCACACTAGGGTGACCGGAACTCATATGGGGGGGGGGGAAATGTCAGAATCTTGCTCGTCTGGACCCCACAAAACGATTCCCCTTTCCAGATATTGAGAGAGCCAAAATTTGAGCTCGATCAACCGACGTTAACCCGTGCCGCTCGTCGCTCAAAGTTTGAAGAAATCCAAATTGAGGTATTTTAAGATTTAGGTATTTTGCATAGTCTGTTAGACTATAAAGAATGTGACAACAACATTGCAGAAATAGCCCTGACCAAATTTTCGAACCATTTGTGGTATTTGAATGCAGAGTTGGTGGGATTATCGTTTTTTGATCCCACCATTACAGACAATGAAAAGTTGTTAATGGCTAATAAATTGCTCAGTAGCACAGATGAACCATCAGAGCACGCTAACCTACATGAGTTGATAATTTTACATAGTTATCTAATCTATTCTAGAGCTTTTGTTAAAGTAGTTTTTGAAACGTCAGAATATAATGCTCGGCATTTGCTTACAACTTGCAGGACATATTGCTTTTGTTCTTCATCTTTTGTCAGAAGGTCGTTAAAGTCTGTTACTTCCTACCTCTTTTAATTTTTCTTTCCTAACTTTTGGATTTACAACCCTAGCATGCTCTGATGGTTCATCTGTGCTACTGAGCAATTTATTAGCCATTAACAACTTTTCATTGTCTGTAATGGTGGGATCAAAAAACGATAATCCCACCAACTCTGCATTCAAATACCACAAATGGTTCGAAAATTTGGTCAGGGTTATTTCTGCAATGTTGTTGTCACATTCTTTATAGTCTAACAGACTATGCAAAATACCTAATTCTTAAAATACCTCAATTTGGATTTTTTCAAACTTTGAGCGACGAGCGGCACGGGTTAACGTCGTTTGATCGAGCTCAAATTTTGGCTATCTCAATATCTGGAAAGGGGAATCGTTTTGTGGGGTCCAGACGAACAAAATTCCGACATCGATTTTTTGCAGTCACCCTAGTGCACACCCTCAAACAGTCTGACTCCAAACTCCACTATGGTGAAGACCAAAGAGCTGTCAAAGGACACCAGAAACAAAATTGTAGCCCTGCACCAGGCTGGGAAGACTGAATCTGCAATAGCCAACCAGCTTGGAGTGAAGAAATCAACTGTGGGAGCAATAATTAGAAAATGGAAGACATACAAGACCACTGATAATCTCCCTCGATCTGGTGCTCCATGCAAAATCCCACCCCGTGGGGTCAGAATGATCACAAGAACGGTGAGCAAAAATCCCAGAACCAAGCGGGGGGACCTAGTGAATGAACTGCAGAGAGCTGGGACCAATGTAACAAGGCCTACCATAAGTAACACACTACGCCACCATTGGCTCAGATCCTGCAGTGCCAGACGTGTCCCACTGCTTAAGCCTGTACATGTCCGGGCCCGTCTGAAGTTTGCTAGAGAGCATTTGGATGATCCAGAGGAGTTTTGGGAGAATGTCCTATGGTCTGATGAAACCAAACTGGAACTGTTTGGTAGAAACACAACTTGTCATGTTTGGAGGAAAAAGAATACTGAATTGCATCCATCAAACACCAAACCTACTGTAAAGCATGGTGGTGGAAACATCATGCTTTGGGGCTGTTTCTCTGAAAAGGGGCCAGGACGACTGATCCGGGTACATGAAAGAATGAATGGGGCCATGTATCGTGAGATTTTGAGTGCAAACCTCCTTCCATCAGCAAGGGCATTGAATATGAAACGTGGCTGGGTCTTTCAACATGACAATGATCCAAAGCACACCGCCAGGGCAACGAAGGAGTGGCTTCGTAAGAAGCATTTCAAGGTTCTGGAGTGGCCTAGCCAGTCTCCAGATCTCAACCCTATAGAAAACCTTTGGAAGGAGTTGAAAGTCCGTGTTGCCAAGCGAAAAGCCAAAAACATCACTGCTCTAGAGGAGATCTGCATGGAGGAATGGGCCAACATACCAACAACAGTGTGTGACAACCTTGTGAAGACTTACAGAAAACGTTTTACCTCTGTCATTGCCAACAAAGGATATATCACAAAGTATTGAGATGAAATTTTGTTTCTGACCAAATACTTATTTTCCACCATAATATCCAAATAAAATGAAAAAAAAACAGACAATGTGATTTTCTGGATTTTTTTTTCTCAGTTTGTCTCCCATAGTTGAGGTCTACCTATGATGTAAATTACAGACGCCTCTCATCTTTTTAAGTGGTGGAACTTGCACTATTGCTGACTGAATAAATACTTTTTTGCCCCACTGTATATATATGTCCTTCATCCTGGTATATATGTCCCTCATCTTGGGCCCATCCATGTACAGTTGGGAAAATAAGTGTTTGATACACTGCCGATTTTGCAGGTTTTCCAACTTACATAGATTGGAGAGGTCTGTAATTTTTATCATAGATAAACTTCAATTGTGAGAGACAGAATCTAAAAATAAAAACCAGAAAATCATGTTGTAGGATTTGTAAATAATTAAATTTCATCTTATTGCATGAAGTAAGTATTTGATCACCTACCAACCAGCAAGAATTCTGGCCATGGTGGAGAAGTTAGAGTGTGATTGACTGAGTGTGTGGACAGGTGTAGTGATGAGCGAGTGTGCTCGGTACTTGGGTTTTCCGAGCATGCTCTGGTGTCCTCCGAGTATTTTGGGTGTGCTCTGAGATTATGTTTCAGTTCCCGCAGCTGCATGATTTGCGGGGCTGTTAGAGAGCCTGAATGCATGCAGGGGTTGCCTGTTTGTTAGGGAATCCCCACATGTATTCAGGCTGTCTAGCAGCCGCAAATCATGCAGCTACGGGAAATAAAACATAATCTCTGAGCACGCCCAAAAAACTTGGAGGACACCCGAGCATGCTCGCTCATCACTAGACAGGTGTCCTTTATACAGGTAACGAGTTCAAACAGAAGCAATTAATGCAGGTAATGAGCTCAGAGTAGGAAGTCATCTTAAAGAAAAACTAACAGGTCTGTGAGAGCCAGAATTCTTACAAGTTGGTAGGTGATCAAATACTTATTTCATGCAATAAAATGCAATTTAATTATTTAAAAATCATACAATGTGATATTCTGTTTTTTATTTTTAGATTCTGTCTCTCACAGGTGAAGTGTACATACAATAAAAATTACTGACCTCTCTATTCTTTGTATGTAGGAGAACTTGCAGAATTGGCAGTGTATCAAATACTTATTTTCCCCACTGTGTGTATATATATATATATATATATATATATATATATATATATATATATATATACAAACAGCTCTGGCAAAAAATAAGAGACAGTTTTATAACAGCTTCTCTACATGTTTGACAGCCATTCCTTTCCAGTGTCAGTTGAATTCCAACCAGAATACACCTCATTCTACTTGATGTGCTTCTGATCACCTGAACCAAATCTTATTTAATGAAGGAAAGTATGAAAAACCCTGCTATGGTGTTCACAATCGTCTTGCAATAGGACAAGCTGGATGGCAAAACAAGTGCTAGTAATATCCCAAAAGTAATAGGAATGAAAAAATAACTTTTAACCATGCCAAAGGGGTTGAAAAGAAAAGTCTTGAGTGAGGAGAAGAAGGGCTCAATTCTGGCTTTACTAGCAGAGGGATACAGCGAGCATCATTTTGCCTCCATCCTTAAAATTTGTAAGACGGCAGTCCATTTCAACAAGGTCAAGCAGCAGACATTGAGGATAGCAAAGCTACAGACCGGCAGAGGGCGAAAACGACTCTCCACTTATCGGGATGCCCGTCATCTTATTCAAAATGTCACTCAACAACTGCAGGATGACATCAAGTGACCTACAAAAGAAATGGCAAATGGCAGCTGGGGTGAAGTGCACGGCAAGAACAGTTCGTAACAGGCTCCTATAGGCAGGGCTCAATCATGTAAAGCTAGAATAAAGCCTTTCATCAATGAGAAGCAAAGGAAAGCCAGGCTGAAGTTTGCCAAAAACCATAAGGATTAGACCATAGAGGACTGGAGTAAGATAATCTTCTCTGATTAGTCTAATTTTCAGCTTTGCCCACCACCTTGTCATCTAATGGTTAGTCGGAGATCTGGAGAGGCGTACAAGCCACAGTGTCTTGCACCCACTGTGAAATTTGGTTGAGAATTGGTGATGATCTGGAGGTGCTTCCGCAAGGCTGGAATTGGGCAAGTTTTTCTTTGTGAAGAACATATGAATCAAGCTGCATAAAAGGTTATCCTGGAAAAACAGTTGATTCCTTCTGCTCAGGCAAGATTCCCCAACTCTGACGACTGGTTTTTCCGCAGGACAATGCACGATGCCACACAGCTAGGTCAATCAATTTGTGGATAAAGGACCACCACATCAAATCCCTGTCATGGCCAGCCCAATCTCCCGACCTGAACCCTATTGAAATCCTCTGGAATGTAATCAAGAGGAAGATGTATAGTCACAAGCCATCAAACAAAGAAGAACTGCTTACATTTTTGTACCAGGAGTGTCATAAGGTCACCCAAAAGCAGTGTGAAAGACTGGTGGAAAGCATGGTGGAAAACATGCCAAGACGCATGAAAGCTGTGATTAAAAATCATGGTTATTCCACAAAATATTGATTTCTGAACTCTTCCTGAGTTAAAACATTAGTATTGTTGTTTCTAAATTATTATTAATTATGCAAATTTCCTCTTTAGAGAAGAAGAGGACTAGAGGACTAGAACTCTAGTGCCACCTATTGGAAGTAGCAATCCTAGAAGTCAATGTTGACCCTTTAACGAGCCTTGTTCCTCAGCTACTTTCTTACAGTCTGTTACAGCATTCTTGCCTTCACCTTTCATCTCCAGCCTTTTTGCTGTCTTTTTCTGGGGTGTACCTTGTCCCATCTCTTCATCAAATTTCCCATACTTCCCCCCAATCACCTCAGGTGTGGCTCAAAGGCACATTAATACTCTGAGAGCTTATTTCAGTGTTGCCACACTTTTCTATAGATTGTGCGTAGGTCTGGGTCAAAAGTCACTTTCACGTCCTACATAACACAATCTCCAGTAGAACAGCCTCATGATATCATTTCTGTTGATCCTTCATTTTTTTCTCAACAGCCAACCAAGACAGCAACACCGGTAAGCGCCCAAGTACAAGTACCATTATATTTCACACTTATACACTGTTTCCATCACAGACACACAGTTCAAAAAGCTATTTCTTTTAGTTCTTGGACCAGACTATTTAATGCTGAATAACACACTCAGAATGGAGGACAACACAATGAAAATGAAGCAAAAAATTAAGAATAAGCTTTATACATGATGCTTCAGCCTTTAGGCTCACTTTCACTGGAAAGCCTTTCCTCACTTGAGATAGAGTATGTATGGTGAACTGCTCTTCTTGTCCCAGTTCAGGCATCAAATTTCAACTCTCTTCTATTGCCTTTTGAACTGCAAATATTAAGGTATGGTTGAGAGTGCACAGTAAATCAGACAGTGCAACCTTAAGGGATGTACAAAGTCTGATTTCCAAATGGAGATTCAGTGGCGCTTGTGTATGAGTGTAATTCCAGCAGCAAACACTAAGACACCTGTCACAAGGGTGTCAAAGAAATAAGGTAAAATAACTAATAATATTAGTGTGCGCTTGGAACACTCAAAGAAGAGGGAAATCTAAATTGGGTGGTTATAGAAAAAAAAAAAAAAAAACCTCTTATAAGTGCTCTTTATGTAGCTGGATAATAGCGAGAAAATAGCAATTAGTAATAGTCAATTGTAAGACCTCAGAAGAAGTGCTTAAGAGAAAAAGAATATATATAGATGCTGGTGGCAATCTTAGTTCCAACCTGAACAATCACAAACTAAAAAGGCATGAGTGAGGGTAAAAACCTGAAATCACTGAACAGGTTATATACTGCAGGGTAATTCTCCCTGATAGTAGCTTAAAAAAAAAAAAAAAAAGTCAAATTGCAGCCTGTGAACGGCTGTGCAGAGTAGCTGCAATAGTAAATGCACAAGTCAGAGAGCGGTACCTGTAAAGATAATGCGATGCGAAGTCCTCACTCCAGTAAGCGGTGCAAGTTAAAATAGCACTTTTTGCTCCAGTGCTTGGAAAAGGAGGGGGGGGTTTGTACACTGGGGTATAGACGAGTTACAGGGGCTGCCCCGGCCGGTGGCAGCCTCCTGTCAGTGTACCTCCAGCTGTGGAGCAGACGTGAGCGGCCTCTCGTGCTCCCGGCGTCTGTGAGCTGCTCCAGGTATACAGGACCTTCGTGATGTGAGTGAACACATGACCACGTCAGTTTCACTTGCTGGTGGTTGCAGCGGGGATCAATGGACTTTCCAACATGTTTCAAAGACTAACTGTCTTCTTCCTCAGGGATGGTCCCCCCCACCACAGGAGGATTATTTAAGCAGTCCCGCCGCTTAGGCAAGTTTAACCCAATTAACTTAATAGAAGCCAAAAAGTTTGATTTCACTATTTAACCCCTTCGGTATTAGGGTGTCCAATGCAAATATCCAGCGGCTCTCAGCGCGCGACATTAGCTTTATATGGTTGCCTTTACGCACTTGTGGCTTAACATGTTCAATTCCTGTGAAGATAAGGTTATTCACAGAGCCTCCATGACATTCTGAAAAATGTTTAGAGAGGGGATGACCCAGAAATGTTTTCTTTATATTTCTTATATGTTCCTTAATCCTTATCTGCAGGGATCTTTTCGTGCGTCCTACATATACCTTCTGGCATGGACATTTGATGGTATATATGACACTCTCCGTTTTACAAGTAATAAAATCTGATATTTCCAATTTATTAGAATTATTGCTCCCCATAGCCCATTGTTGTTTAGGGCTCATAGTTTGTTGGCAAGCCCTGCATTTTTTGCAGGGAAAAAAACCTTTCAAATTGCCTATAAAAGATGGAGTAGGTGCATTAACATGGTTATTTAATACAGTGGGGGCAATCATACTACCAATATTACGGGCTTTTCTGTAAACGAACTTTGGACCTGGTGGAATTGAGCATCCTATAATTTTATCCTCTTTCAAAATGTCCCAATGTTTTTTGACAATTCTAGTCAAAATATGACAGTTTGAGTTGTATTCGGTTATAATAGGGATAAAATCATCAAAGGGAGTATTTTTCTTATTAATATTGTTTATCCTTCTCAGAGTAGCACAAGGTTTATTTCTAGCTGTTATATTTGCTTCCTCCAGAAGTGAGTTGTTGTAGCCTTTCTCCAGAAATTGATGAGTTAGCGCAGATGCTTCGGAATCATAATCCTGAATTTTAGAGCAATTCCTGCGAATTCTGATGTACTGACTCTTAGGTACATTTAATAGCCAATTAGGTAAATGGCAGCTGTCTATTGGGATGTAGCTGTTTGCATGTGTAGGCTTATGGAAGACACGGGTTTGAATGGAGTTATCCTCAATAAAAATACTTAGATCTAAAAAATTAATACTGCTGGTACTGGTGGTAGAGGTAAAGTTTAAAAAATATTCATTTTTATTAATATCCGCTAAAAACAAATCTAATGATTCTCGGCCACCAGACCAAATAAAAACAACGTCGTCAATGAAACGTTTCCAAAGTACCAGGCCCGCACGTAGCTCCCCGAAGGGTAAATTGTGTCCTCCTCCCATTTTCCCACATACAAATTGGCGTAACTTGGCGCGAACCTGGTACCCATCGCGGTCCCCCATTGCTGGGTGTAGTAGTCCGCCAAATATTTAAAATAGTTGTGGGTTAAAATAAATTGCATACATTCATGTAAAAATTCAGCCTGTATGTCCGGAACTATTCCATGTTTCTTTAAAAAATAGGTGGCGGCATAACAGCCTTTTTCATGTTGGATCACAGTATACAGAGAAGTGATGTCTAGTGAACCTAAATATAATGATCCTGCCATCCTACCTCCCCCAGCAGTTGCAATACATGGGTGCTATCCCTAAGATAGGCTGGCAGTAGGGGAACTAATTTCTGGAGGTGGCAGTCAACATACTTTGATAGGTTAGCCGTTAGGCACTGTATACCCGAGATAATAGGGCGGCCGGGGGGATTAATCAAACTTTTATGAACTTTCAGTAAGTAATAAAACATAGCGATCCTAGGAAAAGGGGTGTTAATAAAATCAAATTCTTTTTTGTTTAAAATACCCAGCTGAAATGCCCCCATTGTAAGGAGTTTTAGTTCTCCTATGAATTTATCAGTAGGATCTCTCTCTAATTTCTTATATGTCTGTGTATCACTCAATAATCTCATAGTCTCTCTATGATAATTCTCTTGATCCAATAAAACAATACCACCCCCCTTATCAGCTGGACGTATTACAATTTTATTGTTATTTTGTAAAGATTCAATGGCTTTTCTTTCAGCAAAAGAGAGGTTGTATTTAAAATTCAGACACCTTTTCTCACTTATTTTCCGTATGTCAGATATGACATTTTTCTGAAATGTTTCCATCGATTCAGAATACTCATTCAAGGGGTGAAAGTATGACTTGTTCCTTAATTCCGTATGTACAAAATTGTTTGTTGGAGTAGAATCCTGAACAGTAGGATTTTTAATGAAATGCTTTTTAATAGCCAATTTGCGCATGAAGAGTTTTATTCCTATAAAGGCTTGGAATTTGTTGAATTTACATGCAGGAGCATATTTCAAGCCTTTTGCTAATAATAGAGTTTCGTTCTGACTGAGAGTATGGGAACTTAGATTAAAAATCGATTGAGTACTCGGATTCGAGGGGATTAAGTTCTTTTTCTTTTTGGAGAGTTTCCCCCCCGGCAGCCCCTCCTGCATGTTTTTTTGGGACCACCTGAAAATTTTTTTTATTAATTTGTTTTTTCTTTATTTGTTGTCCAGGAATGGATGGATCTATTTTCTTACTCCTTTTAATGTTAGTAGTTTTCCTCTGTTCATTCGTGGAAGTACTAGGAGAGTTTTCTCTAGATCCCAGTACTGAAAAGCGATTTTGAGTACTCATTAGGTGATCCTGAATCTAAGGGAGGGGTATTGATAGTAGGGATAATGGAGGTAAGAGGTGTGGCGTCTTCCCTGCCTGAATTTGTTGGTTCAGGATCAGAGGTGCCATTTATGGCTTCATTTATAACAGACAGATTTATAGATGTTGATTTATTTGGGGTTGGGTGGATGGTCCATCTTTCCTCCATGGAGCTAATATCTGAGTAGCTCTCATTCACCTCATCGATAGTCTTTAATGCCTGTTCAGAGCGTGAGTTATTCCATCCTACACACTCTGGAATAGCATCCCTCCCGAATTTTTTCCGTTTTTTCTCTACTATCTCCCTCTCTTTTTTTGCAATCCTGTTACGTATGCTTTTGGATAAATAAATAATCTCTGGATGATTCTCAAAGGGTTTAATGGTATCAAATAATTTAGAGATTTTTTGTTTGCTTTCTAATAGTTGCTTCTTTCGTTTGCTAATAATAAATCCTACTGCTTGTTTTGAAAAGTCCTTGAACATATCATTCCATTCAGATAAGGTATTAGCGTCTCCAATATCACCTGAAAGAGCCTTGGACACCACCAGGCCTTTTGGAATGCAATCATAGGCCATGTAGCGTTCTAAAGTTGCTACTTCCCATAAATCCCGCATTTCTTTAAGGAGCAAATTTTCTAAATTCCTCAAAGTTTCTTTAATTCTATCAATACTATCCTGTTTTGGAATTGCGGGGGCTTGTTGTTGCCCTCGATGAAAAAAAACGCTGGATGTTTAAAATCCGGTCCTTTCTGTCAGACCACAAATCCCCCATTGTAAAAAAAAAAAAAACACTAGCTGCCTGCTGAAAAAAGTGACAAAAGTCTGATTTCCTTTTATTAAAACACAGACAAGACATTTTATACTGTGACAAAGAAAACTTCCCCCCAAAAGATGTAGCCTTCCCCATAGCTTCAGTTAGCATAGTCATCCTATAGGAATTTATAGCGTGAATAGAAATGTAAAACTTATCAGCCTCACAGTCTTAACTAGTTGATATACAAAATGGAGTATGTTCTCTTAAAGTTGCATACCCTTGTCACATCAAATCTCTTTCTCTCACTTCACCCTCCCCGCTCAGTGATACACCACCTCTCCTCTTAGTGAAAAGTGACAGATACACAGCATTGTTTATTTCCTGCTGTAAGTTCGATCTCACTATGGCCTACTATCAGAGTGGACACAGACAGAATAAGGCTCCTGTGTAAAGCCCCCATCACACATAGCGATCTCGCTAGCTAGATCGCTGCTGAGTCACAAGTTTTGTGACGCAACAGCGATCTCACCAGCGAGATCGCTGTGTGTTGTGAGTTCATTTTCCCCTCCGTCACTGAGGCCTGGTGAACTCCCTATTCTAGTGAAGGAAGGTAGTGAGCCTGATTATCAGACACCTGGGACTAATGAAGACGATTGGCTGAGTGGAGTCACTGACTTGATTTAAGGCAGCCTACTCCCTTTCTGCCCTGCGGGTGATTTCTCTGTGGACTCTTGGACACCAGTCTGATTCCTGCTCTCCTAAAGCTAAGTTTTCTGTTTTGCCTTTTTGCATCTAAGATTTGTTTTTGTTTTTCTTGCTTTTTGGATTCTGCCACTCCCTGCTGGAGTGTGCAGTGTTCCGTGAGCTCTGTCTTCTGAAGGTACCTGAGTGCTGATTTAGTTTTTGAAGCTTAGTTGCTTCAGGGCCATTTTTATATCACCTTGTTGGCTTTTGTCTCTGATAGGGTTTTGGCAGATTGCAGACAGCAGCCTTCCTATCCGTTCCTATCTAGGTAGTTTTGGGCCCCATCTTTGCTCAGCCTGTCTTTCTGTCTATGTAAGTGTTTTCATCTTGCTTCACCGTCATTATATGTGGGGGGCTGCCTATTGCTTTGGGGTCTGCTCTGGGCAGTTAGATTTCCCCTTTCCTTCTTTAGGCCTATGTATCTCTCCGGCTGTGATCGAGGGGTCTAGGTCATCGTAGGAACCCCCCACGGCTACTGCTAGTTGTGTTGATAGGTTCAGGGGTCTGCAATCTGATAGTTGCCAACTTCTCTGGTTTTCAGGACTTAGCTAGCATTTCTGTTTTTGCCTCCTACGGTGACTCAATCATAACAGCTGTGTGTGACAGCTATCAGCGACAGGTCCCCTGCCGGGTATCGCTGATCGTTGTTGAAATGTCTGGACATTTTTGGGGTCGCTGGTCTGCCGCTGGCCAGCACGCATCGCTGCGTGTGACAGGCGGGAGACCAGCGACCATCGAGCAGAAGCCAGTAATCAAGGTACACATCGGGTTTCTAAGGGGCTCGCAGCGCCTAGAAACCCGATGTGTACCTTAGTTACCAGCGCGCTGATGCAGAGAGCTGGTAACCAAGGTACACATCGGGTTTCTAAGTGCCGCGCACCCCTTAGAAACCCGATGTGTACCTTGGTTACCAGCTCCCTGCATCAGCGTGCTGGTAACTAAGATACACTGCGTGTAACTTTGGGACGTGCGTCGCTTGTTACCCGCGTGTGACTGGTCCTGATCGCTGGTGAAGCTGCCTGTTTGGCAGCTCACCAGCGATCATGTAGTGACACACCAGCGATCCTGACAAGGTGATATCGTTGTCGGGATCGCTGGTGAGTCGCTATGTGTGACGGGGCCCTAAGAACAATATATGGGCCCTTTGAAATCTGTTAGCTCATCATAGTGCACAATTCCACCTGCTTTGGAGATGGAAGTGATCCCCTTTACCTCTTGGGTCCATATGTTGCTGCCCAGGTTGCACCAGTGGTATGTCGCCCCTGGTATGCCTAGTTTCTTTGGCAACCTCTCATGCCCCTTTAATGTGTATGACTAAGCTGAACCAATCTTCGATGGATGGATATGATATCACTGCCGGTGTCACACAGGAGGAAAAGAGGGTGGTGTGCTCTAGAAGTGTGACTGGAAGTGAGCTGAAGTTGTGATTCTTAAAACCATCCCACTTAACTTATATCTTAATGTATATTTTACTTTGTGCTCACTTTAGGTTTGGCTCTTAAGCTGCAGTAGTGGGCCAGTTCTGCTAAAGAGCCCCTTTTGTTAGTTTCAGGTAATAGTGTGAGCTCCTCCATGGCAAAACAGGAGGCTGTGATGAGTTGAACCCTTTTAAACTTATTAAGCTTATGCCAAAATAATGATTGTTTTCATACATCTGCACAATTGGGTACTATATAGTATATCTCTGGATACTGTTCTTTGATATTGGAAAATCCAAGTAATTATATAGAAATATAAAATAATATTGTTTGAACATTTGTTCCCATGTGGAGCATATACAGTACAGAATAGCTTAGTTATGTTTTCTTGGTGTTTAGAGTCTTTGTGTGGCATTTTGCAGATCTTTAATTGGTTCCAGAAATATATGTCAGTAAAATTAAAAGCATCCTCATAATTCGTTGTCAGGTGAGAGGTTTGGACTGTGCCTCAATGTCATTTTTCTTGGTGATATTTTCACATGGATGGCCATCATTTATATCACATAATTCATTAGAGAGGACAGTGGTATTCATTTTATTTCATGTCATCATTATTGTTATTATTCTCATCTTTTTTTCAGTGACATCTGTTAAAGCTTCATGATGGAGTAATCAATATTCTCTCCCCGCAGTTATCTCTATATATAAAAATGAATGTGTGTGTGTATCACCAACCAATCACAAAGCATCTTTCATTTCTATGACCAACAGTTTTCCTTGCAAACAATCACTAAGCATCTCTCATTTCACCAGAGCTGGGTAAAAGTAGCTGAGCTGTGATTGGTTGCTATGACCAACAGATTTCCCACTTGACAACACCTCAGTAGACACTGACATGGTGGGAGAAATATAGCATCCCTGGGAACATAAGCTCCCAGCCATTGTCTGCCCCCAGAAAGGAGCAGAGAGCACATGACAGAAATGAATCCCCCCTCCCATGCCCATATACCCATCACACATCCTTCATCCCATAGGCACATCTTCCCTCTTAAAGGGATCATTGGTATGGAAGTCAGAGCAAATCCATCCAGGGCTTTGGTTTTGACCCCAGGCCTCTATTAAAGGGATCCCCAGTATGGAAGATAGGACCGTTCCCTTCAGCTCTGTGGTTCTTACCCCAAGGTCTCCTAAAGGGTTCATTGGTATGGAATTTAGGGCAAATCCACTCTGCGCTTTGGTACTGACCCCAGGCCTTTCTTAAAGGGATCTCCGGTATGGAAGTCAGGGCAAATCCATCCAGCACTTTAATTCTGACCCCAGGCCTCTCTTAAAGGGATCCACGGTATGGAAGTCAGGGCAATTGCCTTCAAATGCTCTGGTACTGACTCCAGGCTCTCTTAAAGGGATCCCCAGTATGGAAGTTAGGGCAAATCCACTCAGTGCTCTGGTTCTGACCCAAGTCCCCTCTTAAAGGGATCCTCAGTACGGAAGTGAGGGAAAAATCCACTCTGTGCTTTATTACTGACCCCAGGCCTCTCTTAAAGGGATCTCCGGTATGGAAGTTAGGGTAAATCCCTCAGCGCTCTGATTCTCACCTCAGGCTTCTATTAAAGGGATCCCCAGTATGGAAGTTAGGACCGTTCCACTCAGCGCTCTGGTTCTGACTCCAGGCTGACGGGATGATGTGGGATATTAATGGTAGTTGTCCGGTGGCTCTGGCTGCTGGGATGATGTGGGATATTAGGAGTAGTAGTCCAGTGGCTCTGGTTGACAGGACGATGTGGGATATTATGGGTAGTATTCCGGTAACTCTGGCTGACGGGATGATGTGGGATATTAGTGGTAGTAGTCCGGTGACTCTGGCTGATGGGATGATGTGGTATATTATGGGTAGTAGTCCGGTAGCTCTGGCTGACGGGATGATGTTGGATATTAGTGGTAGTAGTCCGGTGACTCTGGCTGATGGGATGATGTGGAATATTATGGGTAGTAGTCCAGTAGCTCTGGCTGATGGGATGATGTGGTATATTATGGGTAGTAGGCCGGTAGCTCTGGCAGACGGGATGATGTGGGATATTATAGTGAATGTGGCTATGCGGAATAGGCGGGGCTCTACATTCAGCTTTATATATATAGATATAATCATTATAATTTGTTATAACTAACCGTAGTTAGTTACTATGCCCGGGCAGCGCCGGGCTTTTCAGCTAGTACTTTATATTTGTGCAATAAACTAAAAAGATCCCAGGAAACTGAATAATGAGATGAATATTCTTGCTGGATCTCCTTACACAAATCGGAAATCTCATATATTAATCTGCAAATGTAGGGTCTCTGTTACTGAAAGCCAGCGGCTCCCAGGGAGAAATAAAGCTTATTTCCTCCTGATAGCGGCACTTTCGGTAAGGTGACCAGATAACATTGGAATGCTATTAGTAAACCTATATTTGCAGGTTAATAATGTTTGAGGACAAACAGGTTACCTTTAAATAGTACACGTATGCTGTTCTGACATCAGTGTTTCAAATATTTTGTTAGAACTATCTCTTATACAGTTCCTTTATTATTTCTACTAGAATTAATGGTGCTATATAAATAAATTATAATAATAAATAATAATAATAATTGTATAAAATGATTTACAGTTGAGTGGTACCAATTGGGGGTATGTCCCTATTCACTCTTACAATGTCCAACCAGTGCTGAATGTTTAGGTGCACACAACCCTTTGAGATGGGGAATGGTAACATCTAGTTGTCAATTTATTCATATATTTCTAAGATGAATAGTAGAGAAACTGCACAGATTTCTAAGTGAAGTTGCCCCAGAATTGCTACTTCAAGTGAAATACAAGTATCTAATTGTCACGGGGGTGTCCGGTGTGACAGACAGTCATCCTGGATCTGGCTGTAGAAGGTGTTTGCGATTAACTCAAGCACTTTCTTGATTTTTGAATCTCTGTTATGGAGTGATATCCTTCTCCCTCTATGACCCAACAGTTACCTCCACCTTCTGCTGCTAATTACACACCTGTGCTGTAGGCTTAAATACATGAATTTGTTGCAACATGGTGCTGGTGTTATCTCTTACTTGTCTCTGTCTAATTGGATGTACTAACAGTCAATTAGTTTCTTCTGAGTGGACTGGAGGATTGCGGCGTGACAACTCGGTTGTCTTCTCAAGCTTTGGTCAGGCAGGGATTAGGTTCCTGTTCAGCGATAGGTGCAGAACCTATATAGGGACAGTTAAGACAGACAGGGTGATTTTAGATCTGCCTAGGGGTATGCACTCCCCACTTCCATAGTGTTTGCGCTCCCACCTCCCTCTCCCCGTTGTTGTGCACTTACTTTTCCTTTATCCAGTGTGACATCAATAAAACACATGTCAGGAGAGCTGACAGGTCCTGTTTAAGAGTTATTGCTCTACTTAGAAAAAAATGACTTCAACTGGACTGCCAGTTACCTCTATAATCCTCACAATAAAAGGAAGGAGCACTATTAATGCTGTGAAGTCTTTACAGATTTTCTTTACTTCCAGCCACTAAACAGGGAGCTGCAACTCATAATAATAATAATAATAATAATAATAATTTTTATTTATATAGCGCCAACATATTCCGCAGCACTTTACAATTAAGCGGGGACATGTACAGACAATAAATTCAATACAAGTTAAGACAATTCAAACAATGACATTAGGAGTGAGGTCCCTGCTCGCAAGCTTACAATCTACAAGGAAATGGGGGGACACAGTAGGTGAGAAATGCTTGTTAATTCAGGTCTGGCAATTATAATAGGGATATTCATATAAAGCTGCATGATCCGGTCATCAGCCCGTGTGTTTAAGTGCAATAGACAAGTATCAAGTGCAGTTATCATGTGCATGAAGGGTGTGGAGACAGATGAATAGTAGGGTGCAGATTCAGAATAATATTTGGAAGGAGGGAACAGGGCAAAGTTAGCTTGCTGAGTAGTTGATGTGATAGGCTTCTTTGAAGAGATGGGTTTTCAAAGTGCGCTTGAATAGGTCAGGGCTAGGTATCAGTCTGATCGTCTGGGGAAGTGCATTCCAGAGAGCTGGAGCAGCACGAGAGAAGTCTTGGAGACGGAGGTGCGAGGTTCGGATTACGGGGGATGTTAGTCTTAGGTCATTTGTAGAACGGAGGGCACGTGTAGGGCGATAGACAGAGATGAGAGAGGAGATATAAGGCGGTGCAGAACAGTGGAGAGCTTTGTGGGTGAGAGAGATGAGTTTATACTGGACCCTGTAGCGAATAGGTAGCCAGTGTAATGACTGGCACAAGATGGAGGCATCGGTGAAGCGGCTGGACAGAAATATGACCCTGGCTGCCGCATTCAAGATGGATTGGAGAGGAGAAAGTTTGGTAAGAGGGAGACCGATCAGAAGAGAGTTGCAGTAGTCCAGACGAGAATGAATAAGAGCGACAGTAAGAGTCTTAGCAGTTTCAAAGGTGAGAAAAGGTCGGATTCTGGAGATGTTTTTAAGATGCAGGTGACAAGAGCGACTGAGTGATCGGATGTACGGAGTAAAGGAAAGTTCAGTGTCGAATATGACCCCAAGACAGCGGGCATGCTGCTTGGGAGTTATGGTTGAACCCTCCAGGGTTATTTCGATGTTAGGTAGAGTGAGGTTAGTAGAGGGGAGAAACACAAGAAGTTCAGTTTTAGAGAGATTTAGTTTCAGATAGAGGGAGGACATGATGCTAGAGACAGCAGACAGACAATCCTTGGTATTTTGAATTAGGGTAGGGGTGATGTCAGGGGAAGAAGTGTATAATTGGGTGTCATCAGCATAGAGATGATACTGGAACCCAAATCTGCTGATTGTTTGTCCAATAGGGGCAGTGTATAAAGAGAAGAGGAGGGGGCCTAGGACTGAGCCCTGCGGGACCCCGATAGTAAGGGGACGAGAAGAGGAAGAGGAGCCGGAAAAAGATACAGTGAAGGAGCGGTCAGAGAGGTAGGAGGAGAACCAGGAGAGGGCTGTGTCCTTGAGGCCTATAGAGCGGAGCATAGTGAGGAGGAGCTGGTGATCCACAGTGTCAAATGCGGCAGAGAGATCCAGGAGAATCAGCAGGGAGCAATGACCTTTCGATTTAGCTGTTATTAAATCATTAGAGACTTTAGTGAGGGCAGTTTCAGTAGAGTGTAAAGAGCGGAAACCAGATTGTAAGGGGTCGAGAAGAGAGTTATCCGAGATATAGCGGATTAGACGGGAGTGGACCAGGCGTTCCAGGAGTTTAGAGATGAAGGGAAGGTTAGAGACAGGTCTGTAGTTAGCAGTGCAGTTCTGGTCCAGGGATGGCTTTTTAAGTAAAGGGGTTATGATGGCATGTTTAAATGAGGAGGGAAATATACCTGAAGAAAGAGAGAGGTTAAATATTTTAGTCAGGTGAGTGGTGACCACTGGTGAGAGAGACTGCAGGAGCTGTGAAGGAATAGGGTCACTGTTGCAGGTTGTAGGCCGAGCAGAAGCGAGGAGCTTGGAAACTTCTTCTTCTGAAACAGGCTCAAAGATGTCTAGTGAGCTTGAGGTGCGGCAGGGAAGGGGATCCAGGCACTGAGGAGATAGGGCTGAGATATCCTGATGGATGTGGTTGATTTTTTCTAGGAAATAAGTGGCCAGATCCTCACCGCTGAGGTTGGTGATGGGGGCCTGTACTTTAGGTTTCAGGAGGGAGTTTAAGGTTTCAAAAAGTCGTCTTGGGTTGTTGGATAGTGAGGTGATGAGGGTGGTGAAGTAGGATTGTTTGGCCAGATGAAGGGCAGAGTTATAGGTTTTGAGCATGAACTTATAGTGGATGAAGTCTTCTGCTAAGAGAGATTTTCTCCACTGCCGCTCTGCACACCTCGAGCAGCGCTGAAGAGAGCGTGTTTGCGTTGTGTGCCAGGGCTGCTTTTGTCTGTGTCGGGTCTTTCTGCGTATAGAAGGTGCTGCTTCATCTAGGGCATTCTTCAGTGTATTATTGAAGTGTGACAATGCTATGTCTGGACAGGAGAGGGTGGAGATGGGGGCTAAAGATGTGTGGAGATTGTCCCTAAGCTGTTGGGTATTAATGGTACGTGTATTCCGATAAGTGTGGTAAGTGGGGGTGTCCCGGGTGAGGAGACAATTCTTGACAGAGAAGGAAAGAAGGTTGTGGTCCGAGAGCGGGAGAGGTGAATTAGTAAAGTCGTGCAGCGAGCCGGGACGGGAGAAAACCAGGTCCAGAGTATTCCCGTCCTCGTGTAGGAGAATTAGTAAACTGTGAGAGGCCGAATGAAGAAGTTAGAGAAAGAAGATGAGAGGCAGACTGGGAGAGCGGATCATTGATGGGGATGTTAAAGTCTCCCATGATGAGGGTGGGGATGTCACAGGACAGAAAGTGAGTAAGCCAGGTGGTGAAGTGGTCTAGAAACTGGCGGGAGGAGCCTGGAGGGTGATAAACGACCGCCACTCGTAAGGAGAAGGGCTTAAAGAGTCTGACGGCGTGGACTTCAAAGGAAGGAAATGTAAGTGATGGAACCGGGGGGATGACCTGGAAAGCACATTGTGATGAAAGGAGCAAACCAACACCTCCACCCTGTCTGTTCTCAGGTCTGGGGGTATGTGAAAATTTCAGCCCACCAAACGAGAGAGCGGCAGCAGCGGTGGTGTCTGAATGCTGGATCCAGGTTTCTGTAATAGCCAGAAAGTTAAGGGAATTAGAGAGAAAAAGATCGTGAATGTAAGTCAGTTTGTTACACACAGACCGTGCATTCCAGAGAGCACATTGGAAAGTGAGAGGAGAAGGCATGCACTGAATGTTAATAAGATTAGCAGGGTTTCTATATGCAGCTGGAGGAGAGTAATGTATGCTGGTGGAGGGAGGCCCAGGGTTGGGGGAGATGTCACCTGCAACTATTAAAAGGAGAAAAAACAGAAAAAGCAGGTGGTGGGATGATTTGTATGAACGTTTTGAGTGCTGCATGGAGGTTTTGGATGGTTTGGTGTGGGTAAGAAATGTCAATAGAGCCTCAGAGTTAAACATGGGAGAGGGGAAAAGGGAGGGGCGGATATGCAGAGAGTGCACAGAATGTGTAAAAGGGCAGGCGAGTTGTTAAAAAGCAGAAGTGAAGACAAATAAGCAGCAGGTTGATATGATCAATGCATATTTAGTACGACTGACCAAGAAGCAAGCGTGCATGAAAAACTTATGCACCTTACCTGTCTCCTGCCCAACTGCATTGTCTAACTGCAAAACACTTTATCCTGTTGCACTTAATCTGTTGCACGCGTAAGCCCGCACGCGTGCTATCCCAGCCAGAGCTAAATATATATGAAATGAAATGTCTGCTAGCTTCAGCCACCAAAAGGCCACAATCAGTAATTAACCAATTAGCACAAGGCCAGAGCAGGCATTACTATGCAGGGTAAATAACTAACGCTGGACAAGGCCATCAAACTGAGAAAGGGGAAAAAAAAAAAACACCTTTCTACACTTCAAAGCAGAAACCAAATAGATAAAAAATAAAGACCCACCACAGGAGTGATGGAATGAAATACCATAAAAATATCTGGCACTATATGATGCAGTTCACACTTGTCAGACAGCATACATGGATGATGGAATGAAATACCTGTGTGAAGAAGAGAAGAGAGGAACATCAGCTTCAATGCATTGTCTAACTGCAAAACACTTTATCCTGTTGCACTTAATCTGTTGCACGCGTAAGCCCGCACCCTCATAAACTAACTCATAAACTGTCATATGCAAATTACCTCTTCAGAGAAAAAGAGGACTTGAACTCTATAGCGCCATCTGTTGGAAGTAGCGATCCTACAAGTCACAATCAACCCTTTAAGGAGTCTTGCAATATGACTTAGCATAAAAGCCAGATCAGTATCTCAATTTGCAGATACGGTGTTTCAGGCTATTGGCCCTCGTCAGAGCAACTTCCAACAGGTGGCGCCATAGAGTTCAAGTCCTCTTTTTCTCTGAAGAGGCAATTTGCATATTAAATTTCCCAGAGGAGCATTGCTCGACCATAAACTGCCACTAATTGTGAAGTGATGACATCCAAATTTATGAGGAGGCTTGGAAATAGAAATGTTTGCAGTGCAGTGCACACAGCAATCAATCCGTTATCGTTTTTTGCATTCACCAGATTGGCTGATATTGCCATCAATGACGCTTTTTCTACATAAGGCCCATTGTTTGGAATACAGAGATGTATATTAGTATATATAATGTGATGATGAATATGATTAAATGATTATCTTATCTTAAAGGATTATCTTAGGATTATCTTATATGTATGAAACCGGGTGCATCATTCAAATTTCTCTATGTCAGTAACATTGACTCAGGGGGCTAACTGTTTGCCTACATGCAAATATTACATTACCCACATTCACAAATTCACCTCTGAATGAGAAGATGCTGCTTTTTGTCTGTATATAGTGATTCAAGTGTATTATGCTATCAAATGGCCATATATAAGGAGTGGGGGCCCACTCCTACAGAGGGGCCCACCAGTGTATTCACTTGCTCCCCTGTGGGCCCGCTCTATGTCACAAAGACCAGTGAAAGTAATTACTACTTTCAATACATTCAGGCTCAGAACTGGCATTGACAGTTTTCCAGCCTTAATATTGATTAAGAGCAAAGGTTTCTACCAGATCATGTAGAGTGATCTATAGGGCAACAACATAATCTCTATTGAAATAGAGGGAAATGATAATCTCTGCTTAGTGTCTATCCAGTGTATGAATGTCCAGGGATAGTTTATAGCAATGCATTTTGGTTACGGAACAATTCTTGGTACCCTGCACATATTTTTTCTAACACATACTTACTGTCTATTCTCAGTCAATTTCAATACCATTCATTTCTTCCAAAATTATAAAGTAGAATACTGAGAATAAGTGGAGAGGATGCAAATAATAATAATAATAATAGTAGTTTTATTTTATATAGCGCCAACATATTCCGCAGCACTTTACTGTACAATTCAGCGGTGACATATACAGACATTAAATTGAATACAAGGTAAGACAGTTTAGCAGGGTCGTAACTACAACTGATAGCAGCATAATGTAGAGATAGAGACCCGGCTTCCAGCGATGTTTCACTTACTGAGCTGCTTGCTGTAATTTTAATATAAATACTGTTTTCTCTGCTTCATATTTAGCAGTAAATGAATGTGCTGGACTATTTGATTAGTCCTACAATGTTAATCTCAAACTGATTGAACAGTGATTTTATGAAAACTACACTCAGCAGCCCAGTAAGTGACACTGGTGACAGTGTCTCTTTAAATGGCCTTCCATAAAGTATAAAGGCTTCCTCATAGTCCTTCAAGTATTATTATGCCCTCCCAGTATTATAATGGCTTCCACATAGTATAATTGGCTCCTTATATTATAGTGCATCATCCATAGTCACCCATTATAATGCACCATCATAGTGCTCCATATAGTATACTGCACCCCCATAGTCCTCCATATACTATAAACATGGAGAGGGGTGATGTGCCGGCATCGGGTGGAGGGGGGTGGAATATGGGGATTGGGATGTGCCAGCACCATGAGGGGGTAGGTGACATGTAGAGGGGTGATGTGCCAGCATCGTGTGGAGGGGGGTGGGATATGGGGATTGGGATGTGCCAGCACCATGAGAGGGTAGGTGACATGGAGAGGGGTGATGTGCCAGCATCGTGTGGAGGGGGGTGGAATATGGGGATTGGGATGTGCCAGCACTGTGAGGGGGTAGGTGACATGGAGAGGGGTTTGTGCCTGTGTCAAGATGGGGGGGGTTGGGGGAGTACAGGGGGCAAACTTTCCTGTCAGCCAATGTCACCCGGAGGACAGGAGACTCTCATTTCAATAATTTCCAGGAGCTCTGCCAGCTGTGAATGAGTGGAAGCCTGCATTGGCCTGGAGAGTCTCATAGAACAATATTTGTAACAATATGTTAGCCTGGAGATCACAGAGAGTTGGCAAGGCAGGCACAGTGCACACTGTAACAAACTCTCAGCATTGAGAGGAGACAGTCTCAGCAGACACAAATATCTCTGTGACAAACTGTGAGAAGCCCTGCCCCTCTCCAGTCTGCAGGTCTGTACTGTTGCGAGAGGGAGGGGAGGAGGTCAGGAGGAAGTCTCCATAATCACACTTTCCTCCCGGCTGCGGGTCATGCAGTATTTATCTTCTCAGTGAGTCATCTGCCTCTTGTTTTCAATAATCAGAGCTGTGTACAACCCCCACTCAATTCACTGAATATTTAACTTCTAAAACTTGCATCATAAACAAAATCTATTAAAGGTCTTGCGGAACCTGGTGAAGCCTGTGTGTTGTATGCAACAATGCGTAGCAGGCTTCACCACGTTCCGCACAACCTCTAGTAATTAAAATGTTGAGGGGCCCCACTATGAAGTTTTGCCCCGGGGCCCCGAAGTTTATAGTTACGGCACTGCAGTTTAGACAGTTACAGGAGGAGTGAGGTCCCTGCTCGCAAGCTTACAATATACAAGGAAATTAGGGGGGACACAATAGGTGAATGGTGCTTGTTATTTCAGAACCAGCAATTGTAATAAATAGGGATTTTCATATAAAGCTGCATGATCTGGTCAGCCTGTATGTTTAAGCGCAATTATCAAGCGCATGGAGGGTGCGGAGACAGATGAATAGGAAGGAGCAGATTCTGAATAATATTTAGAAGGAAGGAACAGGGGAAAGTTAGGGTAATCAATATATATAATATACAATTTATATTGTCAAGGAAGCCCCCAGTAACCAATATCTTTTTAGTCATACCTTGCAATTCTATTTGCTCACCATGAGCCATATCTACATTCCAGGATGTTCATATCAAACTATGTATAATAACGGTGGTCGTATGCTGTGTTCCCAATTACCAGTGGGGCGCCCCGCAGGGCCTTAGGTTACCCGGGCCGGTCAGGTTCTTTAAAGCGGATGTGTCACGGTGGCAGTGACCCAGTCCGTGGCCCTGGGCATCCAGTAAAGATGGATGTTCAATGAAGGATGATAATGGGTGGAAGATGATGAGAAAATGGTATGGAAAATGGAATCGTGACGCCACCTGTGGTATTCAGCAATGATAGCCGATGCTGCAATGCAGATCATCTGGGGCGGTGTTAAGACAGCGGAGATGGTGAAGCTCTCCACGGGCAGAGCTGTGTCCCAGGGCAGTTGAGCCAGTGACGGTGATGGTGAATGCGGTGTAAAGCAGGCGAGATGCTAATAACGAAGGACACAGTTTGGTGCTGGGTTTTTACTCACAATTCTTGTGCTCACGATGACCCGCTTGGCCCTGTGTCCTTCGGGAGAGGGGTCCAGCAAACTCCCAGGTAGATTGGTGACACCATTTCAGGACTCCTCTTTATGTCTCCTCTCTAGGCCGTGTCTCTGCTCTGATCTCTCCCTTCTCTCCTGTCCTGCACCTTCACAAGCAGTGTCCCAAGCCGGTAGCCACGGATCTCAACAGGTGATGTGGGTCAGGCCCCGGGATCCTCTATAGCTACCTTTTTGGGGAGTATTTGTGGATGTGGCTGAGGTACTTGCAGTCACCTCAGCCTCCGGCTTTCTAGCTGAGCCTTGTAGTTCTCCACTAGCCTCAGGGGCCGACTCCCTCACTGCAGCCTGGTCCTTCCCTTCAGGGATGAGGGCCCCACGGGTGGCTTATCGCATTACCCGTGCCCCAAGGACCCCTTCGTTCCTGTCTAGGAGCGTACTCAAGATGTTTCTCGCTTCTCTGACCCTCACTCTTCTCACGTCAGTCCTGCTGTTCCGCTGTCCTGCCACTGACTGACTGGATCTTTCTAGAAAGATCTATCTTTTACCTCAGGACTGGCTCCTCCCACTAACTGTCACCTTTCTCTCACTGATTGGATCACATACCTCACACCACCTCCTAAGCTCCTCCCCCTCTACCTCCCTTTCCCACTTGCCTTCCAACACCCTTTCCTGGCCAGTCTGGTGTGTATTGTGTGCAAGTGTTAGGAGTCCTGGGTAGTGCTCCCTCCTTACCTGAGGGTGGGATACCACAGATCTAGGGTCCGGCGGGTTCGGCCGAACAGTGACAAAAAGTTAGGGTTCGGGTACCAGAACAGCACCCAGACCCGAACCCCATTCACTTGATTGGAGGTCTGAACATCCAGTGTTTGCTACGCTGTCATGTACATGACAGCGTGGCAAACACCGCCGGTCAGGGAGCTGCGGTTCCCACACTGTCAAAATACAGTGTGAGCGCTCAGCTGTGATTGGAGGTATAACGTTTACCTCATCACTTGTGTCAGCTGATGGGACTACTTATCCCATCATCCGACACCTGCTGCCGCTAATTACAGTGAGAGCAGGAGCGGCGGATGGGAGTATTCATTAGCTGCGCCTGCTCTGTAAATAAATAATTAAAAAAATGGCGTGGGATCCCCTGTATTTTTGCTAACCAGCCAGGTAAATCTTACAGCATGGGGCTGCAACCCTCAGGTGTCAGCTTCAGCAAGGCTAGTTATCATGAAGAGGGGTTCCCACGATGTTTTTTAATTATTTAAATAATTTTAAAAAACGGCATGGGATCCCCCCATTTTTGTCAACCAGCCTTGCTAAAGCTGACAGCTGGGGGCTGGTATTCTCAGGCTGGTAGGGGGCCATGGATATTGACCCCCAGTCTAAAAATAGCAGTCTGCAGCTGCCCAGAAAAGGCACATCTATTAAATGTGCCAATTCTGGCACTTTGCCTGTCTTTTCCCATTTGCCTTGTAGCGATGGCAATTGAGGTGATAGTTTGGGGGGGTTGATGTCACCTTTGTATTGTCAGGTGACATCAAGCTCCGAGGTTAGTAATGGAGAGGCATCAATAAGACACCCCCATTATTAACCCCATAGTCACATTGTAATAAAACACAGACACCCAGAAAAAAGTCCTTTAATTGAAAGAATGGCACAGACTCCTTTAATAATCTTAATTAAACCAACCTCGCCTAATTCCCCCGAAGCCCTCGATCTCCTGTAATAAAACTAAAGTAAAAAACCAACAATATACCATAACTGTATGTCTTTCTGTTCGACACCATAATCCATGTCTGGGGGATAAACAGTTTTCAATCAGGACGGTGCCAAGATGCGACCGTCCAGGCGGAGAACCACTGGTGACTGAGCGGCTGCTAGTTTTCTAAGCCTTTTTTTGAGTCAAAATCAGATGTGTATCCAAAGGATTGGAAAAGGTAAGACTTGTAATGAGATAGGAATTATTTAAAGGGAAGTGCTTATAATGGGAATAAAACGTCTTCATCCAACTTGATTCATTGTTTAAAAAAAAAAGCATTAAAAACTGCATCTTAAAGTGTATTAAAACCTTTATATGTATTTCCTGGCAAAAGAAACTTCAGGCTACGAAATCCGGTAACATGCCAATGAGTCACAAAAGGTGTCACCATTAAAAATGCTTTCATTTATCCCAAAAATATTTCATTCACACATCTGATTCCCACATTTTCATCTGATGCCATCTGCTCGTTGGTCGAAGAGAAAAAAACATTGTTTTAAATTTAGAGAAAGCTGTTTTCATTTCTGTATTTCTTTCAATATGTTGTTTGCCAAACCGTCATCATGATGATGTGTTATGTCTATAGTTCTGTAGTCACGATAAAGTCTGATATTTAGATTGACAGGTCAATATAAACTTGTATAAAATTATTGTTGGGGCAAATATGTGATATATGTTTAAAGAAAAGCGGATCAATCTGAGAAGGATTGTGTTTGATTTGCATTTCATGAGATTTGCAGTTTAACACAAATTTGAACAATTTATGGTTCGCAGAAAAAACAACTTACCATTTCATACACTGCTGAAGCATCAGAGAGCGACTCATGTGTGGCCTCGTGGGCTTCCTCATAATGCCCTGAAGCTATGACATTTTATGGATTATCATACCTTGTACAGTTGTGGTCAGTACTTGGACCATCACAGAACAGTAGTTCACAGTGCAACATAATTTGAACAGTAGAGTTGTTTTCCATCTCCAGAGTGTAAGCTTTTATGAGTATCAAGGTTCTCTCACTCTCTCTCTATACCTACAATGGCATATAAAAGTTTGGGCACCCCTGGTCAAAATTACTGTTATTGTGAACAGTTAAGCAAGTTGAAGCCCAAATGATCTTTAAAATGGATAAAGTTAAAGATGACACATTTACTTTGCACTTTAGGAAATGTCTTCCAGTACTGTGAGATTCCTGGGTTGTCTTGCCACAGATTTTCAATGATGCTCAGATTAGGGGACCGTGAGGGCCATTGTAAAACCTTGAGCTTGCACTTTTTGAGGTATTGTGGATTTTGACGTTTGTTTAGGATCATTATACATTTGTAGAAGGCATCGTCTTTTCATCTTCTGCACACTTCTGACAATGAATTTTATGGTGAGAACGCAATAAAAGTTTTCTTCTGATGACTCTCCCATGAATGCCATATTTGTTCAGGTGTCTGTGAACAGTAGAACAATGTACCATACCACAACTCCAGAGTTTGATTAATCTTTCTGTAGGTCTTTTGCAGTCAAGTGGGGGTTCTGATTTGCCACTCTAGCAATTTTACTTGGTCTTCCAGACATTATTTTGACCTCTACTGTTTTTGTTAATTGCCATTTCTTAATTACATTTCAAACTGAAGAAAGGACAACTTGATAATGCTTTGCAATCTTCTTCTAGCCTTCTCCTGCTTTGTGGGTCTCCACCATTTTCATTTTGAGAGTGCTAGGCAGCTGCTTAGAATAACCCATGGCTGCTGTTTTTTGGCATAAGGTTAGAGTAGGCTGTGTTTTAATAAAGTTTTGGAATTTGCATCACCTGGCCTTTCCTAATGATGGTAATGAACAAGTCATATCCTTAACAGGCTAATTAAAGGGGTTGTACAGTCGAAATCGATAAGTCTGCAGTCACTCCGTAAGACTGCAGACTTATGAATCCTCCCAGCACAAGCACTTTGCGCTGTGGGGATTCACCGGTTACTTACCAGGGACAGAATGATATGTTTGAGTTATACATACTGCCGGCAAGGGCCCATCTAGTAGGTGTGGCCTTGCTCCACACACTTGTATATAGAAAGGCCATGCCCTGTCTAGTGATTCGGCTGTGCAGTGGGTGTGGCCTCGCTCTATAAAAGTGTATGAAAGTGAGGTCGTGCCCACTGGCTGGGAGTATGTATAACTCATACATGCCCTTCGATCCTGGCTCAGAAATACATGAATCACTGCAGCGCACAGTGCATGCACTAGGGGGATCCATAAGTCTGCAGTTACATAGAGTGACTGCAGACTTATCAGTTTGGACTGGACAACCCCATTAAGGTCTGAAATCTTGGTTAAAGTTAACTGAGCTCACAAATCTCCAAGTGTGACCAAACATTTGCATCGGCCCATTTTCCTTTTTGCAATTTTTAAAATTTTAAAAAATGACATTTTTTTGCCTAAAATACAAAGGGAATGTGTCATCTTAGGCCTTTTAGAGATCATTTCGTCTTCAACTTGCTTAACTATTCACAATAACAGTAATTTTGACAAGGGGTGACCAAACTTTTACATGCCACTGTACGAGTGAAAAAAATCTTTAGAAGTGGTGGCTGTGGGTTCCCCTTAACCCATTAATCCCATATGACATACTATCCCGTTCATGTGCCCTGGGACTTAATTCCCAGGGATGGGATAGTACGTCATAGCGATCAGCGGCGCCCACGTGGTGAGCGCCACTGATCGTGGTCGGGTGTCAGCTGATTATCACAGCTGACACACCGGCACAATGTGTCAGGGGCGGTCACGGACCACCCTGACACGTTAACCCCTTGCACACCGCGATCAAACACGATCGCGGTGTATCGGGGGTTAAAGGGAAGCATCAGCAGGGAGGGGGCTCCCTCCGTGCTTCTCTGAGCCCCCCCATGGCAGCGCAATGTGCAGCGCTGCTGCAGGCCCCCGAATCCAAGATGGCGACGGGGACCTTCAGGGGCCTGCAGGGAGCCGGCTTCCTGAAGCTTGCTGCACTGCCTGTGACAGATCGCTGATCTGTCACAGTGATCTGTGATGTCCCACCTGGGACAATGTAATAAAGTTAAAAAAAAAAAAAGTTTTAAAATAATTTTAAAAAAATCGCCAAATAAATTAGAAAAAAAAAATATTCCCCCAATAATTTCATTTTTTGGAAATAAAAAAAGAAAAAACAATAAAAGTACACATATTTGGTATCGCCGCGTCCATAACGACCTGCCCTATAAAATTGTCCCTTTAGTTAACCCCTTTAGCGAACCCCTTAAAAAATAAAAATAAAAAACGAAGCAAAAAATTATGATTTATTTTCATACCGCCGAACAAAAAGTGCAATAACGCACAATCAAAAAGACACATATAAATATCCATGGTACCACTGAAAATGTCATCTTGTCCCGCAAAAAACGAGCCGCCATACAGCATCATCAGCAAAAAATAAAAAAGTTATAGCTCACAGAACAAAGCGATGCAAAAATAATTATTTTTTATATAAAATAGTTTTCATTGCATAAAACCGACAAAACATAAAAAAAGACCTAAATGAGGTGTCGCTGTAACCGTACTGACCCGAAGAATAAAACCGCTTTATCAATTTTACCGCACGCGGAACGGTGTAAACGCACCCCCCCAAAAGAAATTCATGAAACGCTGGTTTTTGTTCATTCTGCGTCCCAAAAATCGGAATAAAAAGCGATCAAAAAATGTCATGTGCCCGAAAATGGTACCAATAAAAACGTCAACTCGTCCTGCAAAAAATAAAACCTCACATGGCTCAGTAGGTCAAAATACGGAAAAATTATAGCTCTCAATATGTGGTGATGCAAAAACTATTTTTACAATAAAAAGCGTCTTTTAGCATGTGACAGCTGCCAAACATAAAAACCGCCATAAATAGTAAATCAAACCCCCCGTTATCACCCCCTTAGTTAGGGAAAAATAATAAAATTAAAAGAAAATGTATTTATTTCCATTTTCCCATTAGGGTTAGGGTTAAGGCTAGGGTTAGGGCTAGGGCTAGGGTTAGGGCTAGGGTTAGGGCTGAGATTAGGGTTAGGGTTGAAGTTAGAATTGGGGGTTTCCACTGTTTGGGAACATCAGGTGCTCTCCAAATGCAACATGGCATCTGATCTCAATTCCAGCCAATTCTGAGTTGAAAAAGTCAAATGGTGGTCCTTCCCTTCCAAGCTCTGTCATGCGCCCAAAGTGTTTTATGGGGTATCAGCCTACTCAGGACAAATTGCAAAACAACTTTTGGGGTCCAATTTCTTCAGTTACCCTTAGGAAAATAAAAAATTGGGGGCAAAAATATCATTTTTGTGGAAAAAAATGATTTTTTTTATTTTCACGCCCGGGCGTTATAAACTTCTGTGAAGCACTTGAGGGTTCAAAGTGCTCACCACACATCTAGATAAGTTCCATGGGGGGTCTAGTTTCCAAAATGGGGTCACTTGTGGGGAGTTTACTTAGTTTAGGTACATCAGGGGCTCTCCAAACGCACATGACTCCCGCAGACCATTCCATCAAAGTCTGCATTCCAAAACGTCACTACTTCCCTTCCGAGACCCGACGTGTGCCCATACAGTAGTTTTCTCCCACATATGGGGTATCAGCGTACTCAGGACAAATTGGATAACAACTTTTGGGGTCCAATTTATCCTGGTACCCTTGGGAAAATAAAAAAAATTGGTGACTAAAAGATCATGTTTGTGAAAAAAATACGATTTTTTTATTTTCACGCCCGGGCATTATAAACTTCTGTGAAGCACTGGAGGGGTCAAAGTGCTCACCACACATCTAGATAAGTTTCTTGGGGGTCTAGTTTCCAAAATGGTGTCATTTGTGGGGGTTTCCACTGTTTTGGTACATCAGGGGCTCTCCAAACGCGACATGGTGTCTGATCTCAATTCCAGCCAAAAACGTCAAATGGCGCTGCTTCCCTTCCGAGCTCTGCCATGCGCCCAAATAGTGGTCTACCCCCACATATGGGACATCAGCGTACTCAGGACAAATTGCACAATAACTTTTAGGGTCCTGTTACCCTTGGAAAAATAAGAATTGAGGGTGAAAAGATCATTTTTGTGGAAAAAATATGATTTTTTAATTGTACGGCTGTATGTTATAAACTTCTGTGAAGCCCTTGGGGGTTCAAAGTTCTCACCACACTTCTAGATAAGTTCCTTGGGGGGGGTCTAGTTTCCAAAATGGTGTCATTTGTGGGGGGTTTCAACTGTTTTGGTACATCAGGGGTTTTCCAATCGCGACATGGTGTCCGATCTCAATTCCAGCCAAAATCGTCAAATGGCGCTGCTTCCCTTCCGAGCACTGCCATGCGCCCAAATAGTGGTTTATCCCCACATGTGGGGTATCAGCATACTCAGCACAAATTGCGCAATAACTTTTAGGGTCCTGTTACCCTTGGGAAAATAAAAATTGGGGGTGAAAAGATCATTTTTGTGGAAAAAATATGATTTTTTAATTGTACCGCTGTACGATATAAACTTCTGTGAAGCCCTTGTGGGTTCAAAGTTCTCACCACATATCTAGATAAGTTCCTTGGGGGGGTCTAGTTTCCAAAATGGGGTCACTTGTTGGGGGTTTCCACTGTTTAGGTACATCAGGGGCTCTACAAATGTGACATGGCGTCCGATCTGAATTCCAGCCAATTTTGCATTGAAAAAGTCAAACGGCGCTCCTTCCCTTCTGAGCTCAGCCATGCACCGAAACAGTGGTCCCCCCCCCACATATCAGGTATCAGCGTACTCAGGACAAATTGCACAATAAATTTTGCAGTCCAATTTCTCCTGTTACCTTTGGTAAAATAAAAAAAATTGAACCTGAAGTATTTTTTTTGTGAAAAAAAGCTAAATATTCATTTTTTTTTTAAATATTCAAAAAATTCCTGTGACGCACCTAAATAGACTTCTTGAATGTGGTTTTGAGCACCTTAAGGGGTGCAGTTTTTAGAATGTTGTCACTTTTGGGTATTTTCTATCATATAGACGCCTCAAAGTGGCTTCAAATCTGATGTGGTCCGTAAAAATAAAATGGTGTTGCAAAAATGGGAAATCGCTGGTCAATTTTTAACCCTTATGTGGGAAATGTTACTTATCAAGTTTTTTGTGTGCCGTATCTCTGTGATTTCAGGGCATAAAAATTCAAAGTTGGAAAATTGCGAAATTTTCAAAATTTTTGCCAAATTTCCATTTTTTTCACAAATAAACGCAAGCTATTTGAATGAAATTTTACCACTAACATGAAGTACAATATGTCACGAGAAAGCAATGTCAGAATCACCAGGATCCATAGAAGCGTTCCAGAGTTATTACCTCATAAAAGGACAGTGGTCAGAATTGTAAAAATTGCCCGGTCATGAACGTGCAAACCACCCTTGGGGCTTAAGGGGTTAAAAAAAGAACTCTCTCAAAACATACCAGTTAAACAGATAACTTTAGATTTCTTCAAAACAGCGGATCATACTCTTAACAGGACAGCATTTGAAATAGTACGTTATGCTTAATGATTACAAGTCACACAGTCGCAAGTTTGGACAACTCAATTGTTATACATCTGCTCAGCACCTCCGTGGGTCCTCCTTATGTTTTGCAGAATTTCTCCCAACCACTCTTCGTCACAAATGAGCTTGCTACCCAGTTGTCTGCACTACTGGAGTGTGATTCCAGACATCAGAGTTGTCAACAGAGTCTCAGAATCAGTCCTTATTAATAAAGGACCACTCATCTTCCTGCTAAAATACAGTAGTGTAATTGCAACAGTATGGAACAGTTTAGACTCGTAAGGCTATGTGCCCACGTAGCGTTTTAAAACGCACAGTGAAAACCGGACTCCTTCCCAGAAATCGCACTTTTTTCGTGCGATTTTACCGCGATTCTGTTCGCGATTTTGCCGCGATTTTCTCAAGCACTTTCCAAGTGATTTGAAGCATCGCTTGGAAAGTGATTGACAGGTTGGTCACACTCGTCAAACATAGTGTTTGACAAGTGTGAGCAGCTTTTTACTATTGAGGCCGCCTATGCGGCCTCAATAGTAAAAGATAAAATGTTAAAAATGATAAAAAAATAAAAAATCGGGGTATATTTACCTTCCGACGTCCCGCGCTGCATTCCCGGCCTCAGCGTTCCCAGTAATGCCTTGCGAGACCTGTGATGACGTTGGTCTCGCGTTGCTTTAGCGATCTCGCGAGACCGCTAGTCACGCGAGACTACGTCATCACAGGACCTTGCCACAAGGCATTACTGGGAACGCTGTGGCCCGGGATGGCAGCGCGGGACGTCGGAAGGTAAATATATCCCGTTTTTTTTATTTTTTATTCTTTTTTTTACAGGGGTATGGTACCCAGGGCCTGGAGGACAGTCTCCTCTCCTCCACACCGTGGGTACCAACCGCACATGAGACGCTTAACTTCTCGCATGGTGGGCATAGCCACATGCGGGAAGTAAGTGATTCTCATGCATTCCTATGGGTGCGGAATCGCGGCAATTCTTTGCGATTCCGCACAAAATAATGATCATGCTGTGATTTTTTCCGCAACGCGATTCCGCCGCGGAAAAAAGCGCAGCATTAGCACAGCATGTGCAGAATGCCATAGGAATGCATGGGGGGCGTTCTGTACACGATTTTTAAACGTTTTCGCAGAGTTTTCGCCCCGAAAATCGCTGCAAAAAAGCTTACAAATCGCATCGTGGGCACACAGCCTAACAGTTTAATGTGGGTAATATAATTTTTTTACCTGGCTTAACTTAAGGGGGTTTTACACATAGTGATATCACTAGCAATATCGCTAGCGATATCGCTATGTGTGATACTTACCTCCGACCGGCTCCCCCGCTGTCTTTCGCTGATCGCGCAAGATCGCACAGCTCCATTTCTCGTCGGGCGCTTCCTGCTGGGCTTCCTGCTGGCGCCGACGAGCGACGCGTGGACGCGGACAGGAGGACGTCAGGATCGCCGCATCTGAAAGGAAAGTAACGACCGCTGTATCGCTGCTGCATCGCTGTGACATCTGCCTGTGTTGCAGCTCACTAGCGATCATTTAGCGATGCACCAGCGATCCTGCCCGGGTCGTATCGTGGTCGGGATCGCTGGTGCATAGCTAAATGTAAAGGGGCCTTTAGTCTGTAGGGTTTATCTCTCAGCTCCACCAGTTCACTAATGTCACATGACTACAAACCGCACCATCTACAGGTTGCTGACTCCTCTTGAGTTAAAGGGTTGCACAACCTATTCTGATCCAGTAACTGCTTCTACATTTAAACCAAAGAACTTGCAATGCCAAAAAGATTCCTATAATTTACATAAAAAATTGGACATTTTATTTACAACAGAACTCCTGAAGAACATCAATCTTTTAGTTGTACAGCCTAAATGACAACTTCTCCAAGCCTGCTCCTTCTGTCACACCACTGTGGTGGCCTAAGTGCACTGCTCTATAAGAGATGATAATCTAGGTGAGCCCTTTTATGACATTCAGATAGATGGTCATGACAAAAATATAATGTAAAAGATCATGGCTAATCTACACAAGATAGACTCCTCCAGGGTACAGTATAAGTGTTTAAAAAGAATAACTAACAGGTCAAACTAGTAAGTGACAGTACTGATTCTTATCTCTAGAATTTGCCCATAAGGTTCTATTCTTTTGCAAAACAGTGTGTGGCAGAGTGTTTGAGGGTGCATGTTGTGTTGTCACTGATGTCACTAGTGCACAATTCAGGCTCTTATTTGTGTTATAATAACTGCAGTATGAATAGGGTGTAATGGAAAAAAATGAAGATTGAAAAAAAGCTGTCGAGTGTCATGACTAACAAGGCTGGTCATACCACTTTATGTATGATGAATGTGGTAGTCTAACGCATACTGTGTGAAGATTTTACAGGTAAGGAAAAATATTAAGCCATCATATTAGACTAAAGTCAACTTATCAGGGGATAATGTGCATGGAGGCCAATTTTCCCCCCAGCAGATGATGGCAGATGAGAGAAAGATCCAGCCTGAATTTCAGAGTCTAATCTTTTCGTTCTTGCAGGAGGCAAACCACCGCCAAAGAGTCTGACAGCGGCTCTTTGATAGACAACCCAGGGATTACCATAGGGGATGGAAACTTCCTGCACTGCTTGAATGACACAACAGGACCACGTGCAACTGTCATGAGGAAGGAGTCTGGTTGACTTTGAAACGCATTGACAATTAAACCATTTTTCATCTCATTCATCCTTGGATCATGTTGTGTCATTCCAGCAGTGCAGGACGTCTCCACCCTCTTTGGTAATCCTTGCAATTGTTTGTGGTTGCTGCAGTAACTACTGGTATCTATACACTAATAGGGGTTGTGTCACACACAACCCTACCAGGTGAGCATTCCATACGATTACCTATTTTATAGGACTAGGATAAGACACTATTTCTCTTTTTTTTTTTTTTTGTACAGTCTTATAGGGAACACAGGGGCACTTATTCGAGCATTCCTGTATATATGGACATCAGAAGAGATAGCAGCTAGCCAAACAATCGTATGGGGGGGGTTAGAGATATGCAGCAGTAACTAATCATTCTAAATATTGGATTCTTACAATGTCATTATGATTGCCCCAGCAAGATTTGTATTGCCTAGTAACTGGCTATTGTCGTCACTCTGGACAGGATGGTTCTGCCTCCATCCTAGTCAGGTCAGGGTTAATTTTAGTTCACCTCTCTAGTTCTGGGGCAGCTATTTAATGTTGGCAGTTCCTGGATTTGGTGTCAGTGATACTTCCGTATACTCGGTTTGTGGTTGCTGACTCAGGTTTCTTGACCTTAATCATTGTGCCTCTGTGCTTGTGTGCCTTGCTCTGTATGACCTGGCTTGTCCCCTGACTTTTGCCTCTGTATCCTGCCTTGTACAGTCCTGTCTCTCCTGGTTATCTGACCCCTTGGCTTGTCTCCGTTTACTCTTTGTCTAATCCCTAGGTACCATGCTCTCGTCTGACTTTTGACCCTTGGCTCACCTTTGATTACGTTTAATTTCTGTGCTCTGTACTCCGCGTGCTTAGTTGCCTTCCCTGTCCTCACGTGCAGTGACTCCATCCCCCTGGTCATGTGACTGCCTAGTTTCAGGTCCTGTGCTCACTGCTTAGGCTCAGATCCTTGCACACTGTGTGCCTGGGTCCTTCACTCCCTGCGCTTGTTCATGTGCCCCTGATAGCACCACCGAGACTGCGCCTGTGACACCAGTGCTGTCATCACAGCTATGTACAAAGTGGAGGTAACAATGACCCAGCGCTTTTGGTTGATACAAGTAGTTTCTGATGGCAGATGGACATGTCAGTGTGCAGTAATTATACTCTTGGTCCATTCTTTTTGTTAGCATTTTTGTTAACATATATTTAATGGGTTACAGATGCAGGGGACAGATGGAAAATAGTGTAACTGCAGAACCAGATTATATGTTTGTTGTCTGTAATCATTGAGATACATAGGTCTGCATAGGAGTTGTAGGCACAAAGTGATATGATATTATAAGCAACATTTCTTCATCTTTTACTTTGCATATATTTTAATATTATGCTACCTTTCATTTTACTAAACACAAAATGGCAAAAATTAATCAGACATATAGGTGAACCAGCATTGTGTGCAATGTACTTACACTCATGGCTGAAAGTGTTGGCACCTTTGAAATTGTTACTTAAAATAAAGTATTTCACCCAGAAAATTATTGCAATTACACATTGTTAGGGTTGGCGGAACGCACCAAATAAAATATAAAAATAAGGTGCTTTCGCAACCCGGAGTCCACCGTGCAGAGATGGTATACTGCTGCTCGGTAATGGCGGACACTGACTGAACACTGGCGGGGTAACCGCTGACCTGGTGTGTACAGGAGCGAACTCTGTTACTGCACAGAGCCACAGAATGCAAGTGCCGGAGCCTGTTAACCTCACAGGGCTCAGCAAGGTGAACACTAGTTAAGAGACACAGGACTCTGCCCCAAGGACACAAGGTTAGAGTCTCTCTAGTCCCACTAGCGTTCGACACCACAACTGCGATGCCTGAACTAAATAATGTAATCGCACCAAGTGCGCACTGCACGGGTTCAGCGGACGGCACTAACCACCCAGAGCAGTGAGGAAAGCGCTTGACTTGCGCACGGCGCCGCTGAGAGGAACGCTGCTGCACATGCGGTCCAGTGGTGCCTTGTGCTGACTGGTGCTATCTGGTGCTAACGCTCGTGTGGAGAGCGGGATGCTCTGTGACACATAGATTATGCCACTACTGGCGCTGACTGTATCTCCTTAAACCCTAACTCATACACAACTGAGGGTAGGGGTTTCATAATGAGTCAGTCACCAGTCTCATACATCCATCATCACACATACAACTAACTACCAGAGTCTATATTAGCGCATGGCCGGGTGGCCATGCGAACATTTTATAGCAGCGTCCTTCCGAGACCTTCCTGATGGTCCAATCCGAGCTGCTTTAGGACCTGAGCATGTGACCTCCGACCTGCAATGAAAGGTCGTCCAACGGGCATGCTCAGTAGCCCGAAAGGAGGAGTCCCAGGAGCTGCTTGCTGCTGACCAGTGCAGGCTACTATCGCTGACCCTGAGATGGCAGCAGCAACTGAACCAACAGCACTGGCCTGATCAAGACGCCGGGAACGATGTCTTTGCTGAGCAGCCTCCGCTGGGACTGAATGGGAGACTGCAGAGGGCAAGGCTCGAGATTCCTCCTGTGCAGAGGCAGGAATCTGACGCCTAACACACATGCTTTGTTATACACATGTATATTTCCTTTGTGGATATTGGAACAACACAAAAAAACTGAGACTCGACGCGTTTCGACTATGATGTTTTGCTTATGATTAAGACCTCATAGTCGCAATGCATCGGTCTGTTATCCCCTGGGATTCCTCTGTGTGTTTCCAACATGTCCTTCTAAATACGTTCTAATAAACGTGAAGTTTAACCTTACTACGCTGGAGGACATCTTATTTATTCCAAAGGATGTGCAACCAAAACTGAAAACAGATCCATTTGGCAGCCTGTGCCACTCTGACATGTTTTAGCATAAAACTTCTTAATTCTGAGTGGCAAGCAGATGTCATAATCAGTGGTTGTAGTTAAAGGGAATCTGTCACCTACCCTTTGGCGGGCGATGAAAACGAGGTCGGTCCGGTCTCGATGGGTGGTGTTCCTGATGTGTGCCGCCTCCCCATCCTTGCCCGCCGTCCGCAGGTTATTGCTGAATTGGAGTAGGTGCACGCCATTTTTTGCGCGTGTGCTAAGCATTCATAGCTAGCGCACGCGCAGTATGCTTTGCCCAACTGCGGGCAAAGCCGAAAAGCCGTACTGCACATGCGCCGGTTAACTAAGCCCCGGAACACAGCAAAATACTTCCAGGGCTTAGTTAACTGGCACATGCGCAGTCCGGCTTTTCGGCTTTGCCCGCAGTTGGGCAGTGTCTTTCCTTTCCTCTCTAGTTAGTTTGGGCCCCATCGTTTGCTCAGCGTATTTTCTTGCCTGTGTTTGTGCCTTCATCTTGTTTCACCGTCAATACATGTGTGGGGGCTATCTATTCCTTTGGGGTCTGCTCTGGGGCAGTTAGTTTTCCCCTTTTCATGCTTCAGGCTTATTTAGTCCTCCGGCTGTGACGAAGCGTCTAGGAACATCGTAGGTATGCTCCATGGCTGCTGCTAGTTGTGTGGTAGGATCAGGGATCTGCAATCTGCATAGTTACCAACCTCTCTGGTTTTCTGTGACTTAGCTTGTTTTGCTTTTTTCTCCTCGGTGACCCATTCATAACAGAATCACCAGCCATACCGCAGATTCTAGGGTACTCAAAAGCAAGAAAAAGTTGTTAAAAAAAAAGCGTCAGAATTTTTTTTTTAATATTTTTTCCTCTTTATTCTCTGGGGCCGTAGGAGGATTTTTTTTCTTTTTCCTAATGGAGATTAAACAATTGTCTGATTGTGTGGAGCAGCTGGCTGCTGAAGTGCAGGGAATTTCCACCTACCTCATTCAGTCACATGCTGCTGAACCTAAGATATCCTACTCCTGATGTGTTTTCTGGGGATCGGTCTAAATTTCTGAATTTTAAGAATAATAGTAAATTATTTCTGGCCTTGAAGCCTAACTCATCGGGGAGCTCTGTGCAGCAGATTAAAATTGTCATCTCCTTGCTGCGCGGCGGTCCCCAGGATTGGGCTTTTTCTCTGACACCTGAAAATCCTATTCTGACTAATGTGGATGCATTTTTTCAAGCCTTGGGGTTGTTGTATGATGAAACTAATGCTGTTGATCAAGCTGAGAGAACCCTATTGGCATTAAACCAGGGTCAGGATTCTGTAGTTATACTGTCAAAAATTCCAAAAGTGGGCGGTCCTTACTACATGGAATGCATTGGCAGCTCTCTTTCGGAAGGGTTTATCAGAGACCGTAAAAGATGTTATGGTGGGATTTCCTGTTCCCTCTGGTCTGGATGATTCTATGTCATTAGCCATTCAAGATGATCGGCGCTTACGTGAACGTAAAACTACACGGGAGGCGCTGCCACCTTTTGAACAAACGTCTGAACCTATGCAATGTGATGGGGTTTTGTCTAGGGCGCAACGTCAGGAGTTTAGAAGGCGTAATAAGCTGTGTTTTTTCTGTGGAGACGCCTCTCATATTATTTCTGTCTGCCCAAAACAAGAGAAACGTTTTGCACACACATTTGCTGTGGGCAGTATACAACCTAAGTTTCTTTTGGCAAGTACTCTGATCTGCTCCTTATCCACGTTTTCCATGAAGGTTTTTGTGGATTCAGGAGCAGCGTTGAATCTGATGGATTTGGACTTTGCTAAACGTTGTGGTTTTTCCATGACGCCTCTGCGGACGCCTATTCCTTTGAGGGGTATTGATGCTACTCCTTTGGCGGAGAATAAACCTCAGTTTTGGACCCAGGTGACAATGCGAGGTGCCCCAGACCACCAGGAAAATTGTAAATTTTTGGTGCTGCACAATTTGCATGATACTATTGTTCTGAGTTTTCCTTGGTTGCAAACTCATAATCCAGTTTTGGATTGGAAATCTGGGTCTGTGGTGAGTTGGGGTTGTCAGTGTGTTCTTAGGGACGCTCCTGTTTTCTCCACCTCTCCTCAGTCTCATGATATTCCTGATTATCTAGCCAATTTTTCTGATGTATTTACTGAGAGCAAGTCTGCGTCTTTGCCTCCTCATAGGAGTTATGACTGTGCAATTGAGTTAATGCCTGGGTGTAAATTTCCCAAGGGTCGGCTTTTCAACTTATCAGTACCCGAACATGATGCTATGCGATCCTATATTAAGGAGTCATTGGAGAAGGTTCATATTAGACCATCCTCGTCACCTTTAGGTGCTGGGGTTTTTTTGTGGCCAAGAAAGATGGTTCATTAAGACCGTGTAGTGATTATCGTTCCCTTAACAAGATGATGGTTAAATATCAGTACCTGTTACCTCTGATGTCTGATTTATTCTCCAGAGTTAAGAGTGCCTGCTGGTTTACTAAGCTTGACCTCAGGGGGCGTATAATCTTATTTGTATCAAGCACGGGGATGAATGGAAGACGGCGTTTAATACTCCGGAGGGACATTTTGAGTACCTGGTGATGCCTTTTGGGCTCACTAATGCCCCTTCTGTCTTCCAGTCCTTTATGAATGATATTTTCCGTGACTTTGTGGATAAGTTTTTGATCATCTATCTGGATGATATTTTGATCTTTTCTAGTGATTGGGATTCTCATGTGGAACACGTCTGGACTGTGTTCCGGATTTTGAGGGAGAATTCCCTGTTTGTTAAGGGATCGAAATGCCTCTTTGGTGTACAGAGGATTTCATTTTTGGGATTTATCTTATCTCCATCGACTATTGAAATGGACCCGGCCAAGGTACAGGCCATTTATGATTGGGTTCAGCCTACTTCTTTGAAGGCCCTCCAGAAGTTTTTGGGTTTTGCTAATTTCTATCGTAAATTTATAGGTAATTTCATTTCAGGAGCTTAAGCAGAGATTTACTTCAGCTCCAGTTTTACGGCAACCTGATGTCTCACTTCCATTTCAGGTGGACGTAGATGCATCTGAGATTGGTGCAGGAGCTGTTTTGTCCCAAAAAGACGCTGTGACTTCTAAGATGAATCCCTGTGCCTTCTTTTCTCGAAAGTTCTCCCCATCTGAACGCAACTATGACGTGGGGAATCGGGAATTGTTGGCCATGAAGTAGGCCTTTGAGGAGTGGAGACATTGGTTGGAGGGAGCTAGACATCAAGCTGTGGTCCTCACCGATCACAAGAATTTGATTTATCTGGAGTCGGCCAAACGCTTGAATCCTAGACAGGCTAGATGGGCCTTGTTTTTCACGTGTTTTAATTTTGTGGTCTCTTTTCTTCCGGGCACTAAGAATGTTAAGGCAGACGCCCTTTCTAGGAGTTTCTTTGCCGATTCTCTTAGTGTGACCAAGCCTACTACCATCCTAGGTGAGGGGGTAGTTCTTTCTGCCATTTTGCCTGATTTGAGACGTACCCTGGAGAAATTTCAGGAGGATAAACCTGATCGTTGCCCTATGGGAAAATTGTATGTTCCTGACCAGTGGAGAAAGAGAGTGATGTCTGAAATTCATTGCTCCGCATTGGCTGGCTGGTCATCCAGGTATTTTTGGTACCAGAGATTTGGTGAGTCGGTCCTTTTGGTGGCCTGCCTTATCTCGTGATGTCAGGAATTTTGTACAGTCCTGTGGGACTTGTTCTCGGTCTAAACCCTGTTCTCGTTCTAGTGGGTTGCTGATGCCCTTGCCGGTGCCCAAGAGGCCATGGACCCATATCTCAACGAATTTTATTTCTGATCTTCCTGTCTCTCAGAGAATGACTGTTATCTGGGTGATTTGTGATAGATTTTCCGCTGAGTTGGTGCCCTTGTTTTTACAACAGGTGGTTCGGTTACATGGGATTCCTGAGAACATTGTGTCCGACAGAGGAGTCCAGTTTGTTTTCAGATTCTGGAAAGCCTTTTGTTCCAGTCTGGGAATTCAGTTATCCTTCTCCTCTGCGTTTCATCCCCAGACCAATGGACAGACTGAGAGAACAAACCAGACCTTGGAGTCTTATTTGAGATTTTTTATATCTGCTGATCAGGATGATTGGGTCTCTTTTTTGCCCTTGCCCGAATTCGCACTGAACAATAGAGCTAGTTCTGCCACTTTGATGTCACCCTTTTTCTGTAATTTTGGGTTTCATCCTCGATTCTCTTCAGGGCAAGTGGAATCTTCGTCCTGCCCAGGTGTGGACACTGTGATTAAGAGAATGCAGCAGATATGGGACCAAGTGGTGGATAAGTTGTCACTCTCTCAGGAAAAGGCCCAGCGATTTTCCAACCGGCATAGGACCATTGGTCCCCGGTTTAAAGTGGGTGATATGGTTTGGTTGTCATCTAAGAATATTCCTATGAAGGTTGCATCTCCTAAATTTAAGCCAAGATTTATTGGTCCTTATAAGATTTTGGAAATTCTTAATCCTGTTTCGTTTTGATAGGCTCTTCCAGTTACGTTCAAGATCTAGAACGTATTTCACAAATCTCTGTTGAAGAGGTTTGTTGAGCCATTGGTTCCTATGGCAGCACCTCCTGACCCTGTGTTGGTTGAAGGCAATGTGGAATATGAGGTAGAGAAAATATTGGATTCTCGTTTGGTTAGACGGAGACTCCAGTATTTGGTCAAATGGAAGGGTTATGGTCAGGAGGATAATTCTTGGTTTCTGCCTCCGATATTCATGCCAATAGATTGGTTCATACTTTTCACCGGGCCCATGCTGATCGGCCTGGTGGCGTGGATGAGGGTTCGGTGACCCCTCCTCAAGGGGGGGTACTGTTGTGAGTTCATTCTCTGGTTCACCAGTTGTGAGTTCTCCTTCCAGACTCCCTCTGGTGGTAACAAGAGGTAGTGAGGCTGATTTGATTGGTGGAGATCTGCCACCTGAGAATGAGGATGACGATTGGACCTCAGGAGTCTCAGATTGGATTTAAGACAGCCGACGCCCTATTCAGTTGCTGGTGATTCCTTCTGGCTTGTCAGCTCTTGGCTTTCAGCTCTGTTCCAGTCATCTAAAGCTAAGTTTTTCTGCTAATGTTCACACTTGATTTTGTTGGTCTATTCAGTTTTTTGGTGTGGTCAGCCAGCCCCGGCTGGGGGCTGTGCTGAATTTCCACTCTTATTTATCAGTATTTTGCCAATTTGCTTTTTGTCCCTTACTAGTTTGGTCTCTTTTTACTCTGTCTCAGAATATTTCAGAGTGCTGATATAGTGGGAGAAGTCTAGTGACTTCAGGGTTAATTTTGCTATCAGAAGTGTTTGACATTATTTTTGTAGGGTTTTTTGCAGGTTGCAGACAGTGTCTTTCCTTTCCTTTCCTCTCTAGTTATTTGGGGCCCCATCGTTTGCTCAGCGTATTTTCTTGCCTGTGTTTGTGCCTTCAACTTGTTTCACCGTCAATACATGTGTGGGGGCTCTCTATTCCTTTTGGGTCTGCTCTGGGGCAATTAGTCTTCCCCTTTTCATGCTTCAGGCTTATTTAGTCCTCCGGCTGTGATGAAGCGTCTAGGAACATCGTAGGTATGCTCCACGACTGCTGCTAGTTGTGTGGTAGAATCAGGGATCTGCAATCTGCATAGTTACCAACCTCTCTGGCTTTCTGTGACTTAGCTTGTTTTGCTTTTTTCTCCTCGGTGACCCATTCATAACACATCCCTATGGGATTCCGCAATGATGTGCTAATGCTGCGGTTTTTACCGCGGCGGAATTGCTTCGCGGTAAAAAACGCAGCATGCTCATTAATTTCAAGGAATCACGGCGATCCCGCACCCATTGGAATGCATTGCTCTGCTTACTTTCCGCATGTGGCTGTGCAAACCATGTGAAAAGTAAGCAGAACATTTGCGGATGGTACCCACGGTCTGGAGGAGAGGAGACTGTCCTCCGGGCTTTGGGTACCATATCCCTGTAAAAAATAGAATTTAAAATAAAAAATATTGTTATTCTCACCTTCCGATGTCCTGCACAGCCTTCCCGCCTCTCTCCACGCTCCCGGTCCCAGTAAGCCTTTGCGAGCGATGATGTCCATTCTCGCGGGATCGCGAAGTCTCGCGATCATTCACGCAACATCATTGCGAATGACCGCGAGACGTCGCGATCCCGCAAGAACGGATGTCATCGCGGTTATTGTCGCAAAGGATTACTGGGACCGGGAGCGTGGAGAGAGGTGGGAAGGCTGCGCGGGACGTCGGAAGGTGAGAATAACAATATTTTTTTTTATTATTATTTACATTCTATTTTTTACTATTGATGCCGCATAGGCGGCCTCAATAGAAAAAAGTTGGTCACACTCATCAAACACTATGTTTGACGAGTGTGACCAACCTGTCAATCAGTTCTCCAAGCGATGCTAGAGATCGCTTGGAAAACGCTAGCAATTCTGCAAGCTAATTACGCTTGCAAAATGCTAGTTTTTCCGCGGGAAAATCGTGGGAATTTAAAATGCGAATTTCCCGCGGAATGGAATTCCAGAACTCTTGCGGTAATTTCCGCAAGAGTTCCGCTACGTGTGAACCCAGCCTAACTGTTTGGAAAATAGATCAAACTAATGTTAAGATCGATGTTAATCCAGCCAAAATGTGCACTGTGCCCCAGTTACAAGAAGTTGGGGATGAGGAGGATTTCTGTTCTCTCTAGTTCTACAATACAGTTTATTTTGAGAACTGAAGCAATTAAAGTGGAAAGAACTGACAAAATCCTGGGTAAAACTATAACTGAGCCTTTGATAAATTGAGGAAGGGTAAATTGGTGACTTCTAGTATAACCAAGCAAGTCGACATGACTCCTCTGGTCCTCAGTGTTAGTGTCACAGCTTCAGAAGACCCACTATGCATTTCTCACTGAGGCACGTACACTTATTCCGATTTACAGCCAATGGAAAACTACTCTATGGACAGTCTAAGGACAACTTCATACAGGCCAATGACAGGTTGACTCTGCTCTGCCCCCTCTGCAGTGTTTTATAACAGGGTAATGAGGAAGCACATATTTAAGTTTTGGTTAGAGAAAATACTAGTGGGGTGAAAAACTCTACAGAAAATCAAATCGATGGGCAATCAAAATGTATATTTTCACTTTGCTGGTGGAAATTCTCTATGAACAATCATGCCCTGTTCTGCAACTGTTGGGAAAATTCTGTTCTAGAAGCACTGAATTTGCCCCATTTTAAATGCCACACACACAAAATCCCTGAATTCTAATTGAGGGGTTTGTACATTTGCTTTTCTTACTACTTACGCATGCCTCTATTTGAACTGCAGCTTTTTTATGATAATCTCACTAAGTACAGTACTTTTGACTTTTATACTGTGTTTTTTTTGTTGGTTTAATATGAATTTTACAAAAATATTGTAATTTATTCACTTTTTATTTATCACATTTTGTTAGTAAAGGTTCACATACAGCAATTTATTATTTCTTCACGTGCTACCACATTTTGGCTGTGACAGTAATACGTAACAGAAGGAGATGGCATACATCTGTTATGTTCTTTTATGTCTCTTTTTTTTTTACATTTTTTCAGGCTCATTAATTCAATAGTTGCTTCTGTCAGCTGAGCACAGATTGCATGAATGCATACCGTGCTTGGTGTTTCACTGTTTTACAAAGTCATATTCATTTTGTAGCCTGACATTCACATTGTTTGTACTTCCGAGAGCTGGTCTCTGAGGTCGGGATAAATGCCAAAGACATGACAGATTTTCTGAGACCTCTTGGGGTTTCTACAGCTTACAATTTGAATGGTATATTGTAATCTGACTGATGGATGAGAAACTACTGTATGTCTGTATAATTTGTGTGTGCGGACTTTCAGGTTATGTGCAGGTGACATACTAGAAATGTCTGAATGATGTCCTCGTCAAGGTTTTGTAGCTATTACCATATATCGTCTTGTCTACTAAAATGTAAGCAGTAGTCAAAAAGGATAAATACAAATAATAGTGGATTTGACTATAATGGAACGTGGAAAATATAGATGCTATTTAAAGAGGATTTGTCATGGTACGATACATGTTTTAATTAGGGGAAACTAAAGTTTCTCTAAATGGGCTCATCACTATTAATCCTTACCTTACCGGAAGGGTCCCTTGGCAATAGGCTAAACACTAAGTGTCCTAGTGCTGAGACCCCTAGGAATAAGTTGCTGTCTGCAAAGAAATCTAGTAGTTAGTCATTTTAGTTTTCTTGCAGTATCACCAGTATCACATCAAGGGAAATTAAGCATTACTCAGCTTAGTCAAATCATTGGGATGCCTGGGTAATGCAAGACAGGACTGGTCATCCAGAGCAATAGATATTTATTTAGCTGTCCCTACTCTGGCCAAAAGATGAGGATTCTGAATAGAGGAAGGATCAATTCTGGTAACTCAGAATTCTCTAGTAAGAATATGCAAATTACTTTTTCACAGAGGAAGAGGACTAGAACCTTATAGCGTCACCTGTTGGAAGCAGCGATCCTACAAGTCATTATCGACCCTTTAACGAGCCTTGTAATATGACTTAGGATAAAGCGCAAATTATAATCTTAATTTGCAGACATAGTGTTTTGGGGTATTGCCCCTCATTAGTGCAAAGTATGAGATCTGATTTGGCTAGGTGAGAGGCTCTGGACTCAGGTCTAAAGGGTAACATTTCTCCTTGTGGAGAGTGACATACCAGCTCTGGCGCATTGTATGGTGAATAAGCCTCCGTACATTGGTATGCCACCAGTATGTCACTCCCCACTAGTAAAAATTAAGAATTTTTCTTTAACCCGGACAATTCATGTAAGGAATCCTTTTTTTCTCCCTCTTCTGTCGGAGCACTTGTAAATAAATGATGCAGCCCCTTTTGCTGACTGGCTGAGAAGGATCATGTTATCACATGTATGCCACTTTTTTCACCAATGTAACTTTTTTTAAATCAAGAATTTCCCATTCATTTACAGCAAAGCTAAAATGAAGAGCTATTGAAGCATAAAGTACAGTTGCAATCAAAATTATTCAAACCCCCTGTGCAAATTTGGTGTATTAGCAAAATGGTTTCTGCCAATTGCAATAATCAATACAAAAATAATTTAAATAGTTCAACTAACATTACAAGTAGCTTCTCTAATTTCACTCAAAATGCCCCTTAGAATGACTACTGCAGTCTCAGCATCATTCAAGTGAACTGCTGCAAATGGGAAGTATAGTCAGACACCAGCTCCTAGCATTCCTGAGTCATGTTCAGCCATTCCTCATAGACAGTGGCCTCCAGAGCATTAATATTAACTGCCTCCTTCAAATCCCACCCAAAATTTTCTATGGTGTTCAAGTCAGGTGACTGTGACAGCGACTCCAGAATCTTCCAAGACGTCTTTTGAAACCATGCCATTGTCCTGTTGCAAGCTCCGTCTTCCACAGAGAAGGCATAACATTTTTTCAGAGCGTCACTATTGCTTCACAAAACAAAAGCCCAAAACTTCTCATTGATATGGCTTTGAGCATATTGGAGTCAATATTTCTTGTACTTTTGGGTCATTAAAAGTGTACATCTTGGAGTTCGGGCTTGGAAATCTTCAGCAATTCATTTATGCATTACTACTCAAAGTGAAATCTCATTGCCTGCTGCCACCAAATCTTCCTACAGGTCTTTGGTAGTCAATGATTTTTGACCACCTACATCCTCAGTAATCTGATGGCAGCTGGTGTTGCCTTCCTTTTTTTGCCACATCAAGTTATAGTAGCCAGTGTTCTTTTCAATTTGCACTTGTGAACTCTGTTTACAACTTTATCCTGTACATTCAATGACTTTGCATTATGTTTGTATACTTCACCTAGTTTGTGCAAGGCAATGATCTCTTCTTTTAACTTTTTGGATGCTCTCTGGATAACTCAAGAATATTAGAGAACTAGAGGTCATTGCTTATTAGGAATAGGCCAAGATTCCTCAGGAACACTGCCAAAAGTTGGTGTTTGGCTATACATCACATTTGCAGCAGGACATAGCAGCCAAAGGGTCTTCCAATAAGTACGAAAGACAATTGTCTTAAAGAGATTAATAATTCTGAGACTGCAGTAGCCATTAAAAGTGGCATTTTGTGTAGAATTTGTCGAAATCATATTAGTTGTGTTGAGGTATTTAAATTGTTCTTATTAGATTGGCTTATTGCAAACATCAGAAAGGTTGTAAACTTTGCCAATGAGCCAAATTTTCTTTGTGACAGGGATTTTGATTGCAACTGTATTATAAAAAATTGAAAAAAGTTAATAAGATACATTTTTTTTCTGTAAGATAACTTTTTTTTCACAAGAAAATATTTAGGTCAGAACAGTAAAATTATTTTAATTTTAGTGCTGATCAACTTGTAATGCCGTGACAGCGTAGCCTTAAACACTGATTACAATTAATGCATTTAGAATAAAATAGCACAAGCGTCAGAATGTACTAAAAAATAGCTACATACAGTGTATATAACTCTACATACGTTTACTGTTCCAGAGATTGTACCACATATAGCTATGTGGGGGTGATCGCTTAAAGTGAGATCTCAGCAATTGCCTGTCTCTGACCTGATAAATATGAGCCGAGTGCATGCATAGAAGATGGACATCCGATACAAAATCAGATGCGTGCTATTCTCTTGGTAAGAGCTGGCACAGAACTGGTTTTATTAGTTCAGACAAAAGATCATGTAAGGCTGTGTGCCCACGATGCGATTTTTAAGCGTTTTTCCCGCGATTTTCGGTGCGAAAATGCTGCGAAAACGTTTAAAAATCATGTACAGAACGCCCCCCCCATGCATTCCTATGGCATTCCGCACATGCTGTGCTAATGCTGCGCTTTTTTCCGCGGCGGAATCGCATCGAGGAAAAAATCGCAGCATGATCATTCTTTTGTGCGGAATCGCAAAGAATTGCCGCGATTCCGCACCCATAGGAATGCATGAGAATCGCTTACTTCCCGCATGTGGCTATGCCCACCATTCGGGAAGTTAAGTGTCTCATGTGCAGTTGGTACCCACGGTGTGGAGGAGAGGAGACTGTCCTCCAGGCCCTGGGTACCATACCCCTGTAAAAAAAAAGAATAAAAAATAAAAAATTGGGGTATATTTACCTTCCGACGTCCCGCGCTGCCATCCCGGGCCTAAGCGTTCCCAGTAGTGCCTTGCGGCAAGGTCCTGTGATGACGTAGTCTCGCGTGACTCGCGGTCTCGCGAGATCGCTATAGTAACGGGAGACCAACGTCATCACAGGTCTCGCAAGGCATTACTGGGAACGCTGAGGCCCGGGATGGCAGCGCGGGACGTCGGAAGGTAAATATACCCCGATTTTTTATTTTTTTATCATTTTTAACATTTTATCTTTTACTATTGATGCCGCGTAGGCGGCCTCAATAGTAAAAAGCTGCTCACACTTGTCAAACATTATGTTTGACGAGTGTGACCAACCTGTCAATCACTTTCCAAGCGATGCTTCAAATCGCTTGGAAAGTGCTTGAGAAAATCGCAGCAAAATCGCGAACAGAATCGCGGTAAAATCGCGGTGAAATCGCGCGGGAAAAAAACGCGCAATTTCTGGGAAGGAGTCCAGTTTTCAGTGTGCGTTTTAAAACGCAACGTGGGCACATAGCTTTACACAACTTCTTAGCAACCATGGTGTCAGTTTGTGATTGGTCCATGTTAGGTCTGCTCCATATATAGTCTTTGGTCTCTCCACTTCACATTCCAAGGATTCCTTCCAGGGCGTTGTTCCAGGATGCAGACGCCATCTTGTGACACCACATCTGAACTAGTAAGGTTAATAATTGATTTCATAGCCATTCTCTCCTTCACAGCTATATAACTTTATATAGAATTTAATGATCTTATAATTATACTCAGCTTTATGTATATATTTAAAGTTCCTGACAAATATCATACAGTATACTACATTAATTCTTCAGAATCCAGATTTCCATACAAAGGCTTTGGCCCTTTGTCCTGTAATTGGAGAGTTGGATTGTTCACATTCAGCTCTCTACCTAACCTACTCATGTTGTGACTTACAGGATTTGGGTTTAGAATAAAATCATTTTAATTTTTTTAACACCAGAGTATTTACGTAACTGTGGAAGGAAGTGAAATAAAATGAAGTGCCTATTTTCAAGAGAAACGTGGATAAATATCATAATTCTGCAGTAAGTACATTTATGACTACCCATTGTATTACTCTCATAATTGACCTTTGTTAGACTGAAGGGCTAAATACCTTCACACTTGTACAAAGCTGTAATATGGCACCCAAAGAGGGCTATACTATAACTGATGTGTGTCTTAATGGTAAAGTGCTCCATACAGCAATACAGGGAATACTTGATGATTTATAGTACATTTTATGAGATGATAGAATCTACTAAAATTTCAAATTTTGAAAATCTCAGGAATTTTACAGAAAAATTTTGATTTTCAGCTGTTTTTTTCACAAGTTGAATGTTCCTTATTATGCTCAAGAGTCTCTACAGACCCCAAAACATAATAAACATAGGATGTAAAAAAATACGCACCATCCAGTCCTTCTTTTCTCCTTCCTTCATCACCCTTATTCTCTTCAATTTTCTTCACTCCAAGCACTGACTTCCTGCTCATCAAGGGCTCTGACTGATGTCAATGCAAACTGTGCAGTCACTTGGACGATGCACGTTGTGACGACATGACGGTCACTTTGTGACACTGCGCACAGTGACATCCAAGGCCATGTCCAGGCAGAAGACCTGACCTAGAGTGAACATTTACATCCCTCCAGGCCAGGTCTTCACTCAATTAGTATAGAGCAATTTGTGAAAAATTTGTATTCTGGAAAATACTGATTTTTGTTTAATTCGAGAATTAAATTCTACTCAAATAACATTCATTCATTTCCATTGCCATTCATTTTGCTGACAGATATCGCTCACAACTCCAGTATATGCACTTGGTTGTTTGGTTTGGTTGGAAGTTCATGTGTTTCCAGCTGGCAGAGAGAAGAAAGCCACTTGCCAGGCTCCTTGCCTTATCTCCACTGAAAACAAAAGAATCGGAAATTCCAGCCCTTGAGTCTGGAGGTTCCTGTACATGGTGGTCAGCTGGTGCCATGGAAAATAAAAAGTTCTTATGTTCTGCAATTTTCATAAATCAGATGCCCGCTAGAAGGTATCCACAAACACAGCCAATCAATGGATGGATTGCTTTATTTCATGGGACTACATATCTTGCTCCTGCTATCCTGTGAGACACCTTCTTTTATACTGTGTATGGATCATAATTGTGAGGGGTTTTTTAGTATGGATTGATTGTACAGGACTAACCTGACCTTCCTATCATTCAAATCCTCCTATGACATAAAATGTCAACGTGCTTTATCAAAAGCTGTCATCTTATCTCATGAAGCAGATTTTACCTCTAAAAATCAGGGAGCAGGATAACAATAGCTGTTGCACAAAAATGTACAAAAGATAAGTAATAGTACAGTTGTTACAGAGCTGAAGCCTTTAACACTCTGGAGCTGCAACTTTATAAATTGTGCTAAATTAACAATCAAAGCTCTATACTTTCTCTGTGCTGCTCAGCATTAATAACATGAACTTGAATTGCTTCAGTGCTTGAAGGTAGCTGGTATCCTGGTCATTTGCATATGCATTTCATCAAACTCATTAAGGGGCTTTATTCTACACTGCCTTTTGGCAGCACTAAATAATAAGTACAGCACAAGCAAGGAAAGCATTAAATAGTCACTGTCATTTCAACCAACTAGTACAAGCTAACATAAGGAACTTTGTAATATGGCTTATCAGAGAAATGTGCTTCTTTCCTCACTTAAGAATCATTCTCTCCTCCTCCTGAAGTCATCATTAACTCTCAAAAACTGCTAGAACCCATCCTGATCAAAATAAAATGCCAGTTCAGGGAGCAATCAGCTTATAACTGCATACTGAAGTCTTTAATGAGGGGAGGAGTGAGCAGAGTGAGTGAGGCAGATAGATGGCACTACTGCTTTATAGGGTTTCACCTCACCTCATAGCTGGACTCACAGAAACACTGTTCAGTACTGCTGTATTATATCCTCAGTGCTGTTTCTTCTGAGCATGTGCTACATTGCGACAGTAGAGTACTAATTCGTTATGTGTTTGTTACTGTACGGTGGATACATCATAGCAGCTAGTCTTTACCCACTAACTCAGCGATAACTGGAAAGAATAGATAGAGCCTATAGGAAGAATTGATAGGATGGCATGATACAAGTCATATAATGGTATGGTATTGTTTTATTCGATGTGCACACACTATTTCTAAAATGGCAACAGAAATCACATGTATACATTAACCAACAGGCTATTTAATATGGGTACCATAAAAAATAAATCAATAATAGAATTTTAACTGAATTTGTCTCATCAATATACATATATCTATCTAGATTAATAAAAGGCAAATAACAGCACAGTTAAAAAAATAGGGTGCAAAGTCTGACAGGCACATACCAGTCCTTGTATATAAGGTCAAAAAGAGTTGAAGCAGCACGCCATACTGTAGTTATAAGGTGCTCTTTATTAGCCCATATGGTGACTTTTCTTTCGGTCCTAGGTGTGGACCTTTCTCAAGCAGTTACAAAAGTGCATGTGCAGCGAATTTAAGGCAACCAAATTGACAAAACATTCAGCAGCAATATACACACTGTACGGCAGTGTGGCAATAATATGATCATAATTCACATAACAATATGTCAGGACATGATTATATAAAGTGATACAGTGCAAATCAGTGTTGTCATATACAGTGTGGTATAATAACCGTGTAACGAAATATAATTGATCAGTAAAACCAGCTCTTTGTGATTGATTTCAGTCCATGACTCACCCCATCAGTTCATCACACAATGTGCCAAAAACCGTCATCCTGTAGTTTACAATGCGCATGGCAGGAAGAGAATCCTCAGAAGGATGACTAACTCAGGTAGTGCGCAATTGCACCTGGAAATTTGTTGAGCACCATCTTGGTAAAGGAAGATTAATCCAGCCAAACGGATAGTAGAGATGGTTAGCACTCGACTAAATGATGTGGATATACGGTGCTAGTGAAAAGGGAACTGGTAGTCCCGTTAGCATAAATTTAATATAGAGTCACTGCACACGTGAATTTTTGCTCAAGTGGAAAATTTTTATTTTATTTGACGGTGAAGGAGCGACAACTTGACGTTTTGGCCTCACAACGGCCTTTATCATATAGTCGCTGAAAAAGTAAAATATATACAGTAAAAATCAGAGGGATATACACATAATAAAAACAGCATACAAAACAACATATACAATATAGAATAAGTATCTCACAGAGGTGCATATCTGTTAAGTCACATGCCGTATGATCATCAAAGAACAGAGATACTTTAAGACAAGAAAAGAGGAGAAAGAAGGCATGGCGGTAGACAGAACACAACTATATAGAGAAAATATTGAAGTCATACCCCTTTAAAGAAGAGTATTTGAAGTCACCAGGTAAATTGTTTCATAGTTAGGCAATATTTCAAAAGTCAATGGATTATCCTGTAGGTGGGAGTTGAATGGAAGTATAATTAGATAGGCACCAAAAATGCAAGAGGTATGGTCTATTGGTTACAATGTAAAGAGACATGTAGTATCTCAATATCAGGGGAAAAAACGGTTATTTGCGCCAAACCTTATCTAAACCATGTAGTATAAACTGTACAGTGCAATTCCTGAGATTAATATGGTTAATCTTATAGTTATGGTAATAGGAACATAAAAAATGTGATCAATAACTCTAAGGTCAGTGGTCCTAATTCTCAAGACGCCAAAACTTTCTTTGCGGTATGACAAAATTGCATGACCCCATAAAGAAAAAAGGGGGAGCTATATTGATTGTATATTAATCATTCATATAAGGCATATATAGAGTGCAGCGCAATAATACATATGGCTTAATGTATACAGAAACATGTGAATCAGTGGAAAAGTTGGGTACCTTTATGGCAAGTGGTCCTGATTCCTGAGGATCCACAATTAGGAAAATATGCCCAAAGAAAATTGCCTTGGAAGAAAAAAATTTTTTTTATAAGTATACAAAAAGAGGCTAAATTGGTGGTGCAGCGGTGGTTACTTTAAGACATGTTACTTACAATAATTGGTGGCAGTGGGAGATGCAGGCACTGCCGTGCCTGTGCAGTGAATAAGCGCTGTGTCTGTATCAGCGCCCCTATCAATGCCTGGGCCGGTCACATGACCGGAAGTGACATCAGACGCCGGCGCATGCGCTGTATGATGCAGCTTTGTCGCCCCATATGGGGGAACCACCAAGAACATGGTGCGGGAAAACCGCACCTGCGCAGTAGCGCATAATAGAGGTCTTTTCTAAGACGAGAGACGCCAAGGGGCGGGAACATCTTTAGCTGGTGTCACTATGGGCGAACATGGCTGGAAGGGATGCTGACAATACAGACTCCATGCGGATAAGATAAATGGACATAAATCTATCTTGTGATATGCATCATAATAAAACATAAAAGATTAGGCATGCGACATAATTACAGCGATCTATTACAAAATGTACACAAATAAAGGTGACATTACTCTATTGTACGAGTCCAAACTGAAAAAATAGAAGAGGAGGAAGAGAAGGGAATAGAATAGGAAGTATTTTTTCTTAAAGAGAAAGGGAACAGAATAGAGGATATTTCATTGAGTCAAAAGGGGAGAAATCAAAGAAAAGAGATAAATAAGGACCTGTAATTTGACCTGTTGAGAATAAAGGTGTTTATAAGCTGAATGAATGCCGGGATATAAGGAAAAAAAATTTTTGAAAAAAAATAAAAAAAATTATATTGAGGGAAGTGGAATAGGAAAAAATTTTTTGGGAAAAAAGGAGGAAAAATAAAATAAAAAAGTGGGAAGAAAGGCGAAAAATGGAGAAAATGAAGAAATATTGGTAAAATATGATGAAAATAAAATAGAAAAAAGAAAAAAATAAGAAATAAAAAATGATAAATAAAAATAAAAAAGGGGGAGAGGAAAACAAAAGAATGAAAAAATGAAACTATAAGGAAAAAAAGGAAAAAAATTTACTTAAAAAATGAAAAAAGTAGTTTCATATCTTACCGCCATGGAAGATGTCAAAAAAGACTCATGTGGGCGAACGATCAATGGGTCTAAAGAGAAAAGAAAGGGGTTATTAGATTAGCCAATCAATTTCGCGGTTGAGACCTTTGGGATGTAGGGTATCGAGAGTATAAATCCAATAGGTTTCACGTTGCTTTAGTATGCGGACATGGTTGCTGCCCCTCTTGGGCCTAGGTACTCTTTCTATGATTTGGTACCTCAGCTGGCACACAGTATGTCAGGCTTGCTTGAAGTTGGCAGGGAGTGGTAGCCATGTTTTTTCGCACCTGATGGTCGACTTATGACTAGAAATTCGATCTCTGATAGCTTGGGTGGTTTCACCCACGTACAGTAGCCCACAAGGACATTTCATGATGTACACGACAAAATTGGATTCGCAGGTGAAATATTCCCTAAGTGGGTAAGATTTGCCTGTGCGTGGGTGAATGACCTCACTGCCCTTTATAATGTTAGAACAGCTCATGCAATTAAGACACTGAAACATTCCTGTTCTCTTATGCCCTGTTATTGTACGAGGAGTGGTCTGATTGGAATGTCCTAGATCTGCCCTGACCAACTTGTCCTTGATGTTTTGGGGCCTTCATAAACATATTAGAGGTGGGGATTTGAAAATCTCAATTTTTGGGTAAGCTTTGGTGAGTAAAGACCAATGCTTATGGATTAGGTTATGTACTCTCTGCATGGAAGGGTGATGACTATGGACAAACGGAAGTCTCGATGGTTTTGATGTGGTATGTATAGTGCCATCAGGGTCAGTGAGTACTTTTGTCATCTCTGAAGCCAAAAGCGTGGATGGATAGTGTCTTGTTTCGAACTTCTTGGCCATCTCCCGTAGTCTTAGGTCTCTAGTGGCAGATCTGACACAATTCTGGTGACTCTCTTAAACTGTGACCGGGGGAGACTGTTACGGGTAGATTTTGGGTGACAACTGTCATATAAAAGAAGGTTATTGCAATCAGTGGGTTTAGTGTTGATATCAGAAATGAGATTACCGTTTAAATCCTTATGGATTGTGGTGTCCAGAAAGGTATTAGATTCTGAGCTGTGTGAGATTGTAAATTGCAATTCTTGTCTGACGCTATTGATTGCATTAAATATAAGAAAAAACAAACGACCAAAAATCTCACTAGAGTGTATAATAATACAAAATATAATTTATTGGACAATCAATAATACCAGAATGTGTGAAAAACAGTGACAAGGAAAATCCAAGTCTGATTGTACATGCAGAAAAACACCAAAAGACACACACATGTAGCGGAAGGGGGGAAGGAAAGGAATATAAGGCACATATAATGCCTAACAGCAAGATAGATATAATTACACTTGCTCATAGCAAAATTGCACATCCCCAAATAAGCCTCATAAAGTCCACATCACCAGACATGTGTCCATGATAGGTGACAAAAACATAATGAAATTGTAGAATGTTAAAGTCATACCTGATAGGGGTAGGAGGCAAACCGCCGTGGTGTGTGTCCCCCCCGACGCGCGTTTTGGGGGGGACACACAGACTTGGATTTTCCTTGTCACTGTTTTTCACACATTCTGGTATTATTGATTGTCCAATAAATTATATTTTGTATTATTATACTCTCTAGTGAGATTTTTGGTCGTTTGTTTTTTCTTATATTTAATTTCTTGTGCGACTTTCTCAATATTGTCCTATTTTACATATATCTCTTTGCTCCAGCTTTACAATGCTATTAAGTGATTGTATCTTGATTTTAGCTGTATTCAATTGAGTAAGAGATTTTTTCCATGAAGTGCATATGCTATTGATTGCATTGTAGAATGTAGACAGGCTGGTGGAGTCACCTTGCCAAATACAAAAAATATCATGTAACGATACCAGACGACCGCAAATTGTTGAAACAATGTGTTGGGGTATATGTGGTCCCGTTCAAATTTGTCCATGTAGAGATTTGCATATGCGGGGGCTACGTTAGAGCCCATAGTGGTCCCGCATACCTGGACAAAATCATCATCCTCAAACTGAAAAATTTTTTCACGGAAAACGAGATTCAAAAGGTCCAAACATAATTCTTGTATACCTGGATCAATACCGGCTTGGTCTAGAGTCAATGAGACTGCATCAATTCCTTTGTCGTGTACAATCGATGTATACAAACTGTTGACATCGAATGTGCAGAGGATACTATTAGGTGAAACAGAGTTGATAGCATGGATTTTGCTTAGAAAATCTCCTGTGTCCAGAATGAAAGATTTGGTAACATGGGTATATGGTGTTAATAATTTTTCTAAAAAAATGGATAAAGGGTTAAGGATTGAATCTGTTGAGGCAACAAAGGGACGTCCGGGTGGGTTGTGTAAGTCCTTATGGATTTTAGGAAGGATGTAAAGAACTGGGGTTACTGGATGTGGATTAGTCAAAAATGTTTTGGTTTTTGTATCAATAGTCCTGAGTTGTATATGCTTGTTAAGGATACAGTCGATTTTCCTACGTATGTGATAAGTGGGATCACTTTGAATTTTTTTGTAAGTGTTGGTGTCTGAGAGCTGTCTCCTAATCTCGGTCACATACTGGTTTTTGTTCATGACAACGATAGCGCCCCCTTTGTCCGCAGGTTTTATAATGATATTCGGATTCTCCTTTAAGGATGCTATTGCTTGTTTCTCTGCTGATGGTAAATTGTGGTGGACAGGGAGTAGGCCCAAGCATTGTTCATGAATGGTTTGTTTGATGTCCCTGTCAAGTAGGTTCACAAAAGTCTAGACAGCATGGTTTGTCTTAGGTGGCATAAAACTACTTGGATTTCATAATCCTAAGGAGTCAATGGAGATAGAAGGGTTAGTGTCACGATTCGGGGCTATACCTGCGATGTTGGTCATTCGTGGTGGTGCATCCTCAAAATGTACCTTAAGTCTAATACACTGATAAAACTGCTGTAAGGCTTTTTCTAGCTGTAAGGCATCCCATCTGGGTGTTTGGCAAAATGAGAGGCCCAAATTAAGTATTTTGAATTCCAAGGGAGAGAGAGAATAGTCAGAAATGTTAACGACTAGGTTTGGACTCCTACCTGTTGTGATCGGAGGATCATCTGACGATTCTGTTCTCCTCCTCCTCGACCGCCTTGTTGGCCTGTTCTTTGGCCTAAAAAAGGAACTCTCGGAAGGGATGTTCCACCAGCATCGCTCCCGGAACCTGATGATGAACCTCCAACCGGAGAGGATCCCCCCGGAAGCCGTGTATCCTCCCGATTGGCGACGGCTTCTTGACCAGAAGCGTCTTGGTGCTGAGTCTTCCCATTTATAGACTCTGTTGTTCAAATAGTCTTCTGTATCACGTTGGAACTTAGACCTTTTTCTTTCCTCTAAGGTTTTTTGGTGTTTAAGTAGAGCAGCGTCCACTTTGTTTTTTAGAGTATTGAATTCAGTACTGTTGAGTGTCGAGGATAATTGAGTCTCAGCCATTTTCGCCCATAGTGACACCAGCTAAAGATGTTCCCGCCCCTTGGCATCTCTCCTCTTAGAAAAGACCTCTATTATGCGCTACTGCGTAGGTGCGGCTTTCCCGCGCCATCTTCTTGGTGGTTCCCCCATATGGGGTGACAAAGCTGCACAATACAGCGCATGCGCCTGCATCTGACGCCACTTCCAGTCAGGTGACCGGCCCAGGCATTGATAGGGGCGCTGATACAGACACAGCGCTCATTCATTGCACAGGCACGGCGGTGCCTGCATCTCCCACTGCCACCAATTATTGTAAGTAACATGTCTTAAAGTAACCACCGCTGCACCACCAATTTAGCCTCTTTTTGTATACTTATAAAAAAAAAATTTTCTTCCAAGGCAATTTTCTTTGGGCATATTTTCCTAATTGTGGATCCTCAGGAATCAGGACCACTTGCCATAAAGGTACCCAACTTTTCCACTGATTCACATGTTTCTGTATACATTAAGCCATATGTATTATTGCGCTGCACTCTATATACTATATATGCCTTATATGAATGATTAATATACAATCAATATAGCTCCCCCTTTTTTTCTTTATGGGGTCATGCAATTTTGTCATACCGCAAAGAAAGTTTTGGCGTCTTGAGAATTAGGACCACTGACCTTAGAGTTATTGATCACATTTTTTATGTTCCTATTACCATAACTATAAGATTAACCATATCAATCTCAGGAATTGCAATGTACAGTTTATACTACATGGTTTAGATAAGGTTTGGCGCAAATAACCTTTTTTTCTCCTGATATTGAGATACTACATGTCTCTTTACATTGTAACCAATAGGCCATACCACTTGCATTTTTGGTGCCTATCTAATTATACTTCCATTCAACTCCCACCTACAGGATAATCCATTGACTTTTGAAATATTGCCTAACAGTGAAACAATTTACCTGGTGACTACAACTACTCATCTGTAAAGGGGTATGACTTCAATATTTTCTCTATATAGTTGTGTTCTGTCTACCGCCATGCCTTCTTTCTCCTCTTTTCTTGTCTTAAAGTATCTCTGTTCTTTGATGATCATATGGCATGTGACTTAACAGATATGCACCTCTGTGAGATACTTATTCTATATTGCATATGTTGTTTTGTATGCTGTTTTTATTATGTGTATATCCCTCTGATTTTTACTGTATATATTTTACTTTTTCAGCGACTATATGATAAAGGCCGTTATGAGACCGAAACGTCAAGTTGTCGCTCCTTCACCGTCAAATAAAAATAAAAATATTCCACTTGAGCAAAAATTCACGTGTGCAGTGACTCTATATTAAATATAATCCAGCCAAAGGCCGCTGGTAGTGATGAAGTCATTACATCATTCGCGCATGCTCAATAGCAAAACTGATGTATTCAGCATTTTGATTCAGGGAGTGTCGTGCCTGGATATATACTCGATATTAAGAAGAAATCCGGTAGGACAATATAATTGGATCAATACAATATAATTGACTAGATATATATACAGTATAATACTAATATAACATATAATAAATTAGAGAAGTGCATTATTTGCCCTCCAGTTCTTCTTACATAAAACATGGCCTCCTGCAACTATGTGAATGGAGAAAAGAGTAAAAAGGGAATTTGGAAATCAGGACTTTCAAGTACAAAAGATGGACAGCTGTAGGTAGACAAAGTGGGCAGCGTGACTGCAGAAAGGAGAGGCGGATTATTGATGTATGTATAAATTGTTGGCTAGAATGCTAATAATTATCTTTTTCTCCTTTTTTGATCTGCCTGTGATCTATCACTATTATTGTTTTTCCTTTTTGTACATTTGTGTATAACTTTCGCACTCTCTCTTTGATACATGATATGGTTTTTTTGTCTTGGTCTATTTGAAGTGTGTACAAAGGTTTATTAGTATAGATATTCAAATTAATTTTCCTTTGTACAAGATTGATTATGTCAAATTGATATTATATGATTTCCCCCCCCAAGTACAGTTTTTCCTATACACTATATTTTCTCTAATGTTCCAAGTAGTAGTAGTTATAATGATAATAAAAATAGATGACATGAGGGCATCTTTAGATAAGGTTAGAAATCTTCTGCAGCTTTTTCTCTTTGGGTACAGTTACAAATATTGGTAAATATTAAAACAATAAACTATTATCACAGGAGTTGTTCTGTCTTAAGAATGTTATTTATACTTTATCTTTTTGCCCTTTCTGCTGGATTTTTCAAGCATGATATAAAAAGTGCCAAGATATTAAAATGGATTTGAAACCTCACAATCCTAGTCGTTCAAGCCCTTTATGAGAACGAAACCAGCAAATGTTGTTGCTGTAGGTGCTTCATTGTTGTGAGTTCATTTTCCCCTTCACTACTGAGGCCCGAGGAACTCCCTCTTCTGGTGGAGAATGGTAGTGAGCCTGATTGTCAAACACCTGGGGCTGATGATGATGACTGGCTGAGTGGAGTTAGTGACTGGATATAAGGCTGCCGACGCCCTTCTGGCCTGCGGGTGATTTCTCTGTGGACTTCTAGGAAACCAGTCTGATTCCTGCTCATCTAAAGCTAAGATTTCTGCTTTGCCTTTTTGCATTAGTGTTTAGTTTTCCTTGCTTTTCTGGATTCTGCCATTCCCTGCTTGGGTGAGCTGAATCTCCTTTTGCCTGTTGCTCTGTCTTCAGAATTTTCCTGAGTACTGACATAGCCTTTTTTGAAGCCTAGCATCTTCAGGGCATTTTTTACTGTCAGTTTGTTGGCTCTTATTTTCATAGGGTTTTTTCACGGATTGCAGACAGCAGCCTTCCTGTCCTTTCCTATATAAGCTAGCTTGGGCCCCATCTTTGCTCAGTCTTTCTGTCTGTGTTTTGTTCTTTCTTCTTGCTTCACCGTCATTATATGTGGGGGGGCTGCCTTTTGTTTTGGGGTCTGCTCTGGGGCAGTTTAGATTTCCCTTTCTGTCTTTAGGCTATGTAGTCCTCCGGCTGTGATCGAGGGGCCTAGGGCATCGTAGGAGCCCCCCACGGCTACTGCTAGTTGTGTTTATAGGTTCAGGGGTCTGCAATCCGATAGCTGTCAACTTCTCTGGTTTTCTGGACTTAGCTAGCATTTCTATTTTTGCCTCCTACGGTGACTCAATCATAACACTTCATAGTCTAATGCTAACTTGGTCCATCTGCCCAATTTACCTTTGTAAATTTATCCTTTCTAATTTGCCTTGTTATTCCTATCCTGTTTTGTATTATATTGACTGTCCTAATCAGTTATATAGAATTTTACTGAAATTGTGGTGTCTTGAATTATACCAATCTCAGGCTCCTAGTCACATTAGATGGTTCAACTGACCCTTCCATACAGGAGTTCTTATTCCGAAAGCTTCCGACTGAGAAGTAGGCCAGCAGCAGGCCAGCAGCTTATCTCCGGGAGAACAAGGCAAACGGCAGTCTGAAATCAGATATTTGCGATCAACATCTCTTCCAACCATCAGTTGTCCAACCATCATTTGCCTTCATACACATTAGACAATTGGCTGAACTTATCGATATCAGCAGATTCAACCAACATTAGTGTAATGTGTATAGGGGTCTTTATTGACCTTTTTAATCCAATTGTATGGTGTGTGGCCATCTAGGCTTGATCCTTCATATTGTGGCTCATTGCTATGATTGATTGTTCAATTGTTCAAAGTAAAATTTCTCTGGTACTACAATGCGAATACTCCTTAGCAACAAACGAAAAGTGATAAGCAACATAGACACCAGATTTTTAAGTTACTTCCCAACATGACCACCTATTGGAAATTACAGTATGGGGATAACTACTGACATAGATTTTATTATACCCATCTCTAAGCATGCATCTTTGGCCAACCTAAGAATACATTAATGGAGGTGTCAGGCAAGATTGTTGCCAACAATTCATGTAAGAGTATGTGCACACGGTATCTTTTTCAAGGTGCAGCATGTATCAGACACTGGTTGCGCGACCTCAGCCATGTACGTTTGACTCAAAAACGCAATATATAGGCATAGACCTGTTGGCCACTGCTGCATGGCTTGGTTCTCATCGACTATTTTATGGTTTTCTCGGCGCAGCATTTCAGACACAAACAAATACTGCTCAAAAAAATAAAGGGAACACTAAACAATACATTGTATTCTTTAGTGTTCCCTTTATTCTTTTGAGTAGTATACATGGCTAGTATCTGATACATACTGCCCATGGACACCCTGAAGTGATTTTACAGAGGCATGTAAAAGTTTGGACACCCCTGGTCAAAATTACTGCTATTGTGAACAGTTAGACAAGTTGAAAATGATATGATCTCTAAAAGGCCTAAAGTTAAAGATGACACATTTCTTTTGTATTTTAGGAAGAAAAATGTTTATATACCGTATATACTCATATAAAAGCCGAGTTTTTCAGCACATTTGGCTAAAGCCTGTGACGCATACTAGGAAAGGGACTGGGGAGCCATGCATACAGGATAGGGACTGGAGAGCCATGCATACAGGATAGGGACTGGAGAGCCATGCATACAGGATAGGGACTGGAGAGCCATGCATACCAGGAAAGGGACTGGAGAGCCATGCATACCAGGAAAGGGACTGAGGAGCCATGCATACCAGGAAAGGGACTGAGGAGCCATGCATACCAGGAAAGGGACTGGAGAGCCATGCATACCAGGAAAGGGACTGGGGAGCCATGCATACCAGGAAAGGGACTGGGGAGCCATGCATACCAGGAAAGGGACTGGGGAGCCATGCATACCAGGAAAGGGACTGGGGAGCCATGCATACAGGATAGGGACTGGAGAGCCATGCATACAGGATAGGGACTGGAGAGCCATGCATACAGGATAGGGACTGGAGAGCCATAGAGCCATGCATACAGGATAGGGACTGGAGAGCCATGCATACAGGATAGGGACTGGAGAGCCATAGAGCCATGCATACAGGATAGGGACTGGAGAGCCATGCATACAGGATAGGGACTGGAGAGCCATGCATACAGGATAGGGACTGGAGAGCCATGCATACCAGGAAAGGGACTGAGGAGCCATGCATACCAGGAAAGGGACTGGAGAGCCATGCATACAGGATAGGGACTGGAGAGCCATGCATACCAGGAAAGGGACTGGGGAGCCATGCATACAGGATAGGGACTGGAGAGCCATGCATACAGGATAGGGACTGGAGAGCTATGCATACAGGATAGGGACTGGAGAGCCATAGAGCCATGCATACAGGATAGGGACTGGAGAGCCATGCATACAGGATAGGGACTGGAGAGCCATGCATACCAGGAAAGGGACTGGGGAGCCATGCATACAGGATAGGGACTGGAGAGCCATGCATACAGGATAGGGACTGGAGAGCTATGCATACAGGATAGGGACTGGAGAGCCATAGAGCCATGCATACAGGATAGGGACTGGAGAGCCATGCATACAGGATAGGGACTGGAGAGCCATGCATACCAGGAAAGGGACTGGGGAGCCATGCATACAGGATAGAGACTGGAGAGCCATGCATACCAGGAAAGGGACTGGGGAGCCATGCATACAGGATAGGGACTGGAGAGCCATACATACAGGATAGGGACTGGAGAGCCATGCATACAGGATAGGGACTGGGGAGCCATGCATACAGGATAGGGACTGGAGAGCCATGCATACAGGATAGGGACTACATATGTTTTTTTTTCTATTTTTTACATTGTAAAAATTACAAAAAGGAAAATGGGCTGATGCAAAAGTTTGGGCACCCTGCTTTGAAAGTATCACAGCTTGTAAACGCTTTTTGTAGCCAGCCAAGAGCTTTTCATTTCTTGTTTGAGGGATTTTCGTCCATTCTTCCTTGGAAAATTCTTTCAGTCCTGTGAGATTCCTGGGTCATCTTCCATGCACTGCTGTTTTGAGGTCTAGCCACAGATTTTCAGATATTCAGATCAGAGGACTGTGAGGGCCATTGTATAAACTGCAGATTGCACCTTTTGAGGTAGTCTATTGTGGATTTTGATTTGTGTTCAGGGCGATTATCCATTTTTATAAGCCATCCTCTTTTCAACGTCAGCATTTTTACAGATGATGCTATGTTTGCATCAAGAATTTGTTGAAATTTCATTGAATCCATTCTTCCCCCTACCCGTGAAATGTTCCCTGCTCCATTGGCTACAGCACAACCCCAAAGCATGATTGATCCACCCCCATGCTTAATGGTTAGTGAGATGTTCTTTTCCTCAAATTCTCTCCTCCCTCCACTCATATCTTTCATCATTGTGGCCAAAGAGTTATACTTTAAACTCATGGGTTCATAAGACTTGTTTCCAAAATGCATCAGACTTATTTAGAAGTTCTTTTGCATATTTCTGACACTGAACTTTATGGTGACTACTCAGGAGAGATTTTTATCTGATGAATTTTGAAGGCCTTATTTGTGCAGGTGTATCTGAACAGTAGAACAATGTACCATAACTCCAGAGGCTGCTAAATCTTTCTAAAGCTCTTTTGCAGTCAAGTGGGGGTTCTTATTTGTTTCTCTAGCAAACTTATGAGTAGCTCTCACTGAAATTTTGCTTGGTCTTCCAGACCTTATATTGACCTACTCTGTTCCTGTTAACTGCGATTTCTTAATTACATTTTGAACTAAAGAAAAGGCAACTTTAAAACACTTTTCTATCTTCTTATAGCCTTCTCCTGCTTTGTGGGCCTCCACCATTTTCAGAGTGCTAGGCTGCTGCTTACAAGAATACGTGGCTGCTGTTTTTTGGCACAAAGTTAGAGGTGGCTGTGTTTTTATAAAGCTGGGAAATTTGCATCACCTGGCCTTTCCTAACGATGATAGTGAACAAGGCATAACCCTAACAGGTCAATTGACTCCTTCATGACCAGAGGTATTTTTGTTTTTGCTTTTTTGTTTTTTGCTCCCCTTATTCCCAGAGCCATAACTTTTTATTTTTCTATCAAAATGGCCATGTGAGGGTTTGTTTTTTGTGGTACAAGTCGTACTTTTGAAACACACCATTGGTTTTATCATATCGTGTATTGGAAAATGGGAAAAAAAATTCCAAGTGCAGTGAAATTGCAAAAAAAATGCAATTCCACAGTTGTTTTTTGTTTGTTCTTTTTTTTACCATGTACACTAAATGCTAAAATTGACCTGCCCTTAGTGATTCTCCAAGTGATTATGAGTTCATTGACACCAAACATGTCTAGGTTCTTACTTAAGTGGTGAAAAAAAATCCAAACTTTGGTAAAAAAAAAAAAAGTCGCCATTCTCCATCACCTTGGGCTGGATACCAAGGTTTTTATTGATACCATTTTGGTGTAGATAGGGTCTTTTGATCGCCCGTTATTGCATTTCAATGCAATGTAGCAGCGACCAAAACAACGTAATTCTGATGTTTTGATTTTTTTTCTCATTGTTCCGTTTAGTGATCGGGTTAAGTGATCGGGTTAACTTTTTTCATATTGATAGATTGGGTGATTCTAAATGCAGTGATACCAAATATGTGTACTCATATATTTGATTTTTTTATTGTTTTATTTTCAATGGGACAAAAGGGGATGATTTGAACTTTCATTTTTTTATTTTTTTTATATTTGTAAAAACATTTTTTTTAACTTTTTGCATGCTTCAATAGTCTCCATGGGAGACTAGAAGCTACAGTTGTCTGATTGCCTCTGCTACACAGGTGATGATCAGATCACCTGTGCGTAGCAGAAATGCTTCCTTGCTATGAGCGCCAACTACCAGGCGGCCCTCGTAGCAATCCAGCTATGACAACCATAGAGGTCTGCTGGAGACTTCTGGTTGTCATGCCAACCCACCGGTGACCCGCAATCACGTGACGGGGTCACTGATATGCGGGATTTCCAGCGCGTGTACCAGAGGTGCGAGTTAAATGTCACTGTCAGAAATTGACAGCAGCATTTAACTGGTTAACTGCCACGGGTAGATCGCGATTCCAGCTACGGCTGTTAGAGGCATATGTCACGATCCCATAAGGGATTCCAATATGGGTGTGCCCAACATTGGAAAGAGGTTAAGGTCTGAAACCTTGGTCAAAGTTATCTGAGCACACAATTCTCCAAGCATGCCCAAACTTTTACATCAGCCCATTTCCCTTTTTGTAATTTTAAAAATGAAAAAAGCACAATGTTTTTTTTGCCTAAAATACAATATAAATGTGTCACCTTTGACTTTAGGCCTTTTAGAAATCATTTCATCTTCAGCTTGCTTAAGTGTTCATACTTTTACATGCCACTGCATGCACGTCACACAAGCTTGCACAAATGTTGCATTGTTTTTTATAAGATCATGCAAACTTTTTCCCCAAAAAGTCGTAAAAATGGGTATAGACAACAAGAAAGAGCATTTTTTTTATTTTGTGCAAAATTCATGAACCATGTGCTACATTGGGAAGAATTTGGCACAAAACACTTCAATCAGTACAACAAGATGACAAAAAAACCCAACAAATGATTAATCGGGCCCTCAGTGTTTCTTTCAGGAGGATAGCAATTGAGGCCCTAAGGCCACACTGCTAGATGAAAATACACCAGTATTATAAATGGCACATAGTAGGTGGGGGTTGCTGTGAAAAATGTTACATTAGGGTCCAGGAGATTCTAGTTTCATCTCAGCTTTCTGTAAAATTGTTAGTGTCGTTATGACTAACCACTCGGCTAGTGTCTAACGGTGTTTGAAATGTGATCAGGCAAGCAATTGTTTTGTAGCATCCCGTGTTCTCTTGGTGTTTGGTGAGGCGTGACTGCAGTTATCATTGTCAGTTGCAACCATATGGAACTAGGCTGTTCTGTAGATTTTATAATGTCATTTAATGGACTGGCTCACAATGTGAGAATAAGAGAGGGAGGACATGTTATGACTCTATACAATTGACTATGAGCGCTTATGATTATTAATTATGGGATGTGACATTCATGAGATACAGCTAACCTTTCTGATGTAAATTGCCCGAATCCAAAGATTTAACTATCAGGAGAAAAGTAGTTTTAATTATACATAAACTGTATTTGATTGACGGAAATGGAGTAAATAGGGTCAAACAGAAAATATGCTGAAAATGCAGTCATACAGTATTGCGATCAAGTATACCAAAATATCCTTATGGTGTCTGCATCCAAAATGGGATGAAATCAATGATGTACTTGTATATTTAAATCTCCTTAAAATACCAGTGAGGACAAAAGAAAGAACCATCCGATTATGCGTTTTGGGTCATTGTGGCCCTTAGTCATATCGTTATCAGATGGTTCTTTTTTTTGTCCTCCATGTTTGATATGGCTCACTTGTCTTTTGAGAAGATTTAAATAAACATAATTGATTTTATTCCATCATGGACACTTTCATTGTTTTCGTCCTACAATATTGGCTCCGGTTTCCCGGGATGAGTTGACTGCCTTCTTCATACAAAAATATTCTTACAGGTCAAATGAATGCTAGCCCAAAGAGGGGCACAGATGACCAGAGATGAGACATATTTATTAAAAAGGGTTGTCCACTAACTGTTCCACCCTTTGTAAAATAAACAACATATACTCACTTACCTCAATGGCGCCGTTATAGCAATATCGGGTCTTTTGGAGTTCACATGGTACTGTTGTATCATGTGAGCTCTACATCCAATCAGCAGCCGCTATTTTTCTTCTCTCTTTCAACCAAGGGAAATGACAGTGCAGCAGCCCAATAGCAGCCTTGATTGGCTTCATGGCTCACGAGGCATAACAATGCCATACAAACTCTGGCAGATCTGGCACCATTCCACTGTTTTCGCAGGACATGAGTTTATGTATTTATTTTTAAAGATTTTTTTTAAATTTTACATTGTGGTAAAAGGTGCCAATTTCTGATATTTAAAATGAAGCCGTCATTAAAAATAAAGAAAAAATAAACATATTTTATATCACCACATTCATAAAAGTCTATCTGGTCTATCAAAATAGAAATTGATTAACCTTTACGGTAAATGCCATACAGAGAAAAAAAATTAAACTTCAGAAAGCAGTTTTTTTTTGTCACCTTATCGCCCTGCGAAAAAAGTGATAAAAAAAACTTGTATCAATATAAACTTCAGTTCACCACACAAAAAACATCAATGAATGGAAAAATAAAAATGTTATGGGTCTCAAAAAATGGCATTACAAACCAATTTTGTTTTGTCTTTTACAAACCTCTGAATTTTCATTTACCACTAAAATAAAATAGAATCTAAGGCTTGGCATCATCAGGGCACTTATCCTCTCTAACCCTTTCTTAGTATAGGGTTAATAATGGATCGGTGTCTTATTGACACCTCTCCATTGTTAATCGGCTTAATGTCACCTTACAATCCAATGGTGACATTAACCCTTTGTTATATTAACCCATTCACCACAGCTACAGGGCAATGGGAATAGAGAGGATAAGTGCCAGAATTGGCACATCTTAGGCTGGTTTCACATTTGCGTTTTTTAGCGCTGGAAAAAAACGCATATGTGCGCATGCGTTTTTTCCCCTATATTTAACATGGGTGCGCATACCTGCGCGCTTGTAAGCGCATGTATGCGATTTTCATGCGCTGCGTTTTTTTGGGGTGTGCGTTTGTATTTTCCAGACGCAGCATGTTGCATTTTTTGGCCCTGCAAAAAAGCGCATGCACACATATGCGCACGTTTTGCGTTAAAAATGGCCATTATAGCCTATGGATGCGCATATGTGCGCACTGGCATGCTCATGTATGCGTTTTTTTGCATATGCGTTTTTTTTTTTAACCATGGAATTTAGGGGTTTGGGTTAGAGTTAGGGTTAGTTAAGGGGGTTTAGGGTTAGGGTTAGGGTCAGGGTCAGGGTTAGGGTTGGGGTTTGGGTCAGGGTTAGGGTTAAGTATGGTTTGGTTAAGGGTTAGGGTCAGGGTTAGGGTCAGGATTAGGGTTAAGTATGGTTTTGTTAAGGGTTAGGGTTAGGGTTAGGGTCAGGGTTAGGGTCAGGGTTAGGGTTAGGGTCAGGGTTAGGGTTAGGGTCAGGGTTAGGGTTAAGTATGGTTTTGTTAAGGATTAGGGTCAGGGTTAGGGTCAGGATTAGGGTTAAGTATGGTTTGGTTAAGGGTTAGGGTCAGGGTTAGGGTTAGGGTTAGGGTTAGGGTCAGGGTTAGGGTTAGGGTCAGGGTTAGGGTTAGGGTCAGGGTTAGGGTTAAGTATGGTTTTGTTAAGGGTTAGGGTCAGGGTTAGGGTCAGGATTAGGGTTAAGTATGGTTTTGTTAAGGGTTAGGGTCAGGGTTAGGGTTAGGGTTAGGGTCAGGGTTAGGGTCAGGATTAGGGTTAAGTATGGTTTGGTTAAGGGTTAGGGTCAGGGTTAGGGTTAGGGTTAGGGTTAGGGTCAGGGTTAGGGTTAAGTATGGTTTTGTTAAGGGTTAGGGTCAGGGTTAGGGTTAGGGTCAGGGTTAGGGTTAGGGTTAGGGTCAGGGTTAGGGTTAGGGTTAGGGTCAGGGTTAGGGTTAGGGTTAGGGTTAGTTAGGGTTTAGGGTTTGGGTTAGGGTTAAGTATGATTTGGTTAAGGGTTAGGGTCAGGGTTAGGGTTAGGGTCAGGGTTAGGGTTAGGGTTAGGGTCAGGGTTAGGGTTAGTAAAGTCATGGTTTGGGTAGTGTGAGGGGCCACCTAAAAATGTTGGAAAAAAACGCAAACGCGGTAAAAACGCACTAAAAACGCATACAAACGCATAAAAACGCTGCGTTTTTTTCATGCATGCTCATAAAAATGCTTGAAAAAAACACAGCAGTTGTATGCTTTTGTATGCGTTTTTTCAATGCGTTTTCTTGCGGGAAAAACGCGCTGCAAAAAAAGGCAAGTGTGAAACTAGCCTTATAGATGCGCCATTTCTGGGGTGTTTGGGGGCAGATTTTTGTAGTGGGGGGGCCCAAAACAATGGTCACTTTCATGGCTATTAAAATCTGCCCTCACTCACCTGCTTAACCTCTCTGGTTGAGAAATTACGGCGGAAGCCCACGGATTTTTTTACAACGAATTAACCCCTTAAAATAACTACACCTCCCAAATTTTGCACACAAACCCTCATCTAATTATTAGTCAGGGACTTATAAAAAAAACATGAAATGAAATGGTTTACTGAATGTAAACCATGTGTCATTTCATGTCAGGTTGGGGAATGATTTGATAGAAGCCGACAATTGAATTAGCGGCTATTTTGCTATGAAGAACTCTATGAAATATAAATATATATATATATATATATATGTTTGTCTCAATGACTTGTATGTATGTGTATATATATATATATATGCATTCTATGTGTCTATATATATTTAGTTTCTGTTAGAAACCCTGTCATAGGGCTCCATTATATGTCCATTTTGCAAGCCTGTGAGAAAATCTCGCAATTCGGATTCCATACGGATTACATACGGATGCTGACATGCGCAAAATACGCGACCACACCTTGCTTACGGATGACATACGGAGCACAATTTAGGGGTCATTCATCCGTATTACGCATGTAAACTACAGACCGTATTTTGCGTCGGTTAGTGTGACCCCCAGCCTAAGTCGAACACTGCTATACATCATATGATTTACATAATTCCACAGTTTTTTTTATTCTTGGTGTTGCAATTTTAATGTTGAGGAGTGTGTTTTTGAACTTCAGTGGGTAAAATAAGTATTGAACCCATCACCAAGTAATCTAATATATAAAGCTCAATGTGTGTATGTATGTATGTATGTGTGTGTGTGTGTATGTCCGGGATAGGCATCCGCACCGTCGCAGCTACAGCCACAAAATTTGGCACAGTCACACGTGTGGACCCCGAGAGCGTCCTAGGCTATGTTATGAGGTGAAATTTTAACCCCGCGAGTTCCAATTCACCAAACAATTTTGCCCCTATCTACATAATGGGGAAACAGTGTGTGCGTATCAAGCCCCGCCCCTCATTATGATGTCATAATGGTTGACTATGGGATGGAGGATGTGTGATGGGTATATGGGCACTGGACTATGGGATGGAGGATATGTATGACGGGTATATGGGCACGGGACTATGGGATGGCGGATATGTATGATGGGTATATAGGCACGGGACTATGGGATGGAGGATGTATGATCGGTATATGGGCACTGGACAATGGGATGGAGGATATGTATGATGGGTATATGGGCACGGGCCTATGCGATGGTGGATATGTATGATGGGTATATGGGCACTGGACAATGGGATGGAGGATATGTATGACGGGTATATGGGCATGGGACTATGCGATGGAGGATATGTATGATGGGTATATGGGCACAGGACTATGGGATGGAGGATATGTATGATGGGTATATGGGCACTCTACTATGGGATGGAGGATATGTATGATGGGTATATGGGCACTGGACTATGGGATGGCGAATATGTATGATGGGTATATTGGCATGGGACTATGGGATGGAGGATGTGTGATGGGTATATGGGCACTCGACTATGGGATGGAGGATGTGTGATGGGTATATGGGCACTCGACTATGGGATGGAGGATATGTATGATGGGTATATGGGCACGGGCCTATGGGATAGTGGATATGTATGATGGGTATATGGGCACGGGACTATAGGATGGAGGATATGTATGATGGGTATATGGGCATGGGACTATGCGATGGAGGATATGTATGATGGGTATATGGGCACGGGACTATGGGATGGAGGATATGTATGATGGGTATATGGGCACTCTACTATGGGATGGAGGATATGTATGATGGGTATATGGGCACTGGACTATGGGATGGAGGATGTATGATGGGTATATGGGCATGGGACTATGGGATGGCGGATATGTATGATGGGTATAAGGGCACTCGACAATGGGATGGAGGATATGTATGATGGGTATATGGGCATGGGACTATGGGATGTAGGATATGTATTATGGGTATATGGGCACGGGACTATGGGATGGAGGATAATTATAATTTGTTATAACTAACCACAGTTAGTTACTATGCCTGGGCAGCGCCAGGCTCTACAGCTAGTATATTTCTAAAGTTGTTATTGGCATTAAATTCTCACCTGTTGTCGGTAACAACCCATCCAATCCACACAGGCAAAGAAATCAAACCATAGAATTCCATAAATGAGGTTATGCGTAATAATGAGAAATGATGCTTATTGAAACTTAATTACGGTAATATTTTGTACAAAAGCCTTTGGTGGTGATGACAGCTTCAAGACCCCTCATATATGGAGAAACTTGTAGCATGCATTGCTCAGGTGTGATTTTGGCCCATTCTTCCATGCAAACACTCTTCAAATTCTGACAGCTCTGTGGGCTCATTCTATGAACTCTGAGGTTTAGTTCCTTTCATAAATTTTCTATTGGATTCATGTCTGGTGATTGGCTGGGCCATTCTAGCAGCTTTATTTTCTGTCTCTGAAACCAATTTGAGACTTTCCTTGGCTGTATATTTTGGATCATTGTCTGGCTGAAATGTCCACTCTCGTTTCATCTTCATCATGCTGGTTGGTGGCAGGAGATTTTTTTAAGAATGTCTCAGTGCATTTGTCCATTAATCCTTCCTTCAATTATATGAAGTTTGACTGTGTCGTATGCTGAAAAATAGCTCTACCATGATGTTCCCACCTCCAAACTTTTCCTTAGTATGGTGTTTTTGGGGGTTTTGGCATCCAGACATGTTGTGTATTATGTCATCCAAAGAGTTCAATTTTGTTCTCATGTGACCAGACTATATACTTCTAGTAATTCACAGGCTGGTCTAAATATTGAGTAAACTTTATACATGCTTGAACATGCTTTTTGTTCAGCAATGGAGTCTTGTATGGCAAGTGTGCATACAGGCCTTGGAGGTTGAGTTTATTACTTAGGGTATGCGCACACGGTCAGTAACCGGCAGCGCTTTGAACAGAGCACATGTCCGCTGCATCCAAAGCGCTGCCAGCTTTCGAACGCAGGTGAATCCCCATGTGTTCATTGAAACATGCGGAATTACCGTCTGCTATACATTATATGGGTGATATTTTTCTTGCGGAGACTCACGTCTCTGCAAGATAAATAGACATGCTGCTGTCTGGAGAGAAGCGCCGCATGTGCATCTTCGCAGGGAAGCCGTGGGCGCCAGTGCACACATAGTGGGCATGGGATTTCTTGAAATCCCATCCACTATGCTGTAACATCTGGGCGCTGCCGGTTGGACACTGCGGATGTACAGAGCATCCAACCTGCAGCGTTTACTGACTGTGGGAACATACCCTAATAGTTTTCTTTGAAACAATTGTACCTGCTGGTGCTATGTTTATCTGTAGATCTCCACAGGTGGTCTTTGGCTCTTGGACAAATCTTCTGAAAATTCTTTTCACTCTTCTGTCTAAAATTTTGTAGGAGCCACCTGGTCGTGGTTGGTTTATGGTGAAATGATGTTCTATCCACTTCAGATTACAGCCTCACCTGTACTCATCGGAACCTTCAGTAGTTTAGAAATTCTTCTGTAACCAGCGCCTTTAGACAGATTGCTGGTTTTGCTGTTGAAATATGTTTGGTGCAACAACTCCATTCCTGTCTATGAGTGTTTAGTTGCTAGATTTGTATGCTGTTCATAAAGTTAGAACAAAAAAAAACTCCCAGAGGCTCACACAGGGAGAGCATGTGACTGTATTTCCTGTGTCTGTGTATGAGAGAAGCAGCCTGCTGTAGATGCTGCAGAGATAGAGACACACAAATGATTTATTGCTGATCTATTAAGCTTATCATATATTGTTCCTGATTGTTCCTGAATAAAGAAGCTCTGTTGTCACATGCTTGGAGAGTATCCTGAATAAAGCTGCACTCTCAAACGCTATAATAAGTAAACATCGAATATATTAAATTGGAAAGGTGTTACTGCTGTAGAAAGCATGTTATAAAATAAAGGTACTTAGCACATAAATTGGCCAATAGGTAACGTAGTAACGACAAGGCGTATCCCTTTGTTGGGGCCCTAAACCTAACATAATATCTCTGCCGGGCTACAAGCCTACAATTATATGGGCAGGTAGGATCAAGCGCTATTTAAAAATGCTTTAGGCTGATGGGAGGAGTGCTCAGTCAGGAGGTGTGTGCTACAAATATCAAAAACTGACATGCACTACCATACAGAAAAAGACAAGTGTGAACTGGTGCAAGCTAAGAGAGCAACTCTATATAACTAACTAATATTGTACAGGCCTTTTCTGCAAGTAATGTCCTGCATTGAGAATAACTCATC